>NW_015536630.1:1027195-1038400 GCF_001515605.1 Sinocyclocheilus anshuiensis | reverse complement strand
CATTCCTGCAGCAATGCATGTCGTCACACACCCTCAACACGCTATCAGTGTGCATGTGTGCGCATCCGTGTTATCTCCTCACAGCTGTCACAGTCAACAGGGCCTTGGCCCGCATGGAGACCCACACCTTCGCAGGCTTAAGTTTCTTCTATCTATGACACGGGATCTGGAAGAGGAAGTCAGGGAGGAGATAGCGCAGCATAAGGAAATTAAATATGGAAAACGATACGAGGCGCGATGTGGAAGATTAGAATAAGATCGACCACAATCAAACAAATGACATCATAAAAAATAAGCCGCCTCGAGTTACTAAAAGCAACTGCGTTTCCTGAGACAAAACACTTGATTTATACAGAAACGCTTTTGTGTTTTCAGAAGTACTGCACCCTTATTTATGAATGGATTTGGATATGCTGCTTAGGTTAGGACAGGGCGGGATGTTTGTTGTTGATCAGGACTTTATGTATTTCACATGCAGTCTGTCTCGTTCTGTTTAGGAAATCATTTCGAACAGAAAAACCCTTCTGAATGAGCCAGCGTTTAGGATATTTTTAGCAGCTGGACAGCAACCGTTGGATGGATGGCAGATGCCAGGGTTGGTTAGTAGTGTGTGTTTGGTATCAGCTCGCTGGGACGGGCTTGGGTGGGTCTGCGAACGTGCTTTTGGGGGCTCATGGACGGATTCCTGTGGGAGAAAAGAAAAACCAATTACTTTAGCAAGACTTATTGCATAACATGCACAAGAATATCAGGAAACCAAAATGTGGGAGTTCTAGAAAAAGCATGCAAATGAGAAATGCATGACTATTTATTCTAGAAAATGTGTTTTGCTTAATTAATTATATGTTCAATTAATGTTAGAAAGAGTAATTTTGCAAGACTCATTGCATACGGTTAACTGGAATGTCAGTCAATCAAAAATATTACAGTTCTAGAAAATACTTGTGTATATGAGAAATGCATGACTTTTTCTTTAAAATGTTATTAAATAGAAAGACTAATTACTTTAGCCAGACTTATTGTATAACATTTACAAGAATGTCGGCAAATCAAAAACTGTGGCAGATCTCCAAAATGTTATGTAATGAATTATATATTCAATTAATAATAGAAAGAGTAATTAATTTAGCCAGACTTATTGCATAACATGCACAAGAATATCAGGAAACCAAAAATGTGGGAGTTCTAGAAAAAGTATGCATATGAAAAATAAAATAAATAAAATATGCTGTTTAATTCATTCTGTGTTCAATTACAGTTAATTACTGTAGTAAGACCTTATTTTCTAAAGTTAAAAATAGCTGTAAATCAAAAATGCTGCAAGACAACATATGAGAAATGCATGACTGTTTATTCTAAAATATGCTGCTTAATTCATTATATGCTCAATTTATGTCAAAAATATTACAGTTCTAGAAAATACTTGTGAATATGAGAAATGCATGACTTTTTCTTTAAAATGTTATTAAATAGAAAGACTAATTACTTTAGCCAGACTTATTGTATAACATTCACAAGAATGTCGGCAAATCAAAAACTTTGGCAGATCTAGAAAATGCATGTATATGGGAAATGCATGACTGTTTATTCTATAATTGAATATGAACACTCAGTTCTATCCCAGCTAACAGGAACTTTGACGAACGTTCTGGCAAGGTTCTCTTAAAGTTATGAACAAACGGTCTTCCAGTAACGTTAATAGAATGTTCGTTTAAAGTGGTCTGGTCTTTAATAGAGTTCTCAAAACATTTGCACAAAAACGTTATTTATACATCATTCATGAATGCTTTTTCCTGAAACAGCTTAGTTGGACGTTTTTTAAATGTGACTACTTGTTTCATTCAGAGAACATTTGAAGGTAACATTCCCACAACATTTGCCAAACGATCAAATGGAATGTTCCCTTAATGTTCACATCAGCAAGATCAAATGTTTTTAAACCTTTTCAAAAACTGGACGTTCTGAACGTTCAGAAACAACCTTTTTATAACTTAATGCGAACATTAGCGAAACATTCTTGAGTTAGCTGGGAAAATATGTTGTTTGATGACTTGCGTATTCAATTAATGTTTGAATGAGTAATTACTTGAGCAAGAATGATTGTGTAACATTTACTCTACAACAATGTTAGGTGACTCAAAAATATTGCAATTCTACAAAATGCATGTATATGGGAAATGCATCCATGCATATTCTATCAAATTATATGTTGAGTTATTGAGTGGTTGCTAGGTGGTTGTTTAGTGGTCCTAGTCGAAAGCTTGTACGAGTTTTGTAATTTGATTATTGGAGTAGGTTTTTCTACTTGAAAATCTTAAAACAGTCATTTCTGAGTGAAAACTGCTAGCCAATCCTAGTACACCAATTTTGTTCGACTGTATGAGCTCCATACTCAAAGCCAGTGAATCTCAGGGAATGCTAATGAAGCATACAACTCAAATAATGGTCTTTTGACGTTATATTTGTTTGAAAGCTCTCCCCATTCCAAGAGTAACTCAATTAATTACCAGTTTTGAAGCCGTTCAGTCTGATGCACAATCTACAGTAAGAAGTCTAAGCCAAATGTAGCTGCCGGCCGTATTGTGTCAGTCCTTTCCACCCACTTCTTCCTGTCTTATTGCAGATCGTGGCTCTGAGAATGTGTCATGCCTGACTTCACGGCATGCTTTGCACATTACTGCGGAGTTTGCCTCATTAGAAGTATCTTAGTATTTCCTGTGTGCTACTGACAGAAAGCGTCACCTCTTTAGCACAACAATATTTTGTGTTGAAGTTAATTGGTGATAAAGTTTTTAAACACTACAAGTTCACAAGTTCACTACAAGAACATGGGAAATGTTGATCAGTAAAAGGTCATGCAAGATGAAAAATCAGTGACCGCAGGACCCCACCTTCACACCCAACCCTCTAATGTTCACACATAAAAGAATAACGACTAATAACAGCACTGCTCACTGCTGTGGATGTGCATTCTTGGCTGTTTTAAAAAGGAAACCCAAATGGCAGTGCATGAGAACATGCTAGCAAATGAGCAGAGGTTTGTATTATTTGCATCAAAAGAAAAAAATCATATCCCTTTCTTGCAGTAAAATAGCTAATAAATAAATATTCTTAAAATGAATATAAAATTATAATTTTTAAAATATTATTCTTATATAAAATAATGCACATTAACACAATATTAACTAAACAAATATTTATTATTCTAATATTTAGAGAGGTCCAAATGTAAAAATTCATTTTCTTCATTAAAAAATCCTGACAAGAGATCCAATAATAATGTACGCATTACTTTATTTGGGTATAAAGTCATTTAAATATCACTATAAATAATACATATGAATAAAAATATTAAATTGCTAATAAAATAAACGTATTAATCCAACATTAACCAAATTAATTATTAATAACTTAAAATCTTTCAATTAAATACATTTAAATATGCCTAAAACTATATTTAAAAAGTAATAATTTAATATATATTTAATAACTTAAAAATATATATACTGAAAATATATTTTAAAAACTTAAAAATATATATTTTCATACTTGCTTTATACAAATTTTTATAAATAACATTATAAAGCCACAGTTGCACGAGACATTCACGGTTCATTCCACTTGGATGAATGCTATATGAATTCTAACATGGTCTTTTTTATGCATTTCTGATTTGTCATGTCCAACAACTCATAAATTCAACGGTCAGCAAGGGTCACTTTCCAAACTAATTCCATTCTTGTCCATTGCGCCCAGGCCTTTTCAATCGGCCGAGTTCCTCGCAGTTAAAATCCCACCGTCACCAGCAGAGAAATGCAAATGACGCGTGGCGATGAATGTGACACATTGTCCGGCGGATTAATGGGGTTTGAACCTTTTTGTGTTTTGCAGGAAAGAGCTTCACGCTGACAATCACAGTATTCACGAACCCACCGCAAGTGGCTACTTACCACCGAGCCATAAAGGTCACAGTGGACGGACCGCGGGAGCCGCGAAGTGAGTACCACCCCAAATATCACACATCATGTGACTAGCGCATGCAATGGCAGATGAATGATGTGGCACGGCCCGATGCATGAATTGATGCATAGATTGTGTTACGGTGCTGTTTTAAAAATGGATTCAGCACGCCTCAATGCACAAAGACGGCCTTTGAGGAGCAGCAGGCATGTTCGGCGAGAGGCAAATACAAACACGTGCTGTCAAGGCCGCTCGACTTGTGAAAATGTTTACTGTATTGGCCTCTTGTGTCTGTCCGTCAACGTGCTCTTAAGAGCGAGCGCCCGTACAAACCCCTTCTCAATGGAATAATAGCGCACTGCACAGTGCATACTGCATACTGTCTGCTGTTTTTAAACCCGCTCAACTTCCTGCGTGATGAAGACACATGAATAATGTTAGCAGTAAGTAACATTTTCTGACTATAAATTTGTACATAATTGAATCGAAAAGAATGCAACATACAGTAGATACACTTTAAAAAACTGATGTAGAAGCCATTTTCACTCAGGAATTGCTAGTACATTTTTTAAAAATTACAAAGAAACAGCAAGTAACACTGAATTAAACAAAATTTTGAAGAAGAAAAACTGAATCTTTGTTTATAATCTATTTACTATTTCAAAAAAAATGCTGAATGAAACATGTGAAATACAGTTTTTAAAATGTTTATTATGGCAGGATGCATACTATCGTGTTACGGTTTATTTCAATATAAACATTTAAAACTGTATTTTACGTCACATGACCTGATTATGTTAATCTTTATTCAGAATGTGGTGCTTGTTAAGTAAAACAAAAATTATTGGAGTATGTTTTACAAGAAAATACTATTTACATTTTTCTACTTCAAAATGTCATGTTTAATTCAATGCATTACTTGCAGTTTCTTTGTAATTATTTGTGAAATGAAAATCACTTACAATTTCTGAGTAAAAATTGTTTCTACACCAGTTTTTTTTGTTGTTGTTTTTTGTATTTTGTATGAAATCCTATTTCCACCATCGGATCAAATAAAATAATAATAATAAAAAAAATAGCAAAAAAGGTAATTGCAACTTTGCAATTTGCAACTCTGGGAAAACTGTGAGATATAAATGCAGAATTATGAAAAAAAAAAATTTAAAACTCAGAATTCAGAGAAAAAGTCAGAATTGCAAGATATAAACTCAGAATTTTGAGATATAAATGCTAAATTGCAAAATGTAAACTCAGAAGTGCGAGAAACAAAGTCCAAATTGTGAGATATAAGCTCAGAATTGCGATAGAAAATAAAATAAAATTGAGAAATAAGTTTTAAAATATGAAATAAAATCACATTGTGAGATATAGTCACAGTTATGATAAATAAATAAGAATTTTTTTTTTTTATTCTGATCTGGAAATTGCTTTCATAGTATATAGTATATGCTGCATAGAATTCAGTATACAGTAAGCAAATATTCAATTTCCAAGATAGCCAATGTAAAATCGAGCATGTTGCATTTTGGCACGCTCAACAACTGGAAATTTCATTCCATGCATACAGAAATTTCACATATAGTGCACATTAAGAAAAGTACGCAAGCATGCTATTCTGAACACAGCCATGCTCTTAGTGCTGTATATGATGCATTGAAGGAATAATCCATCCTATGGTTGGGTTACAAAGAAGGTCAGGATGTATTTCCAGACCACATCCATTTTGTACATCAATATTGGGTCATTATGCGATCAGCTAGATTTATAAGAAACCATTGAGACATTTCTCAGACAAAAAAAGAAACGCTTTAAAGTTTCCCCGATACATTGAACAGAGACGTGTCACGGAAAAGAGAAACAGCCCAGTGTTTTCTCGCTCAGAGGAACCTGATCTGGCAAAAAGCTCCAGTTATCCTTCAATTATGAAAAAGCCGCTTCATCTGAGTTAATGTCTGGACTTGTGAGTTGTGTGCGCCGTTTGCTACAACTGCTCAGTTGCTCCCACTACCTGAAAAAAACTGTTAGAAGACGCTGCCAAATTTCAGTTTTCACACTGAGCCCCAGGACCAGTAAATACACACAAGCTGTCATGAATTACTTTCATGTGGTAGAGAATAGAACCAGGAACACGCCGTGCTTGACTCTCTTTAGTGCGTGTTTACATTAAAGTCTTTTGCAGTCTGACATTACGGCCAAAGTTCTTCACAAGACGACCTTTTGTGGCGGGATAATCTAATGAAAGTACATCGCATTCTGTCAGCCGTTAACAGTGACTGGCAGATGTTTCTTACGCTTATGTTTTATGCAAACCGTTTTGTTTTCGGTGGTGAAATTACTCAAAGCTTTCGTGATATGACAGTAGGCTTTAAATGTGCTGTTAGCATATGTTTCTAAATGATTGCAATCCCATTAACTTTCAAAGAGGGACCATAATATCATAAAACTGACTTGGGCCGGTAAGCAACCACAATAGCAACGTGTTAATAGTGCCCGCCCACTTTTTCTGTGGTTCCCCCAAAGGGATTTTTTTGTTTGTTTTAGTTTTTGTTAAAGCATTGTAAGCCATGAACGAAACCAACCAGCTATGAGGTGAATCACAGCAGTACAAACTTTGATTTGACTCAAAATAGTATTTGAAAATCTGACAAGAACACAACGGTACAAGACTCTGAACTTTACAGCTTTAATGAGGATAAAAAACTACAATCCCATGAAGCATTTCAACTGACTTAATCTAATTAAAAATGATGGTGAAATTTAAAAGCTAAGCTCACCGTGAGACTCTGATTGGTGGAATTTAAAAGCAGAGCTCAACACGACCCTCTGATTGGTGGAATTTAAAAGCAGAGCTCAACGCTACTCTTTGATTGGTGGAATTTAGAAGGCAGAGCTCGCTGCTGTTCTGTGATTGGTGGAATTTTCTTCACAGAATCATGGGGAATATAGTTTTTACCCAAATTCCACTGTTAAACATGATTCTTTAAAAAATAAGTTGAAATAATGGCTTCAAAAGAAGCAAATACCAACGATTAACAACCTTGGATATTACAGTATATCTGTCTTTACATTTACATTTAGTCATTTAGCAGACGCTTTTATACAAAGTGACTTACAAATGAGGACAATGGAAGCAATCAAAATCAACAAAAGAGCAATGATATGCAAGTGCTATAACAAGTCTCAGTTAGCTTAACGCAGTACACGTAGCAAGGTTTTTTTTAAATAATATAATAAATAAAAAGAAAGAAAACAGATTGAATAGAAAAAGAATAGAGCAAGCTAGTGTTAGAGGTCTTTTTTGCTTTTGTTAATTGTATAATAAATGAAAAAAAATCAGATAGAATACAAAAAGATTAGAAAGCAAGTGTTGTATTTCTTTGTGGAACTGAATGATCGTAGGCATGATTGATCTGAGCTTATGCACCTTGTGACAATATCCACTCAAAACCTGAAGTGCATATACAGTAAGCTACAGAATGCAAAACCTGTGCTATTTGAAAGAAAACAGGTTGATGAAAATATTGAATCAAATTAATATAGCATAATGCAATTATAAGCAATTTTTTTGTAGGCTGGTCATTTTTGACCGGGAACACCATGAGTTTAAAAACCATGAGTTTGGAAAAATACCCCCAAAAAGCACCAAAATTATAAATTTTTCGGGGGGAATCCAACATGAGAGTTAAGGCTTTATCACTAAAAATCAATTTCAATATGGAGAAAATAAATTGAATTTTTACGACTGTTACACTGTATCCCTCAGGACACCTTAGCAACCCCATAGCAACGCCCTGGTTAACACACACAATACTGCAACATCAACATTCCGTGTGATTAATTACCTCATGGCGTCATACGCAGAGACACAGAGTCTGATGAGCGCTGCTGTAGATCCGGCTCTGGCGTGTTCAGAAGAAGCACATGCCAACCTGCCTGGCACACAGCTGTTGCCACTGGCCTCGTCCTCAGAGATAACTTTCTGGCGGCAAAACCAACAATATCGCTTCTTAACGTCTTGTTTTCTTCCTTCTTTTCCTCCTCATCTCAATTAACACATCTGTCAGCGGTGTTTTGGAGGCACTTTATGCCAGTGTGTGATCTTCATTCGTTACGGATTAATCGCACCCTCAGGCATCTCTGATGTGACGGCCTTTCAGCTCCCTCGCCTCATTCATCTTCAGCTTTTCTTTCTGACTTTGTGTGCAAGTGTTTATCAAGGAAAATGCCAGTCGTGACTTCCAAACACAGCTTCTGTTGGTGTAAACAAATGTTTTAGCATGCCGACTAGAATTATAGTTGGCGTAATTACTTTTTATTTTGATAATTAATATCAATTAAGAAGTATAGATAATAATTGGGGTTATTATCGTTAACTAAAACCATTTTCATTATGTGAACTAAACGATAACTGATATAAAATATAATATAAAAAAAGTTAGTTGCCAAGGCAACATTTCTTATTTTTAAGTTGATAAAATAACTATAACTAAAAATTAATACTAAAAAACAAACAAACAAAAACTAAAATTAAAATGATAACCAAATATAACTAAACCAAATACCAAAATGCCAAAATCAATAAAGAAATAAAATCCCGTAAAAATATGACACAATGTACTGTATTAATTTGAAGGAATTTTTCATATTGATTTGATTTTAAACAGGTGTTTTACCTGTATTTTTAATTTTGCATTGTGTTTTAGAGTTAACGGAAATCTCCGGGCAGAAAATTACCAGTACTTTTTTTTTTAATAGTGTACAATGATACTTAAATAACACTGGTATAAACATATAAATGGAAATATCTGTCCATCAACAAAGAAAAATTGACTCAAAAATATCTTTACTCACCTTCATGTTGTTCCAAACATGTATGACTTTCTTTCTGCTGTGGAACACAAAAGAAGATATTGTTTTTTTTCATATAATGGACGTCAATGGGGTCCAAAACCAAAAAAGGTCAACCTGTATGAGAGAAATAAGAGAGACTGGTGACGTCATCTGAAAAGGAAAGTCATTTCAAAGACAGAGCAAGATCACAAACTATTTTCCTTTTGAATAACATGCAACAATGAATCACAAATAAGACCAGGGAAATTGAAATGAGCAAGATCAATTTTAATAGGATCCAAAATAATTTTGGTGAATAGCTAATAAAAGATCAAATTTTTAATCATCTAAAGAACTTTTTTTCCATGATAAAGAGCCTATTGTGCAATGGAAAGATTCTATGGATGTTAAAGATTTTTCATGGAACCATGAATGCCAATAAAGAGCCTTTACTTTACAGAGAATAAGAACACAATAGCCCCTTCTGAGGTTTGCTGAGGTCTTATTTTTAAGCAAATAATGTTTGAGGTCAGTCTACTTTCCTTCTATCCCACACTATCTATCTCGAAGTGCTGCTGTTTGTAAGCGGAAGGCAGGTGGCCAGGCAGGAAATGACACATTCAGAGGCATTTCGAGTTGTGCAACGTCCTGTGAGTGTGTCATGTAGCTGCCTCTGCCTCTGCCCGTTTACACATTCCTCCTGCGCTTAAGAGAGAAAAACAGAGAGACACACACAAAAAGTGGCATTCAGACACACAGACAGACATTCAGGCCTTTAATTAAGCTTCAGCGTCACACAGCTCTTTCCCAAAGGACAGTCTCATTGCTCAGACGCTGCTCTTTTATTGCTCATTGAGTTCTCTGGTGTGTTTGTGAATCAACTGTGCATGCTTCTCCTGAAATTCCAGCACAAGTGAGATGCTTGTTGACATGCAGTATAGTTAGAGCACAGCGCAGCAGTACAGCATGAATCTGCAGTCTGAGACAGACTATGTTGAGATCTTCTGAAATGTCAGAGAAACATCCGAGATGAGATTGGGAGTTTTGCAACATGGTTGTTGGTTTCTAGTTGGTCATTAGCTGGTAGACCAGGTCTTAGACCAGCAACAAACAACCAGACCATCTTAAACCTACTAGACACCAGATTAGCAGCTTAAACTGGATTTTCCACCAGGGAGGAAAACAGCTGAGATCAGTGTTATTATAGTGTCATTGAGAGTATTGATATATTTTTATTAATAGTTGAAATTATTTTTGATTTTATTTTAATTTGAAAGTTTTAGTAATTTTGTTGTGTTTTTATTATTTTATGTCTATATGGTTTTTATTAATTTATTTCACTATCAGTATCAGAATATCAATAATTATTAATAGGTTAAATTAGTTTAGATTTTTATTTCCATTTTTATTTAAATTTTAGTGATTTTTTTCGTAATTTTGTTGTGCGTTTCTGTAATAGTTTTACTAGTTTTTAAATATATCTTTATAGTTTTTATTCATTTGACTTCAGTTTCTTGATAGTATTAATAATTATTAATACTCTGAATTAGTTGTATGTCTATTTTATACTCATTTTGATTTCAGTTTTAGCTATTGTAGTACATCATTTTTTTAACACTGTATTTCAGAAAATGTTAATTTCAAATAATGTTTCTTTTATGGTTGAGCTTGAGAATGAATGTTATTATTTTTTGTATTTTTATAATTTTTATTATTTTATGTCTATATGTTTTTTATTAATTTATTTCAGCATCACTGAGAATAGTAATAATTATTAATAGGTTAAATTAGTTTAGATTTTTATCATTTCAATTTTTATTTTAGTGATTTTTTTGTAATTTTGTTGTGCGTTTCTGTAATAGTTTTACTAGTTTTTAAATATAACCTTTATAGTTTTTATTCATTTGACTTCAGTTTCTTGATAGTATTAATAATTATTAATACTCTGAATTAGTTGTATGTCTATTTTATACAAATTTTTATTTCAGTTTTAGCTATTGTAGTACATCGTTTTTTTTTTAATACTGTATTTCAGAAAATGTTCATTTCAAATAATGTTTCTTCTATGGTTGAGAGATTGAGAATGAATGTTATAATTTTTTTGTAATTTTGTTGTTTTTTGTCATTTTTTAATAGTTTTTTTTTTTATATATCTTAGTTTTCTTCAATTAAATAAATCTTATAGTTTTATTCATTTTATTTCAGTATTTTCAGAGTATTAATAATTAGTAATACTTTGAATTGCTTATATTTAATTTGAGTTTTTTGTTCAATTTGAGATGGAGAATTCATTTTATTATTATTGATTAATATAGTATAGTAAAGTAAAATATAGTATTAGAGTATCAATAATGTTTATTAATAGTTTGAATTAGGTTGTGATTTTTTTTTTTTTTTTTTTTGTTTTTGAAAAAT
>NW_015536630.1:1020669-1027058 GCF_001515605.1 Sinocyclocheilus anshuiensis | reverse complement strand
TTTTTAAATTGGTTTTTTTTTTTTTTTTTTTTTTTTTTTGGTCTATGAGAAATGTTTTCTCAGCAGCAACTAGCTGAAACAAAATAAGTTTCGTTTACTTTACTTGTTTTTATGGTTTCAGTTAATTATAATAAGCCTGATTGCGATCTGAAACATCGACGCATCTCACATCTACAGCACGTAGTCGAGTGTCACTATAGTAAGATTGCTCCATTAACCAACATAGCGTTTATGCTTTGATTCTTACTAAGGTGGTCCACACGTTTCCCTAACTGTTTAAACTATAGAGAAATTGCAGATATTTTGTCTAGCGTGAAATTCCCCAGCAACATCTGCTCATTTGTAAAGAAAATATCACTTACGAGACTGATCCAATTATCATCAGCCAATGAGAGCCAAGGCACACCAGAAGACAAGCATCAGTATTATTGCTGCAGGTAGTGAAGTCAAGTGAGTTGACTTGAAGTGAGTTGGTGGTCGGTCTGGAGTGTGCTGTAATCATTTGGCGGCTCTTGTGTAACTGTGGTTATTAAGAGTAATTTGGACTAATAGATGACCCGGAGGAGCGGCTCAAGCGTTTCAGAGAAGGGCCTGTGTTACTCTTACCACCATGACTGCCAGTGTTCCTCGCACACCATCATAATAGCAGCATTCTTACGTGATATCTGATCCTTTAGCGTAAAAGACAGTCTCTATAAGCCTGGGAGAGGGAAAAGAACAAAATCAATATACAGTCACGCCAACTGATTCTTAAAATGTCACGTAAAACGAAATCATTTATTAGAAAAGCTTCAAAACAGACAGATGCCACTAAATACAGCAGCACACATAATGCATTTGGACTGCTTATGGAAAAGTTGGCTTCACTCGGCTGGTTTATGAACCATAGATATAAATGCAGCATCATTTTTAATATTGCACTTAACAGACTAAATATAAACATCTAGAATGCAAATAATCTTGCAGAGTTTGTGCTATGCAGTGTTATTTTAGCATCCATTGAGATACAATAATATAGTTTTTATTCATATTTAAATTTTTATATATACCATTTTCGTTTTAAAATTTGTCATTTATGTGTTTTTGCAATTCTTATACGTTTTTTTCCAAAAACTTTTACAAAATTAATATTTTGACTTTAAAAAAATAACTGTATATTTTATATTAATTTGCTTAATATCAAAATCTGTATGCTTTTATTTTTAAAAATAATAATTTCCGTTTTTATTTAAATTTTAGCAAATGTTTAAAAAACAATTATGTTTTTGACATTTTTTTTTTACTAGTTTTTAAATATATCTTTATAGTTTTTAATTATTTTTATTTCAGTATCTTGAGAGTATTCATAATTATTAATACTTTGAATTAGTTGTATTCTAATTTTTGTTTTTAATGTCTATTTTATGACATTTTCATTTTGATTTCCGTTTTAGCTCTTTTAGTATCACATTTTTAATATTGTATTTGTAATTTGTAATATGTTTTTTTGGTTGGGATTGAGTAAAATATGGTATTATACTTTGGGAGTATTAATTTTTTTTGATTCATAATTTGAATTAGTTTTGATTTGTGTATTTTTAATTTAAATTTATTTAAAAAAAAAATTATTTATTAAAAATTTATTAATTTTTTATGAAGTCTTGTTGTGGAAAAGTGTGCTGTTTCTTTACTTAGTGATAAGATGCAACATTTTCACCTGATGGACCATTAGTAATAAAATGATAAATGATCAAATGATTTTCTTCATCGATTATACAGTATTTTGATTTTCTGGCCTGTATTGTAGATCTGCTCCAGTGCTGTGATTTGGCGTTGCTGGAACGTCAATGAAACATAAGAAAGCATTTTAAGCAGAACTTTTGTGCACAATCTGTACTTCTAAAGGTAAATGTATGTGAGGAGTGCACACTGGAGTCTCCTGCTTCGCCTGTGTTCGTTGGCTCTGGTAATTAATGCCACATCACATTGGGGAGATGGAAAACATGGCTTGTTTTTAAAAAGGTATTTGCCAAGATTATCCGTGACGCTGTGTTTTGACTGCCATGAAGACGGCTGGAAAAGAGCTATTGTCTCACTAATGCAGGACTCAGCCAAACACGTTTCTGCAGGACGGTAAATGGCGTAAAAGGAGTTTTTCCACCACTATCTAATTTGCAAACTTCTTTTTGATTTGATCTCTTACTTTCTTTCGTTTACTTCTCATTCGGTTTGAGACAGTAGGGTACGTCGAGAATAAAGGACCCTGGGGTGAAAGGCACTTTTCAAAGGCACTGATTGTATTTGTTACTTATAAAACACAAAACGACAACAAACACCACATTAATATCATATCATATAACATCAACTGTGCTATAAATTTTTCACACAAATGTTGTTACTCAATCAATACTAAATAAAAATAAATACATTTTCACCAGCAAATGTTCGTTTTTACATATGAAGAATAAAGATAAATCACATTCCCTTACTCAAAATAAATATATTTTCCACCAGAAAATGTTTTTTAAACAAATAAATAAATAAAATAACAAAAAACTAAACAACCAGATAAAATATCTAATATAAATATATTTTGAGATTTAATCAAAGCACACTTATTTTACCATTTCTTTTTATACAAATAATGTTACTCAATTAATACTAAATAAAAATAAATATATTTTCCACCAGAAAATGTTAGTTTTTATATATTAAAAATCTCACTAAAAACACTTTTTAAATAAATAAATAAAGTACTAAACAAAAATAATAAATAACAAAAAACGCCACATTAATGTTCCAATCACTCTGCTAAAAAGTCTAAATTTGCATACAGTTTTGAGGTTTAAACAAAAGAAACTTATTTTACCATTTCTTTTTAAATAAGGTTACTCAATCAATCGATACAAAAAAATGTTTTCCACCAATAAATAAATAAAAGATAAATCACATTTTTTCTTACTAAAAATACATATTTTCCACCAAAAGTTATTTTTTATAAATACATTACTAAATACTAAATAACAAAAAACACCACATTAATATTGCAATCACCTGCAGGTGCGATCCAATTTTAAAATTTGCATGCAATTTTGGGGTTTAATCAAAGCAAGTTTTGCCATTTCTTTTGACACAAATGTTATTCAATACTAAAATGAATTTCCACCAGATAAAATTAGTTTTTATACACAAAAATAATAATAAATCACATTTTACTTATTAAAAATACATATATTTTTCACCTGAATTTTGTATTATTAAATAAATAATATAATCCCATTTCCTTATTAGTCCTGTTGTCCTGTTGTACGCAAAAGAAGCTTTAATGCTTTCACAGGCTAAAGGAATGAATAAACCTTTCTCCTGCAGCCTCAGTGTTGTGCCACCACACGTTTCAGTGTATTGTTTGCATAACAGCTTCTGACAATCAATATGTTGCACATCAAATCTTCTATTGAAACCTGATTGCTTACGTTGCGGTTTGCGCGGAGCCGCTCTAATTGCTCAATGCTGAAATGAGCTTTAGCTGTGAACCTGTGATGTTTCTCTCTCTTTGAATGTGGCTCTGCGTGTCCGGACAGGTAGAAGCACACAAAACACATACAGCAGCAGGCCTCCAGACAAAAGCCAAGGCAGGCCATTGAAAATAAAGCTAACGCAGGATGGCTCGCTCGTACTTTCCCCGTGTGAGAAAAAGTACATGACTGTTGCTGTTGGCGGAGAAACTTGATGGCTTCTATCAACAACAGCGAGTTACACATAGCAATACACCGATGTATTGGCCAGGTGGAGTGGTTGATATTTAGCCGTTATGGAAATACTGCATGCTTAGGGAATTTCTAGGGAATTTGTGTTAATATTAATGGCTGGCCTTTTTAAAAATTGCTTGCAAATCTCTCATTAAGCTACATTATCACCATATACTGGATTATTTCAGTTAGCACAGGTTTTGTATTAGTTTTGGTACTGATTGGTCATAGACCTCACTGATCTGAGCTTATGCATCTCCGTTTTTAAGGGGAAAAAAAGCATTATTTGTGGCTGTGTTTGCTCAAAAACATGAGTTGCATAAGCTACAACTGTGCTAATCGAAAGAAAACAAGTTGATAAAAAAAATGATGAATCTGATATTTGGTTATAATATGGCATAACGAGAAATTTATAAGCAACTTTTTCTAGGCTGGCCATTTTTGGACCACAAGTGGAACACGGTGCGAAAAAAAATCCCCCAAAAGTGCAAAACTCATCAAAACATATTTTGGTGAGTTGTTATATCCTGTGTCAGCAAAGTCAGTACGTTTTAGTCCAATGTGAAAACAGTAACTAGCATTTTTCGGGAAAAAGAAAATCCTCTCCGGGTCAAGATGACCCAGAATACAACATGAGAAAACTCAGTGAGCTGCATTGCTGTCTACTACTAGTCAGCTGCCTTTTAAGTGAACCAGAACTTCAGTGTAACACACTTTTGTTAATAGTTATTGTTAATCCTTTTTCATGTATCAAATTTGTCTCTAGATGATAAATATCACTAAATTGCCCCATTGATATTCATTAAAGGAACAGTTCACCCCCCACCTGTATGAACACAAAAGAAGATGCTATAAATATATCTCACATTTTATATGCTGATTTGCTGCTCAAGAATCATTTCTGGTTGTTATCAATGTTGAAGACATTGTTGTGCTGCTTAATATTTTTGTGGAAACCATGATACATTTAATTTTTCAGGATTCTTTGATGAATAGAGAACAGCATTCATTTGAAATAGAAATATTTTGTGACATTATAAATGCCTTTACGGTCATTTATGATCACTTTAATGCATCCTTTATGAATAATTAATCATTTATTTATTAAGAAAAAACACATACTGACCCTAAACTTTTCAACAGTATGAACACAAACACACATACACTGACTGTTGTGCATTAACCCCAATTGTGTTATTACTACAAAACAGAAGCAACCTGACCTCCTCTAAGATATGTGTTTTTAGGGACCATTGCAAGACTAGATCGATACATAGATCATCTTCAGTTTTCAGGGATCTGGAGACACATACAGCCCCGCCACGCCTGCTGCATTTACGACGCACATGGGGCAAATAGAGGATTTTTTGTCAGTTTGCTGCCAATTACCCTACGGCACCGAGTCGGGCTGGCCCCAGATCACCCCTCAAACAAATCCGAGTTGGCCCTGAAATAAAAGTTTGCTTGTTGGAGTCGTACGCTCGCATGGTGTCTGATTGTTGCAGTCGGCCCATCGATTTATAAAGCTCTAGTAGCATGTGTGCCCCTTCTTGGCGTAGCTGACTTCTTGAAGCTCTGAACACACGGACCACACAGGAGACTGGCAAACCTCCAGCGCTGCTTGGCTGCCGTCGGCTTTCTCCATTTCTCTCTCCCTCTCCGTCTACTTCTGATCCTCAGACTGAGCGGGCGTTCGGCCCCGTCCTGTCCTTAAAAAGCTTTCTTCCCCCCTTCGCTAATTTCGCGGGAGCTGCCATGTGAAATAATCCATTGTTTGACTCTTCAGAGGAGTCGGCCCTCCACGGCACGGCAATTAAAGAAATTAAATCTAGACGGATGTATGTTTCCCTTTCTTCTTCCATGCGTTTTATTCCCCGTGTCGCTGCGGCGTGATTGATGCGCTCTGACAGCTCTGGCTGATATTTGATGTTGAAAGCGTGCTGGTGTTTAACGAGCACAGGGTGTTATTGCGGGTCACGCCACTATCATATGGCAATTTAACATGCAGGCGGAGGTTTCGCCGGCAATACGGCCACACTGTGTTTACACGCTCGTATTATTTACCATGATTAGGCATTTTTGCGTGAAAACACAGGGAAAAGTTTCCTTTGGAAGATATAAACAAGCCTTTTTTCTCCGCAAAAAAATACCATTGATTTACACTATAAAGTTTGACATCTGTAATATACATTATTCGGCAACGATGCATTAAATTGCTGTTCCTTTGAACTTTCTATTCATCAAAGAATCCTGAAAAATAAAATGCATCACAGTTTCCACAACAATATGAAGCCCACAACTGTCTTCAAATGTTTCTTGAGCAGCAAATCAGCATATCAGAATGATTTCTGAAGGATCATGTGACACTGAAGACTGGAGGAACGATGCTGAAAATTCAGTTTTGCAACACAAGAATAAATTACAGTTTACAATATATTCAAATACACATCAGTGATTTTAAATTGTAAAACTATTTTACAATTTTACAGTTTTTACTGCATTTTTGATCAAATAAATGCAGCCTTGGTGAGCAGAAGAGATTTCAACATTATAAGAACCGAATAACAACCTATTCAGAACACCTTAGCAACCGCATAACAACACCCTGACAACCATCCACAACATTCCAACATTGTGCCAGGAAGTTTTGTAGAGACTACT
>NW_015536630.1:998680-1020399 GCF_001515605.1 Sinocyclocheilus anshuiensis | reverse complement strand
TTCTTTCATCCCCCCCCCCCACCCAAAGTTTTGTTCCTCAGCCTTAAAACTAATAATCCAAATTTTTTTGCCGTAACAGGATCTTTTTATTTTATTGCAGACATGTCCATTTGAGTATTTCAGCTCTAGCACTGAGAGATGTTTTTGGCACTGATGTAAACGTAAGAGCACTCTGCATGTCTCATAGGCTGAGCATTAGGGATTTTCCTTTTGTTCATGCTGAATCATTCGCATCCCCCTTTTTTCATTCTGGAAATTTAGTCTTGGACTTCAAATCCAAGAGTCATTTGCTTCTGTCCTCTCCAGCAGTGCTCAGAACATGTTCATAAGACACACATGACAGTGTTAAACGTGATATCCAAGGCTCTCGGGATAAAAGCATCTGCTAAATGCCATAATTGTACATAAATAGTAGGGTTACCAAACATTTCTGTACATGTTTCAGAACTGCCAAAGTCTGCTATCAAAAGTCAGAAATCGCATTATGAACACTTAAAAAAATGATCTCTCCTATAAAAGCTCCATACTCTCCAGCAGTGCTCAAAACATGTTCTGAAATCTAATTTCTCATCAAATTTAAAAAATGATCTCTCTTAAAAAAAAAGCTCTTTACTTTTATTGTTTGACAACTGTTTTCTCTATTTGTCTGCTTTCCCAAGGAAACATCTGCTGATACTTTAATGATCTCCTTTATGTCTCCTGAGCAAGTAAAGAGCAATACATTAAAGAGTTTATAGACTCACAAAGACCTTGACATTACGTATTGATGTTTTGACGTCAGCGGTTTGCATTATGTAATCCGCATTGATATCTATAGCTGCAGCAATGTTACTTTATATATGGAAACTTGTTTCTGGCACAGAATAAAAAAAAAAAAGGCAAAAAAAAAAAAGCTAATTGCAAATTTTTATCTCACAGTTCTGACTTTTTTCCTTGCAATTCTGAATTTGTATCTTGCAATTCTGGCTTTTTTTTTTCAGAATTGTGAAAAAAAGTCAGATTGTGAGATGAAAAGTTGTTGTTTTTTTATCCTATGGCAGAAACAAGCTTTCATATTTATATCATTCAACTAGTTAAATTTGGTGAAAATTAGGGATGCATGATATTATCGGACCGATATCGGCCGATAATGGCTTTAAATGTACCTATCGGCATCGGCCCGATATAAACAATTATGCCGATATGTCTTGCCGATAAGAGGAATATGTTAACTCACATGTGCTCAGGGTGTGCTAGCGATTAGATCACGTCAGCAGTGTGACTCATTTTTGAAGCAAAGTTTTGCCTGAATGATGATTGGATTCACTGCTTTGGATCGCTGCATTTAAACTGAGAATGCACTTATAAAATGAGGCGTTCAGTGTATGATAGAGTAAAGGTCAGAAGCTATAGCTTACATAAAAAAATAAAAAAATCACAAACATGACACTTGTAAATTAAATAATTTTATATAGCCTATATTGATTTATTCATTAATGTGTAATATATGTCATATCTTTTAAACAAATTATTAGCTCTAAAATATTTTCAGAATTTTTACAACTCTTTTGCTTTAGACCATCTACAAATGTTAAATCTTAAAATAAAATGTTAAGGTTACTACTGTATCTTTCTGAAAAAAATGCAGTGATTGATATATAGTTTATTTATAGTTATTTTCAAAGCTTCAATGTACTGTCATTATAAAATAACTTAATTATTGTTTATTTAATTCTAACAAATAAGTTCTTGTTAAAAACTAACCAAAATGTAAAATAATTTGCTTATAATTTCCACACAGGAGAGACTTGGTGTTGTTTCCAAACAAAAGGAAATATATCGGTATCGGAATTGGCATCGGCTATCGGCCAAAACGAGTTGAAAAATATCGGCATATCGGATATCAGCAAAAATTCAATATCGTGCATCCCTAGTGAAAATGTCGGCAGATTCTGTCTCGCGTCACTTGTAACGCGGCAGATCATTTGTGAACAGCTCACCTTCATGCACACACACACAGGGGCCGTATTCATCTTAAATGAAATTAAACCGGTTCCCTTTTTTTTGTGCTTCTTTAATAGCATACAGCGAGAGGGAACACTATTAGGGAATTACTCACGCTCTCAACGCAAAGTGCTTGACATTCAACTGTGAATGAGGAGCTGTGTTTGCTCAAGCGAACTCCAGAGCACAATCAGGTTTTGCGAGACTGGAGGTAGCTCTGGCTCGAACCGACTGGAGAGCGGCCAAGCTTTTGCAGGAGTTTCTCTTTTCTTCTGTGTGATATTTACTTTACAGCCATTCAGAGCAACCGACCGGGGCGATACAGACAAGCATGGAAAAAAAGACTAAGTCCCTCTTTAACACATATTCTTCTCGAGTATTGACACAACAGTGCGGTTCCAATGAAATCGGGTTCTTTAGTGGAGATGTTGAGCTACGTATGGACTGGAAAGGGTGGTTCACGTGATGGGGAAGGGGGTGGACGTGGGGGCATGGCGTGACTCATACTCTTTATTGCTGGATAGAGGACTGAGTCTGTCCTCTTTTATGGGAAATGAATGAATAAACATTGGCGGGTCATGCTTTTGTCGTGACTCACAGACATAGTTTCAAGCATGATAGGAATAATAGGGAAATACAGCAGTTGTGTTATTTGACTGTGAATTCTTTTGGATCCACACCACGGTGTAAAACACCGGCATGTACGGGCAGGTAGAAAGTCGATTTACTTCCCCTCCTTTTGTGCGCCAGTCGCTATTGTGAAAACTGAGATCTCTGCGATCAGAGACCCAGAGATCGCTGATGCATCTGACCCACATACTGATCTGCTCATTTGTTTTGCTGTGCTGTTGGGTAAATAACGAGGTTTAATTGTTTGGTTGGCCATTAAGGTACAGTTCACCCAAATATGAAACTTCGGTCATCGTGTTGTTTGAAACATGTTTTCTGTGGATGTACCGTAATATTTATGATAATGGGATCATAAAAGTATTTTATACAACCTGTGTGCTATATTTCATGTCTCCTGAAGACATACAATAGCTGTTTGGGTGGAACAGACTGTAATTTTAATCTTGCCTTCAGCTGTAGAGCTCAAATCTCATTGCACTTCAATGAGTAATGACTATTTTAATTAATTGTGGTCTGTTTCTCTCACAAAACTATCAGGTTTCAACCAAGGTGAGGGTGTGTAGATGATGCCTGAATGTTCATTATTTGCTGAACTGTCCCTTTAAGAGTGTAGTTCACCCAAAAAAATGACACTTCTGTCATCTTTTTTTCATTCTAATGTGATTGTAGAATATTTTGGGGAATCTACAAACTGATCTTTTCCATGCAGTGGAGCTGACTGAAAGTAACAAAAACACCATGAAAGTGCCATGAAAACAGTCGATATGACTTGTTATGGAGCCATACGATTGCTTTGTGTTCAAATTTCAGTTGTTATTTGAGCTCTGAAACCTCACTGACATCTCTTCATCACACAAAGCTGTCATATGACTTCAAAAGACTTGATAAAAGAAGAATAAGTATAGAAAAAAAATGTCTTTTTTGGAGCTTGGCACCGTTCATCGTATCACTTTGAATGAATTAAAAAGAGCAGCATGAACATTTTTTGTATTACCCAGAAAAAGAAAAAATCAAACAGGTGTGAAACAACAAGGAGAGTAAATTCACCCATAAATGACACTTCTGTCGTATGTGATTCACCCTAATGTCATCTTAGGATATTTTGGGAAATCCACAAACTGATCTTTTCTGTACAGTCACAAAAACGCCATAAAAGTACCATGAAAATGCTCCATATGACTTTTGTGCTTTATTGCAAGTGATCTGAAACCATGTTGTAGATTTGTGCCTGAAATTTAAGTTGCTTTTTGATTGTTTTACAGTGTTGTTTAGTGCTACTTTCCCATTCACTTTCTTTGTATAGAAAGAGCAGCTAGAACATTTTGCATAACACCTCAAAGAGTGAAATATGCCCAAAAATGACAGTTCTGTCATAACTTATTCACTCTAATGTCATTTAAAGAAATTTTGTGAATCTAGAAACTAATCTTTTCCATACAGTGATAGTAAACACTGACCAAAAGTGACAAGAAAGTACCATGAAAATTGTCCACATGACTTTTGTGCTTTATTTGCAAGCGTTCTGAGACCATGCAATAGATCTGTGTCCAAAATATAAGTTGTTATTAATCTGCTCATTTGCATCTATTCGTCACACAAAACAATCATATGACTTCATAAAACAGATTATGGATCACTTTTACAGTGCTTTTCATTGTATAGAAAGAGCAGCTTGAACATTTTGCATAACATTTACTGTATTTTTGAGTTCCCCAGAAGAAAGCAAAAAAACAACACAAGGGTGTGTAAATGATGCCAAAATGTTCATTATTTGGCCAACTATCCCTATAAAGGAGTACAATTTGCCCAAAAAAATGAGTTCTGTCATAATTTATTCACGCTAATGTCATTTAAAAAAAAAATTGGGAATCTACAAACTGATGTTTTCCATACAATAAAAGTAAACAGACCAAAAATGACAAAAACACCATAAAAGTGCCATGAAAATTGTCCACATGGCTTTTGTGCTTTATTTGCAAGCGTTCTGCGACCATGCAATAGATCTGTGTCCAAAATTTAAGGTGTTATTAATCTATATGGCTCATTTGCATCTATTCATCACACAAAACAAGCATATGACTTTGTAAAACAGAGAATGGATCACTTTTACAGTTTTTTTTCTTTCCCATTCACTTGCATTGTATAGAAAGAGCAGCTTGAACATTTTGTATAATATCTCTTTTTGAGTTTCTCAGAAGAAAGATCAAACATACAGGTTTGCAACAACATGAGGGTGTGTAAATGATGCCAGAATGTTCATTTTTGAGTGAACGATCCCTTTAAAGTTGGTCAGAATCGAGCAGTAGGTGTATTAACTGCAATTTCTGTCTAATATTGTTCGGTAGGACACAGACAGAAACTGGAAGACCCCCCTAAACCGCCGCTGTTCTCCGAGCGCCTGAGCGAGTTAGAGCGTTTCCGCCAGACCAGCATGAGAGTTGCCGTGCAAACCCAGAGTCCCCGGCCGTCTCTCAACGCCATGCCGAACTCCTTCAATCCGCAGGGGCAAACTCAGATCTCAGGTAAACCGGCCCTTCAACGCAACTATTTCAGCCTGTCTGGCATGACCTTTAATGGAGAATGGCTGTGGTTTATGTACTGTACAAACATCAGTGTTTGGAGAACAGGTAGGTTTATTTAAGAGGCCTGATTTGAAGATAAACCTGCGAAGATAAAAGCCAGTGGGCGAGAATGATGCAAGAAATAGAAATGGTAAATTCGACAACGTCGATCAGATTTAAACAGGAGATAATGATGGACGTGCCAAATCTGACAGTCGCAAATCCTTTTGTCTGCTTTTGAGGCTTTATCTTTGTTTGGGACTGGCTGCTTACATCACCTTAAAGGGATAGTTCACCCAAAAATGAAAACTCATTGTTTACTCACCCTCATTTCAATCCATACCTGAGTTTCTTTATTTAATGGAACACAAAAGATGTTCTGATGAATCTTTGTGCTTCTCTTCATCTTCAAACCACGTCTGTGAAGGACAGAAAAGCATCAGTCCATTCACTACATTCAAGTCTTTAGAAATCATATGATAGTGAGGAACAGACCCAAATATCGTCAAATCTCATTCAAAATGGTGCAGACCAGGTTCTGGCGAAGACTGATGAAGATTCCTCCTTTTTTGTTCCACGGAAAAAATAACAGCTTACGGGTTTGGAACGACATGAGAGTGAGTAAATAATGACAGATTTTCATTTCTGGGTGAACTACTGCTTTAATTCCAGTACATTTGTCCAAATATTTTCATTAGTTCCTGCTTCACTTTTGGCATATTGGAGCGTGGGCTTTTTTTTGTTTTTTTTGTCTCATATGTGCTCAGCTTTAAAGTTTGCATAATGTTTGCCATTCTCTTGGAGCATCTCCAGCCCCTCTCCTGTCAGAGCGGACGCTGTGTTTACTAGAATACTGTAGAAAGCAAACAGGAAACCGTTCTTGGCTCTGAATGTGATTAAGCTATTTACATACCACAGCCTTTTATACTAGTCTGCTCTGTCTTGGTCTCCATATTGTTATAAAAAGAAAGGTCACCCACTTTGTGTGCACAACGAGTCTTTAAATATGGCTCACCAGGAAAGACTCTTCTGAGGGTGAATCTCAAAAACATAATTTTTTATATATATATAAAAAGTATGTTGTGCATAAAGACTAGTCTATTTCAGGACCCCTGCAATTTTTTGCATTGTCACATTATTTTCATGACAATTAAACACAACAAACCCTCTCCCTGTAATGCATCCTATTTATTTATTTATTTATTTTATTTACTTTAATTTAATTTCAATTGTGTGTGTGTATATATATATATAAAAGATATAATGCAAAACATCTTAATGGCCTTAAAAATAGAATTAATTTTCTTTTAATATATGCAAAACATAACTTTTTTCTTTTGCATCATTATTTTCATGCCAATTAAACACAACACACCCTCTCCCTATAATGCATCCTATTTATTTATTTTAATTTACTTTAATTTCAATTGTATATATATATATATATATATATATATATATATGTCAAAGATATCATAACAACGCAAAACATCTTAATGGTTATAAAAATAGAATTCAATTTCTTTTAATTTGCAAAACAAAACAAAAAAAAGTCTGCAAAACATAATTTTTTTTCTTTCACTTTTAGAGTGAGAGATAACCCAACATGTCCCTGACAGCTTTCACAAGATTGGCTCTTTTTTTGTGGTGGTGTGTGATACCGTTCATTTTTGAGGTCACTGTTGTAAACATCACTGAGCTATAAAAGCACTGCTGTGGTCCTGAGAGAAGAGGCTACAATCACACCCAAACACATCTTTGAGGATTCTGTCGTGCAGATGTTGACTGGAGTCATCTCATTTATCATGCTCACAGATCCGCGGCAGGCGCAGTCCTCTCCGCCCTGGTCCTACGAGCAGCCCTACACTCCTTACCTGAGCCAAATGACGTCTCCCTCCATCCACTCCACCACCCCGCTGTCCTCCACCCGCGCCACGGGCCTGCCCACCATCAGCGACGTGCCAAGACGCCTCTCAGGTAAACTAACACCTTATAGAAAGTCCAATCACAGACAAGAGCTCTATTATCTCAAATGCTTCAGCAATGAGACTAAGACAATGTCTCAAACTGTGCTCAGATTTGATACTTAAATTCTCAACAAGTTCTCCCAAGATCAAATCCACCTTCATTTTACGCACTACTGGCCAAAAGTTTGGAATAAAAATGATTTTTTAAATGTTTTTAAAAGAGGGTTCTTCTTACCAAGGGTGCATTTATTTGATTAAACTTACAATAAATACAGTAAAATTGTGATATATTATTATAATTTAAAATAACTTTTCCATTTTTAAATATTTACAAATGTAATTTATTCATGTGATGCGCAGCTGAATTTTCAGCATCATTACTCCAGTCTTCAGTGTCACATGATTCTTCAGAAATCATTCTAATATGCTGATTTGCTGCTCACTTATTATTACAACTCAATTATTTAAAAATGGTTCTTATTATTACCAATGCTGAAAACAGCTTATTATATTTTGTTAATGATTATGTGATCAATAACAACATTTATTTGAAATAGAAATGTTTTTTTTTTTTTTTTATCTTACCCCAAACTTTTTACTGTTTTTTTTTTAATCAAATAAATACAGTCTTGGTGAGCACAAGAGACCTCTTTCAAAAACATGTTGTCTTTTTCTTTTTTTCCAAGTATTTTATTTTTAATTTTCCTATATATTTTTATATAATTGTCCTATATTATTTCCTAAAGTTTAGTTTTAGTTTTTTGAGTCAAAATTGATATCTAAATTCAAGTTGAAATCAACATTTTTCAGGCTGTTTTAGCAACCATCTGTCATATAGACTCATTTTTATTACCCAATCAATTAAAGATAAATCAAATCAAGCCCCGCCAAATTTTTATGCATTGAACATCCTGTTTCATGATGTGGGATTACAGAAGTAAAGTGAGTTTTTCACTTGTTGACTCCACATGAAATCACAACTGAGCTATAAAAGAGCAACCTCTGAGCAATTCAATTCTCCTCTGGCTCATATCGCTTTCTCTGCCAACCACTCATTTCAGAAATGTGGGAAATGGAGTGTCTCAATGTGCCTGTATTTACTTTCTTAGCTGATCGTGTTAGCCATGAACATTTGTCCAAACACTCATTCGCTGAAGTCGAATCAAAGCATTTTTCCAGCGTTAACTTTCTGCTTTGTAAGCGTTTACGTCGCCCGTGGGCAAATGGCTTCCAAGCACTAGCACCTTTAAAAATAGAGAGCATTTGAAAGAATATCTCCCCTAATCCCCGTCCTCTCCGATGGAGTCTTTGAACTCAGCTCTCTTTTGAAATGCCTTGAAAAGGAACAATAAAACAGACTAGAGTTTCTGCCTCACGGACCTCAAAAGGTAAACGGGTAGTTGGTACATAACACGTCTATTGGATTTTATAATAGAATTTATTTGAATGCAGGGAAAGTTATGTCATAACTTCTGTAACTGATCACTATTTCTCTATTTATCTCTTTAATGTTCTTTTAATTATACAACTGTATTTTCGTTTTTATTTTAAATGATCATGCATTGTAACAAATACATTTCTAAAATATTGCAAATATATATATTGAGCATTTATATCAAATAATACATTTTATAAAAATATATTTTAAATATTTATATAATTTTATTTTATTTATACTACTTTATTTGTATTTTTTGTCCTAAAAGTTAATAAAATAAAATAATATATTTAAAATAATTTTTATAATATATATATATATATATATATACACATGCATTTTTAAAATGCACAAATATTGCATTTTTTATATTTATATTTAAAGCTATCGAGTGAAAACAAATGAAAAAGTAGTATAAATAAAATAAAATATTAAAGAGATAAAATAAATAAATAGTTGCATGCACAATTTTAATATACAGTATATACACACATTGCATGCACAATAAATTATATATTTCATGCATATTTTTTTTTTTTTCATCCATACTAGTTCATTTTAAATGACAAATGCATTTTTAAAACATACAAATATTCCACATAGCATTTAAATTCACATGCGTTCATAACGGTTGCATGAACAATAATTACAAGAGAATGTTGTTTAAAATAGTTTTAGATGGGGTTTTAAAAAGCAATTCTCGTCAACTATCCAAAAGCTCTCGAGTCCAAACCCTAGGAAGAGCTTGCTGTGACTGTGCCTTTATTAATGAAATAGGCACCAGATTGCGGTCCACCCGCCCTTTGGGGTTCGTTTTGAAACAAACACACAGCGTGGACGTTTTCTTTAATACACCTGTTTGACTCTCCGCCAGGTTGGTTTTTGAACTTTTTTTTTGGCTCCCCACCCTAACTGTTTTCTTTGAGCCTGGAGCGAATGTGAAAGTTTAAATGGCTTCTTGGTGTGGCTGCTTTTTGAACCCCGGCCAGCTGCCTCGTTGGGTTTGATTAGTTTAGATTTCACCCGGCTTTCATCTTGGAGATGTCAGCCTTTGTTCTTTCCTCAAAGAGACACACGCACCTCTTGGTCCTAACGCCCCTTATTCTTCCTCGGAGCGCCGCTGAATGGCTCGGTCTCGAGAAGACACGTCCAGAACACATCGCACCCTCTGCAGCTGCTTGCGTGGCTGTTCTTCTCCACCGTGGGCTCGTGTTACACCTTTCAGCCAGAGACCTGGTGACTGATAACGACGCAGATGAAGGCATGCATAATATTACACAGAGAGCGATGAATTATCAGAGCGGGATACTGGAGGACCGTATAGAACTTTGATTTTTCCTTTTGTGGAAGTCTGTTTAAGGAGGCTGGTTTAAAAGCATGTTTGGTGGACTCAATGATGGTATCAAGTCTGAATATCTCAGTACTTTGATATATGCAATAACACAGAATGCATATACAAATCAAATGTATACCTTGATAAAAAGTGGCTTTGGATAAAGACATCTTCCAAATGAGTAAATGGATCTTCATCTAAGGATCTTCAGAGAATACCATGGTACATATCCACAAAACATGGTACTCTGATATATACCATAATGTGTTATGGCATTTAAAAAATACCATGTTGTATGTCCATGGTATTTTGATATATACCAAGGTACCGAATACAAAAAAGTACTTTAGCAGTACCATGATTTTGAAGTCTCTTCTGCTCATCAAGGCTTCATTTATTTGATCAAAAATACAGTAAAACACAGTAATACTGTGAAATATTACAATTTAAAATAACTAGAAAAATATAAATCTTTTTTAACACTATAAATGTCTTTACTGTTACTTTTGAACAATTTAATGCATCCTCGGTGAATAAAAGTATTCATTTAAAAAAAAAGAAAAAATCTTACTGACCCCAAAACACCATGATACATCTTTGTTAGTGGCTTCTGTACCTCTTAATGTGCTCTTAAAGTAAGCAGGCAGTCTTGTAGCAGGCAACCCGAGGTCAAAGGTCGCAAGATCACACTGATGATAGGTCACAGCTTGAGCCATCATGATCCTCTTGGTTTCTAGCCTTGAGCTTCAGCTACTAGACCACACCATCCCTGTAATACAAAGTGATTGATGTCATATTAAGTTTAGCCAAAAAGGGTCTGGCAAGAGCCGATAGCATAATGGGTTCATTCTCGTGAATGTCTGCAGTGAGGAGCGATGTTTAATGGTGATTGAAGGTTGTATATGTGAATTTCTGTCATTGTTTTGGAAATGTGACTTGGGTCTCCTCTCTTCTGCACTGTCTCCCTGAAGTGTCTTTTTTGTTTGGTTTGAAATGTCAAGAGTTGATAATGGGGAGAGACAATCTGCTCATAATTGGCCACACATGTTCTGTAAAGTTTGCCGAACTGTCACTCATAAAGCGGCGCTCATGGACAACACGCGACCGCTCCTAAACCAGCAGACAAGCTTACGGGAAAGACATAAAAAAACGTACTGTACCTCAGCAACAGGGTGAGAGGAAGGATGAGACGTGATTAGATCAGAGACTTTGTTTGAAGTGAAGGAAAGAAAAGGAAAAATGGACAAGGAAAAGGGGAAACAGAAAGGAAAAGATACTTGGTTTATTTGAATTCAAAGAAAAACATGAAGATTGGAAAAGGGAAAGGAATGGAAAAACAGACAGAAAAAGATTTTAGTTTGAAGTAAAAGGAAAGAAAAGGGGGAATTGAAGTGGGGAAGAGTCAGGAAAGAGGAAATGGAAAGAAAAGGAAAGGAAAGGAAAGCTTGTTTGAAGTAAAAGAAAAGGGGGAAATAGAAATTGGAAAGGAAATAGGAAATACACAGGAAAATATTCTGGTTTGTTTTAAGTAAAGAAAAAGGGAAATTATATGGTAAGAAAAAGTGAAACGGGAAGGAAAATACTTCAGTTTGTTTGAAGTAAAGGGAAGAAAATGGTCAAATAACCTGGGAAAGGTTAGGAAAGGGGAAATGGAAGGGAAAAAGTGTTTTAGTTAAATGGGAATTGGAAAGAAAAGGAGAATCATTTTGGTTGGTTTGAAGAAACTGAAAAAGGAAAATTGGACTGGAAAACGGAAACAGAAAGAGGAAAAAATGGTTTCATTGAAGTAGCGTAATGGCAAAGGAAAGAGGAAATAGTAAGTTAAAATCAGAGAAATGAAAAGTAAAAGGTTTAGATTTGAAGCAAAGGAAAGAAAATAGGAAAGGTCAGGAAAGGGGAAGTGGAAAGGAAAAGAGTTTGGGTTTGTATGAAGTAAAGAAATGTGGGAATGGGAAAAGAAAGCGAGTAGAGAGGATTTTACTTTTTTGTGAACTAAAGGAAATAAAATGGGTAACTGAAATGGGAAAGGTCATGAAAGGGGAAATAGAAAGGAAGAGAAAAGAGTTTGGGTTTGTTTGAAAGAAAGAAAAGGAAAAGAAAGGGGAAATGCAATGGAAAGGAAAAGAGGAGAGGAGTTTGGGATTGTTTGTTTATAGCCTTTAATTTAGCAGGCGGCTCCATTTGAAAAGCAGATCATGATGAATGCAGAGTGCAAAAATAGACAGATGTGGAGATGATAAGACGTTCCTCTGGGATTCTCTCTCCTGGGGTTCTGGGAGTCACAGCCCATTAGTGGTTTATAATTTAAAAACATCTTGTGGTTCTAAGAGAGAAGATCGGCCCTTCTCTTTGGCTAATCGCAGACATGCCACCACATCTGAGACTGCTCATTATGCATCCTTTGGAAACTGTTTTTTCCTCTAAGCGTTTCCATGTGCGCTCCCAGTTTATTCCAACATTTCTCTTTGATATTCATATAAATGCGAGGATGCGTGTGTTTGCGCATGTGAGCGTGAACGCACACGAAACGTTTGCATACAAACCCCCGGACAACCTTCAGCAAACGCCGCTCAAGAAACAAACAGCCAGAAGCCAAACTCACAATCTTTCAGCAGCACATCAGCGCCTTTTGACAGTTCGTTTGCATATTGATCTTTTATGGCCCGGTGACATTTTTGCAGCATTAGTCTTCACCTTGACCTTGAATCAACCCAAGCATTGTGTAATTCAGGTTGCAAATAAACATTTAATTCAAGTTTATGTTTTGCTAGAGTAATTAAACCGCTGACATGTGAGATGAGCCAGTTTCTCTTGTCGGTCAGTTAATATTTATTGCAGTTTCCTTGATTAAAATTCCTCAGACTGAGCTTGTAAAGAGAATCTGTTCATGTGGAGTCACAAACGAGATCAATGAGCAACAATATGAACTTTTTTCTTGCACTTTGAAGTGTCATTCTGACGCGTTCATGGCTTGGGCGTTCAAACACTGACTCGTATAATAACAAAGACAAAACTGTTTTCACTCTAATCAAAATGTTTGGGAGAGCATCTTCATATTTACTTCCATTATTTTTCACATTCATTATTTGGAAGAGAAATGCAGATAAAGTTGCATGCGCTTCATTCTTCACAAGCTTCTTTTGAGTTTATAAAGGGGAGTTTTATGTTGACAGGCTAGTTAGTTTAAGCTGTATGCAAATTAAGTTTGACAGCGCCCTCTTCTGTCTGATTTAACAATGTTCCTTTATTCATTTCAGTCTCAATTGATGTGGATGTCATTATATTTATCTTGAGAGCATGCATCTAGTTCAAAAACAATGTAGGGTGTCACAGGCGAGCTAATAAATAAATACAACTGAGTTGAAAAGAGTTAAAGTGACCCAGCAGCATTTTGCAAAACTAAATATTTAACTACAAAAAATATGATAGTATAAATAACCCACATAGACTGAAATAAACTAATGAATCCATTTTAAAACTGAATGTTATATGCAATGGGGCCCAAAAGTATATTATGTAACTTTTTTTAGGCTTCAAAAATAGATACAAAGAAAATGTAGAATGTAAAATGAAAATGTCAGATTCTGCACTTTTTCCAACATGATAGATAAGTAAAATAAAGTTAAAATGCACAATTGTGCATTAACACAATGAAACCTTTAATGGAAAATGTATCTTTACAAATCTATAAACATCAGATTATATCATTGATTTATATAATCAGAGCATTTATCTTATACAAAAACAATGAGTAAAATTAACATTATGTTGTACTGTTCCTGATTGTTTTCGTACCATATAAATGCTGATTATATAAATAATAATAATAATGAATAATAATTTATGCATTTAGCAGACGCTTTTATCCAAAGCGACTTAGAGTGCATTCAGGCTATACATTTTTTACCAGTATGTAAATAAATAAAATAAATTATAAAAAATTATTAAATTATTATTATAAATAAATAAATGATATAACAGAAATTGTACTGAAAAGTATATAGCAATTTTAAAAAATGCACAAAAAAGCATTTTCACTATAGTGCACCCAGACTTTTGAACCGCACTGAAAGAAGACATGCTCAAAACTTTTTCTTGATTTAAATATCACTAAAAAAGCTGTTCTTTTTTCTCTCCACCAGGTACGTCGGATCTCAGTCCGTTCTCGGCCGATCCGCGGCAGTTTGAACGTCAGTTTCCCGGTTTGTCCTCCCTCACAGATTCCCGTTTTCCCAGTCCCAGAATGCACTATCCCGCGACCTTCACATACACCCCTACACCGGTCACCTCGGGCATGTCTCTGGGCACCACCCACTACCACACCTACCTGCCTCCGCCGTACCCCGGCTCCACCCAGAACCAAAGTGGGCCCTTCCAGACCAGCAGCACGCCGTACCTCTACTACGGCGCCTCGTCCGGGTCGTACCAGTTCTCAATGGTGCCGGGCGGAGATCGATCCCCCTCCAGGATGCTGCCGCCTTGCACTAGCGCATCCACCGGCAGCACCCTCATCAACCCCAACCTGCCCAATCAGGCAGATGGAGGCGAGGCGGACGGCAGCCACAGCAGCTCGCCAACTGTTCTCAACTCCAGCGGCAGGATGGACGAGTCCGTTTGGAGACCATATTGAGACAGTCTGGTCGAACGAGACCTCAATGCAGCACTGTTAGCCTTAAAGACCAAGAGCGAGAGATAATTGCTTGAAAGAATCATCGGATTAGAAGCACAAACTCACTGGTACTCATTGGTACAATATTGAATGGTTGCAGTGTATTTTTATGACTACACTGAGGTTTTTTTCTATAAAACAGATGACCCTTACAGGGAATGATATACGGCATTAAGATGCGATCATATTAGCAATATTTAAGCGAAATTTTGTAGAGCAACGGTAAATGTGAACGCACCTTTAGTCTAATTCATCTGACATTCCACTTCATCAGTGATATAACCTATAATGCAAGTCACTGAATTTAAAGGAATAGTTCAGCCAAAAATGAAAATACATTCACCTTCATGTCGTTCCAAACCCGTAGGACTTTCTTTCTTCTGCAGAACACAAAAGGAGATGTTTAGCACAATGCTGATGCTGCACATTTAGATACAACAAAAGTGTACTGTCACTGTCATGCCTGGTGTTTGGGGCTTTTTAAAGCACCAACAAAGTGACTTGTGAGCTCATTCAATAGCTTTGTGCAAAGAACAGACCTATATTTAAGAGTAAACGATGCCAGAACGTTTATTTTTGGATGAACTATCCCTTTTTCTGTCCTTGAGTAAACGTTCATTGCAATAGGAATGCATCCACACTATTGGCGCAGAATATTTTTATACTAACTTGGTATAATTTAGCATTTCTTAACACTGAAAGCAATTGTTTTTTGTTTTTTTATTTATGCGTGCTAGAAGTCAGCTATTTGAAACAGTACTGGCTAATTCCCTCTGATTATTTTAATTTATGTATGAAATGGTAGCAAACAGTACTGATTCGAGAAGCAATATAAGCCATATAAACTTTAAATTATGCGATGTGTTTAGAGGGACAAAATTTAAGACGTTTGATTTTTGGGACATCTATTAATAACTTAATGAAATATTTACTCGTTTTGTAATTTAAATGCTTTGTTATTATTATTGTTATTGTAAAGCAACCAAAAAGAAAATCCAATGATACGTAAGCAATGAAGGAAGGACATTTCATTGTAAGACTATATCCACAATTAAACGTTTGTGGATTTTTCTTATTTTTCTCAGAATAAATTCTCAGTCAGAAACGTTACATATTAAGACATCCAGAAATGTTTTAGACTGAGTACATCTGAGCGAGTAACATCTATAACAAAAACGATCAATAAATGTACAAAGATATGTTACGAGAGTTGACGTGCTGCACTCTCCACTTGTTTGATTTTGGTATCCGATGTTTATCTAGTTAATTTATTTTAGATTTTTTTTTTTATTTAATGTTTTTCGGTGACTACAAGAACGACCAAGCAGTGCAGCAGTGGCCTAAACCTTTGCATCTTCAGATACAGACATGATCAAATCTCTCGCATGCACTTGCAATAATAAAACGGCCAGTTTCCATCTCTTGTGCAGATATGAAACCAATACGATCATCAGCCTTCTGTTCTATAACTGGATGGTTAACTGCACTTTGTAGGTTAGTTAAACACTATGCAAACTGTACTACAACAATCAAACTCAGAAATGTCTCTTTGCTGTGTGCTAATGTTCTTGAGGTACAATATAATCAAGTACTTTTACTGGCATGTTAGACAACAGAATCTTTGGGCTGCAAGACATTTTACTGAACGGACAATCAAATTGAGTAGCCTAAATTACACAATGGATGTTTACCAGAAAAGTTTATCATCTCCATTTCTAGAATTTATTTATTGGTCAGCAATCCATAATGAGTTGGGATGAAATTATCACTGACAAGAGAACTCCTGCAAATATGTTACCAATTTTGAAAATTATATTTGCAATAATGCAATTTTCTTTACACTTTGTAGTTGGCGTCTTTGAAGAATATTGTGTATGTTTTTGGATTCAACAACAAGTGGTACTTGATAGAATGTTTGTCCAAATGTAAGTTAATAGGCTGCTGGCAGCGTCCCCTTCTGAAACAAACGTCACTTGTCTTTTTATTTCTATTTTTGTTTAGAACAAAGCACTTCTTCTTTTAAAGGGACCTAAAACAAATGAAGCCTAAATGGCAAAAACAAAAACACAAATGCATGTCCGGGTTATATTTTACTCAAGAAGTTACATTTAGCATGAAGAAAATAAATCCTGTTTTCAGGATTATAATTTTTTTCCAATTCAGAAAAACTACTTTAATGTGAAAAATCTTATTCCAAATTATAGTGAAACAGTAATGATAATATAAATACTTTTAATAAATGTAAATATTAGTGCTGTCAAACGATTAATCGCGATTAATCGCATCCAAAATAAAAGTTTTTGTTTGCATAATATGTCTGTGTTGTGTATATTTATTATTTATATATAAATACACACACATGCATGTATATATTTTGAAAATATTTACATGTATTTACATGTCTATATATTCATATAATTTATATTATAAATATATTTAATATATAAACAACGTATTTTTCTGAAATATATACATGCATGTGTGTGTATCTATATATACATAATAAATATACACAGTACACATACATACATTATGTAAAGAAAAACGTTTATTTTAGATGCGATTAATCACGATTAATCATTTAACAGCACTAGTAAATATGCGTTTTATTCATCTTACAGTAAATAATAATTATGAAAAATTATGAAAATGCAAAAAATCCTGAACAAATACCAAACGTGGTCCTAAACCTCATGCAAAATAGAATATCATGTTTATTTATTCCTTCGTTTTTTGTGATGAAATATAACCTGAACAAGATCAATTTTAAGAAAATCACCCAAAATGAATTGCATCTCCATTTGAAATCAAAAGGTCGTGGCAGAAACAACTCATCTGAGCTTAAAACAAACCTGTATATGTGTACCATCCACATTTGTCATTTCTTCTGTACAGTATTAAACTCCATTTCTTTGAGTTCGGTAACAATAACTACACTTACACTGCTGTTCTTAACTGCCCCACTATTTGATTTAGCCTTTTCTTTTACCGTGGTGTCTTCTGGTAGTGAGGAGAGCGTTTATGTTTACAGAATGTTTACAAAAAAGCTGCAAGCAGGTAACTGCAAATGTAAAGAACCTCTGCACTGTTAACTTTGTATGAATCCATGTTTAATTGCTTCAATATGCCTGATAATACAAGAACAACATTGGTCTGTCTTAATCAAACATGTCACAGGGCCAAATATTTATATGCTTTTGGGCTATGGACTATGTTTTTCATTGACCTTTTTATATGTAGTACCCTTGCAAGAGTCGGTTTTATGGGTCAATAGCAGAGATTCCTTCCATGAGACTATTTATATTCATTCTATACATTAAAAAAAAACCCATTGAGATTTCATTTACATACAGTACGTTCTGTCATTATCACAGACATATACAGAGAGTTTTGGGCTTCTCCTTATTTGCAAATTTCATTTACATTGCAAGTATGCAAGGTCAAATTAACACATGAAGAAAACCAAATGCTTCCGCGACGTCTTTTGCGCTCCATTATTGTTGTTTCTGTACTGTTAAATAAAGTGTATCGTATTTGAAACCCTGGAAATCCTGCTTTGGAAATATGCATCATTTTGATTGAACACAGTCCTTGGTTTGTAAACAACGGGAGCATTCCTTCCTTGCACATACTGTACAGATGTTTCAGTTTCGACAATCTTTCGTCCTGTTTCATCCATAAAGTTTGTGAAACTTTAACCTGTTCGTATGGGACTAACAATCCAGTAGAAAATTGTGAGATTTAGCATTTCTGATGATTGTATCATTTGTCTTTGAGAATAAAAATGGCTTTTTGTTATAACTCACTGTTTTCTTTTTTCATTTCATTAATGGGGAAAATATGATGATTATATTGACTGTATGTACCACTGTTAAAATAAGCAGTTTGATAAACACAAATGTGCAATCTGGTAAAGAAACGTAATGCATGAATTAACCACTTAAGGAAGGAACAGATCAAATTTGTTTTCAATGATTTTGCATATTTTTAGCAACACATGAATTTGTCCTTTTCTAATGACACTATGCACGAAAGATTTAATGATATAAACCAAATATTAAACAATATATATATATATATATATATATATATATAACTACATTTACTTTCAACCCCTTTTCAAAAATAAAAAAAGTCGTTGCGATCGTGATTGACTTCATTAAAAACACCTCAAGAGCAGGTGCTTCCTAGAAAATGTGAACTTGTGTTGGACGCACCAAGGGGAGCAAGAAAAACTACTTTCACTGCTGTTTCACTGAGCTCTAGTTAAATAACAACCTCAGGCGCTGCTGGTTTGACAGTCTGTATTATATATATATATGGCTGCACTGGAAAACTCCCACGACCAACAAAAAGAGCTAATCATCAAGGAAGTACTTCATTAAACGTCTGTATCTGAGTCATAGTTACTAAAACACATCCACAATCTGTTACATTTAGAAATGTCATTTAAAAATGCTGTTCAGCAGCTAATAAATAAGCTGAACTGAGCTGAACTCAACTCAACTGAGCACAACATTATTGAACTGAACAGAAGACAGAGCTAAGCTAAATTCAGTTTGAGAGTGAGACAACTAAACTTAAATGTGTTGAACTGAGCTTAACAACTGACCTTAGCTGAACTACAATGAACTGAATCAAACTGAAATGAACATAGCTGAAATTAAACAGAATGTAAATAAAAACAGAAAAATTCCGCCACATTAAAAAATGACATTGAGCCATCTGCAGTTTTGTTAAACAGAATTTACACCAAACTGAACTCAACCAATATTGAACTAAACTGAACAGAAGGGACTAAACTAATTAACTGAATTTATTTTAAGGCAGCTGAACTTTTAACTGAACTTCAAATTTAATAAGATTTAACTGAACATAGCTAATTTATTATACACAAAAACAGGAAAATTCTTTTACAAATGAAATTTTGCAACAGTTTTGTTGAGCTTTACTGATTAGACTGAAATGAAACTGAACCGAATCTAAATGAAGTGAACTGAATTTAACTGAACAAAATTTTAATTAACATTGCTGAACAGACTGGAAAGGAAAATAAGAAACATCTGCTAGAAATTAATTACATTTGCCAGCAATTTTATTAAAGTCGGGTTTTGAACTCGACTAAACTGATCTTAAATTAAATAAACTGAAACATTTAAAGGAAATAAGACTGGCTGAGCTGAACTAAACTATGTTCAATTGTCAAACTAAATGGAATTGAACTTAGCCGAATTAAAATAAACTGAACCAAACTGAATTTAACTGAACTTAGCTGACCTGAACTAAATATAAATAAAAACAGAGGAAAATTTAGAAATGACATTTAGCCATCAATAGTTTACTGAACTGAATTCACACAAAACTGAACCAATCTACACTGAACTAAGCCAAACTGAAGTAAACAGAACTGAATTTAACTGAACTGAAACATGCAATCAGTAGTATAATAAACTGAATTGACACAAATTGAACTAAGCTGAAATGAAGTGAACTGAATTGAATGCAACTGAACAGAATTTTTTTTTTAACTTAACATAGCTGAACTGACTGGAAATGAAAACAAGAAACAACTGCTACATTTAGAAATTACATTTGCCAACACAACAACTCAACTATCTTGGACTGAATTCAATAAGGGAAATACCAAACTGAATTTAACTGAACTGAACTAAAAATAAAAAGAGAAAATTTAGAAATGACATTTAGCCATCAGTTTACCGAATTGACACTAAACTGAACTGAAATCACTGGACTAAGCCAAACTGAAGTAAACAGAACTGAATTTAACTGAACTGAACAAGGTCATCAGTAGTTTAATGAACTGAATTGACATTTGACACTAAAATCTATCTCAACTTTGCTGAACTGAAGTAAATTTAACTGAGCAGAACCAAATTGAACTTAACATAGCTGAACTGACTGGAAATGAAAACTCGAAACATCTGCTATTTTTACTGTAGAAATTACATTTGCCAGCAGCTCTGTTGAAATAAATTGATCTAAACTGAACTAAACTGAACAGAACTAAAGTTGTACTGCCGCTGTCTGTCGGCCTCCTGAGGGTTTTATGAGTTTGCACTTCTTAATCTTTCCAAAGAATGAAAGATATAGCTGGTCTGCATTTTACATTACACTTCCCCGTCATACAGGCTGGAAATAAATAGGGCTTTCTGAACAGCTCTGATGAAAATCTGAGAGAGCTTTTCGGCCCTGGTTTACATTGTGCAACGGTACTTTAACTTGAAGAGCATAGTGATGTTTAAACTTCCTCGAGTCAGTCTGTTGAACGGGCCTTATCGGTGCATATCTTGCCAGAATATGTAGGCCCAAATCTCCATGAGATATTATATGATTTCCTGTCACTTTTCCTGACTCTATTCTGAATTTCCACCAGAGACTTTCATAACATACACTTCAAGACAGACAAATGCTCCATTATGCAGCGCGTGATGATTAATGCCCGTTAATGTGTCAGATGAAACGGATCGGTTAATGCTGTGAGCTGTTCAGACACATTGCCAACTGTTTGTCTAAACCTGCACTGAGGGTCTTTAAACGGCCCCATCAATGAACGCAAACATCCATAAGTTCAGCTTGGATCAATGTTTGGTTTGGATCCCCTCAGCCAGGAAACGACTCAATGGGCTTATTTAGCACTACTTAGAGCGAGTTCGACACTATTACATTGTTTTAAGACAAAACACGTGTGTTTCCTTTTGAAAATGAACATTGTGCTCAATGTTCTGTCATCTTTATCAGGGCTAATTGATAAAAGTTCTCAGATTCTGTTTTCATTCGTGGGTCGGCACGTTGCCTGACGGTTTTAAGTGAAAATAAACAAGTACGAAGAGAGAGCAAGAACTAATGATGGTCTTTCCGTATCAAACAAAAGTGGGGTTGATAGTACAAAAGCCAAACGCTGAAACAATCTAAGAATTAGGAACATCATCTCTGGCCTTTTTAACGGGGTCATATGATGCGATTTCAAGTTTTCCTTTCTCTTTGGAGTGTTACAAGCTGATTGTGAATAGATAAGATCCCTGAAGTTGCAAAGACTAAAGTCTCAAAACCAAAAAGATATTCTTTATCAAAGTTAAGAGTCAACCACGCCTACCTAAAACGGCTCGTTCTAACGCCC
>NW_015536630.1:994477-994844 GCF_001515605.1 Sinocyclocheilus anshuiensis | reverse complement strand
ACTTACAACAGAACAGCAATGCATTTTATGGACGACCGTTTCGTGAACCTAGGAGAGGAGGTAATTCGGTAATCGCGAGAGAGAGAGAGCGAGAGAGCACGCGCGAGCGAGCGAGAGAGAGAGAGCGAGAGAGAGAGAGCGCGCGAGCGAGAGAGAGAGAGAGCGCACGAGCGAGCGAGGATAGAGAAGGGGGGGGCACATCACAGTGGAGTCAGCTGTCTTAACCGTGGCTTGTGAACACATACCACATACCAGCTTCATCACTGTGTCTGTCACTCGACTGTTCCCCTTTCGGGCTCTGTCTTTTTTTGAAAGATGAAAGATGAAGCTCGCGATTATGGTAAGGGGCGTTACATTTCCGACGAGT
>NW_015536630.1:978424-994386 GCF_001515605.1 Sinocyclocheilus anshuiensis | reverse complement strand
TCAACATATTCTGTTACACCAAATACACAAAATAATGATCTTTAAAAAAGCATCATATGACCCCTTTAAGACAAAACTCTTATGGTTTCTTGTTGCCGTGCTCCAAAAAAAATGGCTGATTGTTTTTCTGTCTCCTCTGTAATCCTACTTACAGTCGGGTTTTGATTTGTAAAATTTGAATCCATAGGAATTCAAAATACATATATATATATATATATATATATAATACACTGTATGTATATATGTATGTATATATATAACTATTTCTTATATACATTTTTATTTATATATCCGATATCCCTTTTAAGTCATAATTCATTGCATGAATTAAAAAAAAACATTTAATTCAGATCATGTACTTAAACTGTTTATTTAATTTTACTTTATTTAAAATAAAATAAAATAAATAATAATTAAAGTGGTTATTTTCTTTATTGTACTTTTTGCTTATTGTTGTATGCCAGATAAAATGAATGTCAGTGTTTGGTAAAATAATAAATAAATAAAATAAAAATGAATGAATTAATCAATCAATCAGTGTTTTAATTTCTTTGCATTAGGTAGGCAGCAAAGGTAGGTAAAAAAAATTATTTAAATGTTTACTTTTGTTCATTGAAGACTACAACAAATAATTTTTTTTCTTTTGAAAATAACTAATTTAATTGATAGGATGTTTCCCTCAATTTAATTTAATTTTATTGAACGTTTTTCTTTTTTCGAGTGCAAGAACTGAACAGAAGTCTTTTCTCCGAACACCTCAGTGTCCTTCTTTGAGGAAGACTGATTTACGCATCATTTCCTATCGTTCTCTCCGGGTGAAATAGGAGGCTTCTGCTTTCACAGCGTGTTGTGAGGGTCAGTCATTTCTCACACAGTTAAGCCCCTGGTTGCTCCAAATCACTTCACAAGCAATCAAATCTGCATAGTGCTGTCCCAGTTTGGCTGGAGGTGTGCCAAGGACAATGCCCCGATGCCTTTAACAGGGTGAAACCTGCGGGACATCTGAAAATAGAGACCCTTAGTGTCCCACGGCTGTCTGAAGGTTGCAGACGGGCCTGATGATTTATGCTGGCAGCGCTCGTGAAGTATTTGCTGCTGCTGGGAGGTTTCCGTACAAATGAAGTGTGAAGCTCACGGGAGCACGGAGGCGGCGGGGCGCAATCCTTAAACACCTCCAGCGCGCCGGCAGTAAACAGGACACTTTGCAAGAGGGGGGTGGAAGTAATGCATAGAGGTGTTATCTAAAGCTGATCGCACCTGTAAGCTCACGATTCATCCTCTGCTAAAAAACTTGACCGTGAAATTGCCAAGTAGGACGTGTTCCTGGATCAGCATCGTTTGTCCTTGATCAACAATCCTGTCAAACAAAAACAGTGTTAGCCATATAACCCTAACACAAAGTGATTTTATCAGAGAAGAAAAATTAAATGATACACGATGGAGTGCAATAATAAGAAATATTTACAGAAACAAGGTTTGGAATAACTACGATTTTCTAATGTTTTTGAAAGAATTCTCTTTTGCTAACCAAGATTGCATTTGGCCATATTTGATTGAAATTACAGTAAACACAGTAACATTGTTGATATTATTACAATTAAAAATAACTGTTTTTTTAATATATATATATTTTAAAGTTTTAAAGTAAAAAAAAAAACAGCTTAAAGGGGTCATAATAGTGAGGTAGATATGTGGGGGCGTGTTAGAACGAGCTGTTTTAGGGGGGCATGGCAGTCTTAACTTTGATAAAGAATATCTTTTTGGTTTTGAGACTTTAGTCTTTGCAACTTCAGGGATCTTTTCTATGCACAATCAGCTTGTAACACTCCAAAGAGAAAGGAAAACTTGAAATCGCATCATATGACCCCTTTAATATTTTAGTGGAATGTTTTTGAGATGCCTTTTTTCAGGATTCTTTGATTGATATGAAATATTAAAGTCTGAATGAAATTCCAAAGAACTGAATTTATTTGAAATTGAAATCTAGAAATGTCTCTACTGTCACTTTTGATCAACTTAATGCATCCTTGTTTTATAAAAGTATTAATTTCTTAAATGTTTTCATCTTTCATTGCCCAAACATTTGAATGTTAGTGTATTGCAATTTTTCACAAAATATTGTATTGAATGTAAAAAAAACTGCCACAGGGACTGTACTTTGAAATAGTACACCTTTTTACCATATTTACCCCAAATGTATGTATTACTTTTGTTTAATTCAGATTTTAATGCAAACTACAAGTTACAGAAATACCAAAACAATGAAAACCAAACAAAAAGAAAGATACAATAATTAAAACTACACACGATATTTTACATTAACATGATAAAAATTCTAAAACATTTTCTGGTAAAATCTTATTAAACAGGTCCTTAGTGAGCTTAAAAACCACTCGATCAATTCTTGTTTTAAAAGAAATGAAAGTCTGTTGGATATTTTAAATGTACATATTAGTACCTTTTGAAAAGGTCCTGCCTCAGTGCCAGCTTCTGACAGTCTTTTTTCTTACCGTGATTTATATATGCAGGAATGGGATTTAAAACCAGAGAACGGTGCAAAACTGTCTGTGAATGACTTTAAGACCTCAAATGCATCATCACCTCACTCCCGGTCTTGCTTCAAGGTCATGTCTGTGCCGAACCCTGGACAAATTTTAAGAAACACTGCCCTCCTGTGGCTGTTCACGAGGGTTGCCAGGTTTACACAAGAAAACCCGCCCAATCGCTACTCAAAACTAGCCCAATCCCCTTTCGAGGGGGTCCCCAGTTAAAAATCGCATTCTGGGGGGGTAAAATACACGTCTTTTGGCTGGGTTCCCCTGCTAAAATTCGTATTCCATGGGATAAATATCATGTTATTATTGGAGTCTCTTCAACCCGCGGACATGAAAAACAACCCGCGGCAACAGTGTTAAAGTAGCTCAAGGACGTGGCAACACTGTTGTTCACAACTCTTTGCAGCTACTTCATTAAACCCAAGCTGGTGCTGCAACAAAAACACAAAATAAACATTAATTAATACAAATTAAAACTCTTCTCAGCACTAGTTTCACAGCATGTTGCAGCATTATAATTACGAGCTATACTTAAAAAATATTTAACTAAAACATGCTTGTGCACAACAGCATAGATGCCTGAAAAAACACAATACTGATATACAGTTGCAAGGGTGTCTTCTTGTTGGCAGTAAATATGGTATTTTGATGGAAACTATATGGTTACGCCATGGTAAACTTGGGATTCCCTCTAGCTAAGGAGAGGCGAGGATGGATAGAGGAGGTGAGGAGGAGATATGTGAGCAAGGAGCCAAAGATCAGTCATTCGGGCTCCATAAATACTGTTATGAGTCAGAGACGGTGGAAGGCAGCCCTTAGAAACCATGAAAAAGCTATTTTCTGATGCACAAGCAGAAATCTTAATCTGAGTCTGATTATGGATGTCTCTAATCAGTCTCTATGGTGGTTTCTAAGTCAATAATTTGGAGAAAGAAGGCAATTTTTCATATGTATAGTTTGGTGAAAGTGAAGCATCTAACAGTCAATTGGGGGGAAAGACACAAATTAAATTTAATATCTTAATTATTTCTCTGAAAAAGTCTGAGCGAGTGTGTATGTGTATAATATATATATATATATATATATGTGTGTGTGTGTGTGTGTGTGTGTGTGTGTGTGTGTGTGTGTGTGTGTGTGTGTGATTATAAATAGCATCAAGGCTTCATTGTGCATCCTTTGTTGATCATAAAGTAAAAAAGTGATATGAAATTAAAGACAGCCAATTTGTGGCACTGGGTTGTATTTAACCCAGCATTTTTTAGAGTGCACACACACAACCATAATTACATTTATTGTAATATTTTATTATTTTACTTTTTTCCTAAAACATGGAGGTCATTTGATTATTACTTAGTTAGAATCATGAAATGGTATTGGTATTGATAAAAGTTTGATATCATGACCACACTAAACGTAAGAACATGCAGCAACGCTTTAATCATTATTTTTGAGCCCTGCATGACATGACAACTCTAGTTTCAGAAAAAGGACGTGTGAAACAGAAGTGAGGCTCCGTTCTGACACCTCGCTGGAAGCCGCCGAGTGCTAAAGCCTAAACAAACACACGTGTGTGAGAGTGACACTGTTCCACCCCATCACTCTCACCCTCTCTATCTTCCCAGCATGCAGCGGGGCCTGACACCGCTCGTACCGCGCACAGAGCAGGACGGCTCATAATATGACCGCAGAAGGGTCATTCCACGCTCTGCAGAGCGATACGGTGACTTACTGCCAGTAGGTAGCAGCTGTTTACACTGACTGAGGGTTTGTTCTCGTGGTTCTTTTGAGGTTTTACTTCAAAAGATGACGTCGAGGTGTTAAGATGACATCACAAGCTTTTTAATAAAACATCTGGTTTTACATATCAAATTAGATAAATAGTTCACCCATAAATGAATACTGTCAGTCCTCACATACTCGCTCACATGTTGATCCAAACCCATGATTTTCCTTTTTTTATTTTTGCTGCTGCTTTTCCATAAATTATGAAAGCATAGAGTGACTAGAAGTTGCCAAGCTCCAAAAAGGACTAAACTATTTTTACACTTTATTTCCAGTGTTTGATTCCTTATGAGCGAATTTACCTTATATTTCAGTCTATTCCTCATGCAAAACTATTGAATAACTTGAAATATAGCACACAAATTGTATAAACTATTGTATAAACTTTTTTTGGCCTTTTTTTAAGTTAGATAGCCCATGTTCACTATATATTTTCAGTGTTATTTTTGTGTCATTGAGAGTTTTTATGAATATTCTGAATTAGATTTTTTATATATTTTTTCACTTTTACATGTTTGTAATTTTGTTGTTTTTTTAAGTTTTTTTTTTTAAGTTATTTATTTTTAAATACTGTTTTATACATTTTTATTTCAGTTTTAGTTTGTTATTTTAGTACATCAAGATGCATTAAATGAAAATTAGAAATGTTGCCTTGGCAAATATGCCAAATGGTATATGCTGTTATATTTTATTTCAATTAACATTTATTTAATTAACATAATTTTAATAGTTTTACATTAAGTTAACTATAATAACCCTGATACAGAAAATAGAAGCTCTTTTTCCCCCAAAATATCTCATTTTGTTTTCCATATGTCATATGTTTGGCCCGACATGAGGGTGAGTCAATGTTCATGAGTAAATTGTAATGCTGGAGTGAACTATCCCTTTAGGCTTTTCACTAAGTAAAAATTTTTTTTTTTTTTTTAAGACATCTACATTATATTGTGATACAGATCTAAACGCTAAGATGGACAGATGGGGAACACATGAAAGCATAATGAAAATATACAGCGAGATGGAAATTTTAATTAGATAAAAGAGTGTATCCCGAAATCCCAAAAGGCAAGTTGGCGATGGACAAAATAAAATATTCCTACCAAAGCAAACAATACCAAATGCCATTTCATACACTCTCAGCATGAAGACTTTTAATTTTCCACCATAAAATGTGAAACCTCTTGGATCTCTTCATGAGGTGCAGACAGACAGCACTGAAGTCTAAATCAAGATCTGACTGATGCATACCCACAATTACCCTGCTGTTTGAAACAGGGGCAAACTTCAACATTTGGTATCATTTAGAGCCCAGGCGATGTCACTGATGCACAACCGATCCACAGTCACAAATCCAACAAGATCTCAAAGGATATTACTGTGCAGCGATGCTTTAATCCAACCCTGTGTGTTAACATATAATTATAAGACTCAAGCAAATGCTTGTTTTGATAAAACGGTCAGAGTGAACTACAGGTTGCCTTGCCTTTACTGCCCTGAAATCCTCTGATGTTGGTGATCTGAGCCGAGTTGTGGAGGAATCGCATGCCTTTTGCATGGTGCGTTGGCAGTGTCCATGGAGTGGGCTCTGCTTTAGATTACCTTTGGGTTTTGAGCTATGAAAATGCAATTGCCACTTCAGCATAAGTTAAATCAGGTGGGAAGTGAGTAGTGAAGTCAGCGGCTACCGCTGCTTTGACAGCCTTCAAGAAAGGTAGACGCATTCAGGAAAAGACTAATTTTCTCACATGTAATTGCCAGTTCCAGGACATATAATGTGCTTTTTCCAGTCCTGTGATAGTATCGTTCGTGCTTTCTTCCATCCAAACACAGTTACCACAGTTTCTGTCAAACTAAAAGATACCCTAGTTATTGTAAATAATGTAAAGTCATTTAAAAAAAAATGTTTTGTACATTTCCTGAAGCAAATGTGAGTGAAAAACATACCTCTATGATGCTAAAGCATCTGCCAGGGCTTTGCAATGCAGTAGCAAAGGTGTTTTGAGTGGGGTTTTTTTTTGGTCTCACCTTAGTGTCTCTAATATGGAGATATTTACATGTACACTTCATTTGTTTTTACAAATTGGACATCTATCTACACTTGGACCAAGTGTAAATGACCTTCAAGGTGCATTTGAGATGCAATATAAGATGCAACTCAGCCAAGATTAAATGCATATGGTTTTTTAGGCCACGTATGTAAAATTTACTCCGCCCAAACAGAAATACACTAAAATGCAGAGGTTTGGAAGCCCCGTAATCTACATGAGCGAGCAATTATGAATGAAATATATGGATGAAGCAACTGCAGCTCTCCAACATTTATACATTACAGCATTGCCTTCATCAGGCACAATGATTAGCATCATCATGGAAGTAAATTTTTCTATCTGTATATAGCCAAGAGTAGATGAAATAGGATGATGCCTCGTTGAATGGAATCCGATCAGTTAGGTTACATGAAGCAAATAAGTCCATATTCTGATCACTCCTTCAATGCACAGTGGGAAAACAACACAGATTTTTCAATAAATTATGCTTGCATGTCGTGTAACTGGAGATTCCTCACAGAGAAAATTGTTCTGGAGGAAAAAGAATAGCGTGTTGGAGAAGGATTTCCATCTGAAGCGTGTTTGATTGCGTGTTTGGTGTGTTGATGTGTGGGGTGTGAGTGAGTCGATCGGGCCTTGCATGCGCTTAAGGTCGCAGGACATTTCATCCAGAATAGTGCAAACTTGCGGAAACAATCAAGGAAGGAGCCAAGTGCATGTTTGACTGGTCTTTTGCCCCACTGCCCACATAAAGACTGCAGACATAAATGCAGATGGTTTGAATTTGCAGTGAAAGAAATGTGTTGGACTGCTCAGAGATGGTGAAAGGGCTTCCTCAACAGGAAGTAGAGTAATTAAAACCCATGAGGCCAAGCGGCCCTGAGCTACCAGAGGAAAACCTCTCCTGTTTCGGCCTGTGTTCCAGTCTGATCTCCGTGCTCATATAAAGCAACATTATTCAGCTGCCAGCTAAACCTGACATACAGCCGTCACATGTGCTGGAAATCAGATGGAACTACAGCTTTTTTCACACCTACTTGACAGTTTGATAGACGGTGACCACTTGGTTTTTGTGAAATATTATCTTAAGCGTCTCATATTGTATCCAGCTGATGGTAGTGCTGCAGCTCAGCAGATGTTTGGCTGTAACCACACCAAGTCAAACGAATATGTTACCAATTGCAGCCAGCATCATTCAAGGTCATGTACGTAAAATTTAAGAATTAATTTTCTGAAACAAACAAACTTAATATGGTAGGCTGGTCTTCAACTGGTTTATCTGGTCAACTGACAAGTGCCTAAAACACCTCAAAAACCATCGAATACACCATGTTGACAGAAACCAGCAGTCTACAATAGACTGGTTTTATCTTTTTGTTTGTTTGTTTTTTCAGGGAAAATAAATGTTAAAGGTTCAATATAAACTATGCAAAATATGTAACACGATGTCTTATTTCCACTGACGATAAATTGCGACTAAGATAGCTAAAAACCGCGTCTTCTTATAAGTCTAGACAAGAACAAAAACAAACGTTTAAAATAAACTTAATATTGAAGGTAGAGCTACAACAATTAAAACCGCACGTGTAAACATGAGAGTGGAGTGTTAAAATCGTTTACTAACCTGTATTTTACAAATCTTGTCAAGTCGATAAACGCGGCAACTTTAATTTTCTCACAGCACGCGGAAGGATACAAATCAGGAGCGTCATTTAACGCGAGTATCCGCCCAGAAAACTAGTTCCGCAGCTACAGTGACGATTTCGACGACTTTACATCATACAAATTTTGTATGGAAGAATGGTAAGTTTTGTATGGTAAGTGCTTAAGCAAAAATGCAATTTTCTGCCCTTAATGTCATCGGAGCTTTGCTGAGGGATGAGTCGATTATCTGTGCTAATCGACAAAATGAGGTGAGGTTTTTTTCTAACTTGAAATATTCGTCTTGCAGTATGACACGATTAAACACAAGCGAAACATTACAAGCTTTATGAAAAAATATATATTTTATTAATAAGACACAGTATTGTTGTTCATTTCAAATATATGAAAATTCCAGACAGGGCTAGAGATACCTGAGACCTAAACGTGCTTATTTTGTTTGATGTATACAGTTTGCGGCAGTATGTATAGCCTATATCAACTGCAGAATGAGGCTAATTTTAATAGCTCAGCTTTATTAATTTCTCCACTAGGTGGGGCTGTGTGCTTAAATAGAATTGTTCTCAAGCCAATTCTAAAGAAATTACATTCTTAATGCTCATGTTTTTTTTTTCTCCTGTGGAGATTTACACACATTAATCATAATAAATACTAGGGTTAAAAAATCCTCTCTTAGATAAAGCACAAAATTATATTACTGTTTCACAAGCTAGCAAAAATAATTTATACAACATTAAATTTGAAAGGTTTATGCAGCAAGAATTGGACTTTAAATGAGGAGAATCATCATCCAACCCTGAAAAGTTGCAGAGAAACAGTGGCACAGTGTTTTTTTTTCTTTTCTAGACCGTCATAGATAGCGACACTAATAGAGGAGTTGATGTCACTACAGACAGACAGTAAACATAATGGCAATGGGAAGGCCTACACACAAGCATGACAGGAGTATTACAGGACCGAGTCAATGTCCTGAAGGCAAATTCTGCTCAATAACTGCTGAAGGAAAATGAGACATTGACACCAAGAGAAAGGTCACCACTTTAGCAGTTTTGCATATGATTATTAGAGTCACTGATTAGTGCATTTTCATTTGCCCAGCCGCTTGGCTACGTCCTGATAGGCCAGTTCAATCTCTCTGTCTGCCGCACAGGTGTTGGTGAATTCATCCCGGGCATAGGCGTTCTGCAGGTACCTCCAAACCCCACTGAACTCTGATGGGATCTCAAAGTTACGGTATTTCTTAGAAACCACCTGAATGTGGAAAGAAACATGATGCTAGTTTATGATCCAAACCAATCATCCTATAAGGATTTTAGCAAGTTGGGGCAAGTTGTTACATGTGGCTTATATGTTTTTAATTTTAATTTTATGCCAATTGTTTTACCTTTTCAATTTAGCCATTAATTAGTCTATAATACATTTTAAATGCAGATATGATGTGGAAGATGACTTTTTCTTATAGTTTAGGTAGAATTTTAGGCATTCTTCTCAAATCAGTGTCAATAAACTCTAGGGTCCCTTTGTGACAACTTGCCCCATATTTAATACATAGTGTGACGAAATGCCCCGATTTACAGTATGTTTTTCCTAGGCAATACTGGTAGGAATGTTCAAAAGGTGTGTGTCTGTGCTAAAATGTTGTAATTACAAACCACCTGAATGTGGGATGAAAAATAATGATGAAATGAAACAACTGAATCTGCCCATTTATAATCTAAACAAATCATCCTAAGAGTATTTTAATAAATGTTAGGTTGGGGCAAGTTATAACATGTGTATTACATGTTGTATTTTTATGCAATTCATTAACTGCGAATTGCAATTCGTCAAAAAGCAAAAACGTAAATGCATGATGCAAGGATTTATTGCAATTTGCTGTTTCATTTGTTTTGATTTATCCATTAATTTGCCTGTAATACATTTTAAATGCAGGTATGATGTGGAAGATGACTTTTTATTTTAATTTAGGTAATATTTCATATTTCAGAAAAGGTTTTCTTCTCAAATCAGTGTCAAAAAACTGCAGGATCCTGTTTCGACAACTTACCCCATGATGTGACAACATGCCCCTCTGGGGTTTTTTTTGTTTGTTTTTTTTTTCCTGGCCAGAAGTGGTGAGATTGTTCAAAAGACTTTAAAATCTGTGCAAAAATTAACTTTAAAATGTAAACCTACCCTGAGAATTATTAACTGCAATTAAAGGGACTGTTTTTAAACATTTCAGGAATCAGGAATGTTCGAAAGACTTTGACCCAGATGATACATTTAGGTTATAAAAACATTGAAAACATTTTGAAATGTTCCTAAAATGTGAAAATTTTAATTTTCTTGTCACGATTCTAATGTTATTCAAAAGTTGCAAAAACATTCTTTTTTTAATATTGTTAAAGGGGTCATATGATGCGATTTCAATTTTTCCTTTCCATGCCTAGAGCTGATCCGTGCTGGTCGCTGAGGGAATACATTAACTTCGCGCTGTGGTTCATCGGATCGACTTTCACCGTGGACGAAGCGGAGTCCAGCCCGGGGTCGTCACATGTGGTTGCCGCAAGCCCGCCGGCCACTCCTTCGTCGAATCCGCCAGCTGCGACGTTCTCAAGCCCGCCCCATTTCATTACACCAAATACACAAAATAATGTTCTTTTTAGCAACATCATATGACCCCTTTAAAAAGTCCAGTTTTCGTATCATAATTAAAACATTATTTAAAGATTATTAAAACATTTCTTACAAGATTCTATTAACTTGTTCACCCTAAATATAACATTTATTTTTATAATCTAATCACATTTTCTCTTAACATTATAAGAACGGATATTAAATAGCCTATTAATAATGTTATAAGAATGTTCCATTAACATTACTATAAGAACATTTTATCCTAACATATATATAATTTTGACAAAACATTGAAAGTTGTAAGAACGTTCCCTGTTAGCTGGAAAGGTGTGTGTCTGCGCAAAAACTGACGTTAAAAAGTAAATCCACCCCGAGAAACATTCACTGCAATAAAAAGAACGTTTTTGGAACTTTTCCTTTCAGTAATCACCACTATTTTATCTTGCACTAAATGATCAATTACAGCAGATCTCTCAGCGGTATGTCACCTTCACTATGTGCAGTTTGGGGAGGAGGTTGCAGTCTGCGAGCGTTAATTCATTGCCGTCCAAGTACTTGCGGTTGGAGCACTTCTCCTCCTCCGTACTATCGGCATCAATCTCGTCCGGCAGAAGGGAGTTCAGGAAGTTATCCAGTTTCTTTAGAGCTTTCAGTAGCCCCTTCTCCAGACCTGCACAGCCAAAAGTTTGATATGTGCTTCTGCTGAATGTTTTCATCTGAAGAAATACAGCGGCTTTAAGTCAAGACAATCCCTGTAAAGGCCTAGCGGAATGTGAATGAGCTCTGGATAACATGTGGCTCCATATTTCGCCGTTGACAACAGAGCATCCATAAAGAGCTGTAGATATTCCTTGAACCTGTCTAATAAGTCATAGAGCAGACGTTAAACTCACTTGCGTTGGCTCTTGGATTTGTGTTCTTGATGTAGGCTGAGAACTTTGCGAAGATGTCATTTCCCGCCGTGTTGGACTCCTTGTTCTTCACAGCCAGTTTTGGATACCTTAGGACGTGAACGAAAAATATTGCTGCTCACATTACATAAACAATCAATCCATCTGTGAACATCCTGTCAACCTACTTGGGAGGCGCTAGCATCTCTTCCAAGAATTCCTCGACTTTGTTGACATCTGTCCGCACTTCGCCATTGAAGGTAAGGAATGGTGGAGGAGTACCGGGAGCCAGATTATGAAGATCAGCTGGTTTCCTTGAAGAAAATGGAAAATTTTAGATTTTTGTTGCACATTCACATCTGAGTTTGATCATTACATAACACAGCCAATTAAAGCCAATGAAAATGCTTGATAAGCATGGGTTACTTTGCTTTGTTAATGTATTTCTAGTTGAAACAGGACATTTGGGTGGGACATCTATCTAAAGCTAACAGACTTTAAATGAAAGCCACAAAATTTTGATCCATGTGGTTTCTAACAGCAACGCATATTTTAAGTACAATTCGTTACCTTTTCAGGTCGACAGTGGTGACGTTGAACACGACTCCCTTCAGCCACAGGATCATAAAAAGCCTTTGAGAAAAAGGACAGTTTCCAATACTTTCTCCATCACTGCCAGCCTGAGGAACACAAACTGATAAATCAGTATTAAACTCAATACATCACATCATATAAGTACAATACCATGGTACCACCACAGTATTTTTGTTTTTTAGTGTAGGCAAGGTCTTGAAAATATTATGAATAAATTAAATATTATATAAGATTATTCATGTGTATTCAACATATTTCAACGTATTTCAAGAAAATTATATAACATTAATGTGTGAGTATATACAAAATACTGTTGAATAATTGTAAAATAATTTTACAATTATTCAACTTATTACAGTCATTAAATGTTAGAAAATGTTAGGATCACAGGTTCCAAAAAAAAAAAAAATCAAGCAGCAAAAACTGTTTCCAACATTGAAAATAAATCAGCATATTAGAATGATTTCTGAAGGATCATGTGACACTGAAGACTGGAGTAATGATGCTGAAAATTCAGCTTTGCATCACAAGAATAAATTCTATTTTAAAGTATATTAAAATAGAAAACATGCATTTTCTAAAAAAGCCAAAAACCCAGACATGCATGTTAGTGTCATTAGGGCAAAAGTGAAATTATGAAATCCCTGAAAGTCATTCGCCATTCAGTGCATGATTTGTAATCTTCAATACAATAGCAGACACTACAAAGAACCGATGGGGATTCAGTGCCAAATTTCCACATCTGAAATTAGGCGATCAAGCTATCCAATAGTGTCCTTAAACTGGGCCAGTAACCTGAGCCGGACATCAGATCCACGCTTAAGCTGAATTATGCATGGAAATTCCATTATCTGCCCCACGAGCCCACAGCAAAGGGGTTTGGGTCATACTGTACCTGTCAACACAACTATGAGTTAGACACCACCCTCGCCACCTAAAATTAATGTGTTTAGCACTTAACTATGCTGGGATAAAATGCATAGAGGTTAGTTTTCAAACGGTCAACGCTTGATTGGCTCAGATGGAATGTCGAGTTATTGCTGATGTTACACCTGAGGCTCTGCTCACACGCAGAGATGTTTACAGTATGTGATATGCAAGATCTTTCAATCTGACATCACTCAATCCACCTTCCCATGGGATAAAGTATATTCAGAACAGGGACTGAATATAATGTTATTATTCAAATGGGTTATTTTGGTCAAACAGATATTCATAGTGTTTTATGACTCTCTGTGCATTGGATTTCTGAGTTTTGTCCATGCAAAACTCTTGAAAATAAAGGTTCTTTATTGGAATCTATGGTTCCATGAAGAAGCTTTAACACGCATAGAATCTTTCCATTGCACAAAGGGTTCTTTATAATGGAAAAAGGTGGTTTAGATCATTAAAATGTTCATTGAAAAGTTCTTTGAGTTCTTTTATGGCATTTGCTTTTGGAACATTTCTTTTTTTAAAGTGTAGGTGGATAGTTTAACCTAAAAATTATAATTCTATTTCTTTCTTCTGTATAGAGGACTAAGAATGCTGGTAACCAAACAGTTGACGGTAGCCACTGGCTTCCATAGTATGACAAAAAAGTACTGTGGAAGTCAATGGTTACAGGCAACTGTTTGGTTACAAAACATTCTTTAAAATATCTTCTTTTGTGTTCAACAGAAGAAAGAAACTCATACAAGTCGAAGGTGAGTGAATTATACATGTCTGTAACACCGTATGTGAAATGTTATAATAAAAACATCACTAATAAGGTCATATATCAATAGTCAGCAAGCAGTAAACAGTTTTTCAACCCCTCTGCATTTACTGTCACTATTAGCTCTATTAATAACTTTGACGCCACGTGGAAGAAATACAGCATCTGGCCTTCTGCGATTATGACGATTCTTTGATTTATAAAGCTTTTATAATGTTTTTATCAACATTTCACCCTCATTCTTTCAGCTGTTAACGTTCTCTAAACATCATCACATTTAAAAAACAAAAAAAACAATGCAAAACAAACCACAGAAAGCAGCAGAAGAAAGGAGACACTTGAACACAGAGGAATGAAGAGTGTGAGCTGTTGATAGAATTGAAGAAATAATTCAACAGCAACCTGGAGTTTCTGCTCTAAAATGTTACTGTCCCGGGCCAAACGCCCATCTTAACCTCAAACGAAACTGCTAAAACTGTCAGAAAGCTTTTAAAAGTAATGTCAGCATCGATTCCTGACTATTGATGCAGTGTGCAACACACAAACACAGCCAGAGAGCTTAGACCCACTGGTCATTAAAGCTTATCATCATGCTTACCTTCACGAAAAGCTCAATATCAGGATCTTTGTCCTCCTCATTTGAGGTCATATCGCTGAAGCTCACTCCAAATCAGAGGCTGATGGAGAATTATGAATATGTAATCTCTTTTCCTTGGATGTGGGAGTCTGTTATGTGTCCGGCGGGGTGTCGTGATGGTGTCGGCGCTGTAACAGGTCGGTGGAGGTACGGTGCTTGTTTTGATTTGGCCCCTGCGGTCAGCTGTCAGTGAGAGCCGCTCTGACTGTCATAGGAGGGCCAAAAATAGACTCCACGCGGCGCAGGAGCACTAGGGAGGAGTTCAGTGTCACCTACACCAGCTCAGTGTCGCTTGGGTCCTTTATAGAAATATGATGAATCATATTTCACTCCTTCCTGTTAAAACCTGAGTCACGAATCACTGACCTCTCACAGCGCTGGCGCGAAAATCCAAACTGGCTTTAGTAGTTTTTCCTTACTAACATCACTATTTTTGCTCATTATCTTGGTGTTTAAGTGATTTTTAGTGGAATGGCAGATGTAGTGTACAGTAAGTAACACGTTTAATTGGGTCACTCTCTCTCAGGCCCCAGTTCCTGCCGGTCGGGCTTCATAATCAGCTGGCGGTTCAGTTTGGGAGGGTTATGGGTAAACCATTCCAGTAAGTTCTCTCTAAATATAGAGCCGTAGCCTCCCTGAACACTCATTTACACATGATTACTGACCTCAGGACTGTACAGTAACAGTCGCACACTAAACTGACATTTTTTTTTTTTCACACAACAGTTAAGCAGATAAGTATTTGTGGTACGTCATATTAGATTAGGCACATTGAAATGTTCTAAGTTTTATATATACATCACCATTTAAAATGTTTGGGTCATTAAATGTATTATTTTTAAAGAAATTAACACTTTTATTCAGCAAGAATGCATTAAATTGATCAAAAGTGATGGTAAATACATTTTTTAAATTATGTCAAATAATTTAATAAAACTATACATATGACCATAGGTCTATTAAATGTATTTTTTTTTCTATTAAATGCTTTTATTTAGCAAACTGAATTTTAAATGTATCAAAATTGACTACAGACTTTTAAAAACTAAAGAAATTCTATTTCAAATGAATGCCGTTATTTTGGTGTTGCTTTATATTCAATAAAAAATCCTTAAAAAAATATAAATAAAAATAGCCTGTGCCCCAACTGTATTCAACGTTGATAATAATAAGAAATGATCATATTTAAGAATTGATAATAACCAAATCAGCATATTAGAATGATTTCTGAAGGATCATGTGACACTCAAGACTGGAGTAATGATGCTGAAAATTCAGCTTTGCATCACAAGAATAAATTACAATTTAATATATATTAAAATAGAAAACAGTTATGGTAAATTGTAATAATATTTCACAATATTACTGTTTGTATTGTATTTTTAATCAAATAAATGCAGCCTTGGTGAACAGAAGAGATTCAAAAACAATTTAACAAATTTTGAATAGCAGCATTTCACACACACACACACACACACA
>NW_015536630.1:973432-978357 GCF_001515605.1 Sinocyclocheilus anshuiensis | reverse complement strand
ACACACACACACACACACACACACACAGACACAAGCCAAGAGCCATACATATTGCTGCTATATTAACAAAAATGCTGTACATAAAAACACATCATATTTCTCTTGACTGAATAAGTCACAACTGATTGTCCTCACAGCAGTGTCATGATATATACAGTAACCTGTAGTTCACCTGGTAGTTGTACAATAACATAAAGTGAGGCCTCTAGTGGCTGCTTGACGTCATCTACAAAAATCTACCTATACTTTATTACCATAACAAGTTACACAAAAAAAAAAACACTCTTTAAATATCTGAAATATATATTTTATTCGATTTTCAGATGACAAATTTTCGGAGTGACAAAAGGTTCCATTTAGTTTTAGCTTTGCATAGTTTCATGAAGATTAAAAAAGCTGTGAAAATATGACCACAAACATTTGATAGCCAAATACTGCACAAGCCAGGGTGATGTCCTATGTTTCAGTAACCTTCCTTTCAGTAACTAAAGATTGATGTGAAATAATATTGACCACTGCTAAATGTACAGACAAAACGGCAAGAAATATTTAGAAAATGACAAGCCATGGATAAAAAGTCAAAAAAGAAAAAAAGATTGCACAGCTCTTCAATGCCATTTCAAGTCAACAGTCAAAAACCAGCATTAAAAGTCCAAAACACTTCTGTTATTTCCCAATAAAATGAGCAATGCTATTTAAAAAAGAACAAATGCTAGTAATTAAAGGGGTCATAGGATGCCCATTTTCCACAAGTTGATATGAGTCTTTAGGGTCTTAAAGAAAAGTCTGTAACATAGTTTGGTTAAAATTTCTCAATGGTAGTGTAAAAAACACCTTGTTTACCCTGTCAAAAACAGCTCTTTTCAGAGCAAGCTGTTTTGTAGCATTTTCCTTTAAATGTTTTTGAGCTCTGCTGCCCCCGCCCCTCTCTTCCGAGCCGCTCTCAGAGAGACTGTTTACTTTAGCCGCATTCATCGTGAAACTTGCTAATTAGCACATTATTAGGAAAGGCGATTTGCAAAGATTCATTACAAAACATTATACTCGCTTCTTCTGTAGATGAAGCTGGATCACGAATGATTCGCGCAAACATAGGCGCATTTATGTAGATCGGGGGCGCATTCCCTTCAGAAACAAACGAAATCCACTGCGTCTTCAGCGGCTCAGATGTCGGGAGGAAATGCCGACTGCTATGTTCATTATTACATCCAACAACAGAACACCTCAATCGCTTAGGAGTCATTCTTGTCTACACTTGCTCCGGCGGTGAAACGATGGCGGACTGATGACGGCTCACTCAGGGTGGAGCTAAGGTAAGACACCAGTCCAGTCTGTGCTGAAACGCTACTGTCAATCAAACTATCGTGGGCGGGGCCTGTTTTTGTGACGCCACACAGACAGGTATCTGAGATCGGCTCGTTTCAGTTCAAAGTTCAAACAACTTGTAAAAGTGCATGTAGCATCCAATGACCCCTTTAAATAGAAAAATAACATCCCTGTTATACAAACATTTTAAAGCAAGAATTAAAATTCCTCATTTTAAAAGCAGCAACATGTTTCCTTCCCCCAAATCTGAACCTACAGATTACAGTGCAATAAGCAAAAACACAAGCTTTACAGTGTATTTACACATACAACAATCTCCGAGAAACAGTCAACACTCAGAATCATTCTACTATACAAGAAACATTCAGGTAAAAAGCCCTCATAAACCCTACAGAAATATTCCTCAGTAGGGATTCAAGAAGAAACATGAGATTTAGCATTCCTTTAGTTGCATTCAATCTAAATACGCCTTTTCTGCAAAGAAACAAAGACTAAGCAACTTATAGAAAAATAAATAAATATTCAGATTTAACTGGTTGTGTATTTCCCCGGCGGTGAGAACAGATAAAACGTGACTTAATAAATAAAGTTTCACTACAAGCAAAATCAGTACGGGCATTTTCAAGTAACCTCAGTATCCGGTTTCTTCACTGAAAAGAAGCTAGTAATAATTATTATTGCTTATGTTCTGCACTTTTTTTTGTTCTGCATTTCCCAAAAGCATTGCAAACCTAAGTAGAAATCATTGTTTCAATGCATTCTAAGACCTACTTAGACTTTCGATGAAACACAGCAGTTTAAGAGCATGAAGCATGGTGTACCTCAGTAACCTGACTGCTAACATAGAGTATGCATAGATATAAAGCAATATTTATACGCATATGATAATGCTAAAAAGCATTACTGGAAGTAGCATGATTTAATCATTCTGAAATCTGTTAAACACGAAGAGAGCAAGCATGCTTTTGCGTGTGGGATCATTCAGGAAATTATCTAACACAATCAAAATATTTTTTGCTTTTTTTCGTACATGTTGTTGTTGCCCAGGGTATGGAAACGTTTTTCCGCCACGAAAAAAAAAAAAAAAAAGTAATTGCGACTTCTTACAATTCTGACTTTTTTGTCACTACTGAGAAAAAAGTCTGAATTGTAAGACATAAACTTGTAATTGCAAGATATAAACTCAGAATTGTGAGATAAATAGTCACAATTACCCTTTTTTATTTTTTATTTCATGACAGAAACGAGCTTGACTTTTCCTCACAATTACAAGTTTATAACTTGCAATTCTGACTTTTTTTCTCAATATGAGTTATCTCTCACAATTCTGAGTTTATATCTTGCAATATTAAGGGCGAAAAAAATAAATCAGAATTACAAGATATAAAGTCGCGGCAAAAACAAGCTCGAGTTTTTCCTCAGAAATGCGAGTTTTTATCTCACTATTCTGAGGGGAAAAACAATTGTGAGATATAAACTCAGAATTGTGAGATAAATCGCATTTACCCTTTTTTGCATTTTTTATTCCATGACAAGCTTGACTTTTCCTCGCAATTAGTTTATAACCTGCAATTCTGACTTTTTTTCTCAAAACTAGTTTATTACACAATTCGGAGTTTATTTGGAGAATTACAAGATATAAGTCAAAATGACCTTTAATTCTGAGGAGAAAAACAATTGTAAGATATAAACTTTTTTTTTTTATTCTGTAGTAGAAATTCCATACCAGGGAACTCATACAGGGATAGTTCACCTAAAAATACAAATTCTGTCTTCATTTACTCAAACTCAAGTTGTTCCAAACCGGTTCCAAGACTTTCTTTCTTCTGTTAAACATAAAAGAAAATATTTTGAAGAATGTTGAATGCTGGTAGCCATTGACTTCCAAAGTATTTTTTCCATACTATGGAAGTCAATGGTGACTGGCAAATGTTTGATTACCCACATTCTTCAAAATATCTTCTTTCATGTTTAACAGAAGAAAGAAAGTCTTGGAACCGGTTTGGAACAACTTGAAATTCATACAGGTTTGGAACAACACAAGCTTTGTCAGAATTTTCATTTTTGGGTGAACTATCCCTTTAAGAACAAATTTTAAAGTATTTCTATCTCAACAGCTGCTGATAATGTTGAGGACATGTTTTGTCATGTTGTTTAGTACTAACGATGACTCATTATCATTATTGTGCCTTCCGTGTATGTTACTGGCTTCAATTTCTCCCTTACAGTTTCAGTATGATTGTCATCTCTGCACCATTTCAGCGTTTAAAGGAACAGTTCACCTGAAATTGAAAATGAAGTCGATAAACTATTCCTTTAACGTATCCTGCATGCGTTTGAATCAAGTCAAATCCCTCCATCCAACACAGTACCTGCGTCTAATAACACACTTCATTCAAGCAGCGGCTCGTCATCAGCTTCGTCCTCTAACTCCAAGCGGGCGAACGGACGTGGAGACGAGGCATCTCTGTTCTTCATCAGCTTGAATAGGCAGGTGAAGGTGGTCAGGATGATCAGAACCCCGATGACGAGGCCCACCGCTAACGCTAGCTCTCCGCACTGCTCGTTAACTAGCACACAGCGCACGTGAGCGAAGCTGCCGTTGTTAGGCATTGGAGGGACACCTACGAGGTGACACATGAGCGGGTAGAGATCCACACTGTTAAAGCTCGACATCTTGTAGCCTTTGCGGAATGCAGGCCCGTGGGCGGCCAGGAAAGGGTGCATGCTGGGAAGCGTATTGTCATAGCCATGATCGCCCACTGCGAAAGAAAATAAACTCATGAAAAACAATTCACAATTGCCACAATATGCATTTTGTAAATACCATTCATTTGAATTCATTAATTAATTCAATGCAAATTCAAAGTCAAAAATTGCTTTCAAGGAACACTTACTGCGTGGGAGTTTGCCATTTTTGACAATCGTCCAGCCTTCATCCGCCACCAAAAGGATTGGCTGGATCCTTCCATTGTTTTTATAGTGCAGCCTATCAGGAACATTGTCCTTCAGGTACGCCTTCATGTTACTGTGACAGCTGGACAGGTTTTTGTACACAGTCGAATTATCTGTCAATTTAATACAAAAAAAATAAAAAAAAGTAATTATGAGGAAACATGCATATTAGCAGGCCCAGATAAAATATTTGGACTTTGGAAGGAAACTGTGGGATTTTGAGGAATGAACATAAAGTAAAATGCATCAAATTGAGCTAAGATTACTAGTGATGAACCAGCACCGTAGACCAATATTCACAGCCTTTTTTGTGGATGCAACAATTTTAGTAAAATTCTTAGTAAACATTGTGTAAAATAAAAGCTCATTTAAATGAAATATTTTTCAAATTATATATTATTTATTAAATATTACTTAAACTATATATTTAAGTACTTTTTAATTCATTATTATTATTATATATATATCAGTGTTATTTTAGTATTACTTTAGCATTTTAGTCAGTATTTTATTTTAGTATTACTACTATTGTAGTGTTAATTTTTATTTTTATATTTTCACTTTAATTTTAAGTTTTATTGTTGTGTTTTTGTATGTCATTTATTTTATTTTGGTTAGTGTTTATTTTACAACAAAAAATATTT
>NW_015536630.1:972823-973209 GCF_001515605.1 Sinocyclocheilus anshuiensis | reverse complement strand
ATATTTTTTTATGGTTTTGGTTTTAGTTAACTAACCCTGTATGATATAACATAATATTGAACGTAAACTATTTTAACAATACATTACTATAATATAAATATTATTTAATGTGATATATTTGATAAGAAATCACTGTTATTTTTTTGGTGTGTGTGTATATATATATATATATATATATTTTGGAACAGTGGTGAACCTTCCCAGGAGCGGCCAGCCTACCAACATTACTCCAAGAGCGCAACGACGACTCATCCAGGAGGTCATAAAAGAACCCAGAACAACATTTAAAGAACTGCAGGCCTCACTTGCTCAATTAAGGTCAGTGTTCATGATTCAACAATAAGAAAGAGACTGGGCAAAAACGGCATCCATGGGAGAGTTCCAAG
>NW_015536630.1:970433-972797 GCF_001515605.1 Sinocyclocheilus anshuiensis | reverse complement strand
CTGGATATTCACTCCCCCCACCTACAATCCCTGCCGGACCTGAAAACTCAAACCCGCGACCTTCGGGTTACAAGTTCGACTCTCATTCCATTAGGCCACGACTGCTATGATTCTTTTCTATGAAAAGAACATCACAGCAACAGTCAAACATGGCGGTGGTGGTAGTGTGATGGTCTGGGGCTGCTTTGCTGCTTCCAGGGGGCAATTACTTTTTCACATAGTGCCAGGCAGGTTTGGACAGCTTTTTTCCCTTAAATTAAATCATCATTTAAAAACTGCATTTTGTATTTACTTGCATTATCTTTGTGTAATATCAAAATTTGTTTGATCTGAATCTTTTAAGTGTGACAAATATGCAAAAAATAAAAAAAAAACCGGAAGGGACATTTTTAATATCAAATTTTTCATGTACATACTGGCCATTGGTCTCCCTAATCTCTATATAGCAATTCTGATGGCAGAAAAAAAAATCACAGTTCACTGTGGAAGACAAACTTTTTAATTTAAAAATGAATTAAATATAGTATAAATAATTACCTTCCAGTGGGATTATGGCAGCCACAGGAGTGAGATCCACCACCCTATAGCTGCTCGGACTGATGCAGTCATCCAGCTTAATAAGACGCTCTTGAGAGCACTGTGCCATACCGTGATCACTAGTGATGATGACATTTATTTTCCCCCATAGTCCCGTTTTGTTGAGCTGCTCCATCAGGAAGCCAATATGACCATCCACTTCCTTTAAAACCCTGCTCATCTCAGTGGTGTTCTCCGGGCCGTATATGTGTCCGCTCCGGTCGGGCTCTTCCCAATACAGAGCGGCAAACTTCACAGATTTGTCCGTGGTCATCCACTGTGTGAGGTTTCCCAGCCGGTCTTGGAAAGTCACCTTGGGGTCGTATTCGAATTGGTATTTTAATGTGTGGTTTTGAATATTGACATCCGTTCCTGGCCACATAGCAGCCGCTGCCTTATATCCAGACTCCTCCACGGACACCCAAATTGGAGTGGCTTCGTTCCACCAGAAAGGGTCACTGTCATTCTGAATGGAGAACGTCTTTTTCGACACCGGGTCGTACATAATACTGGCCAGTATCCCGTGGCTCTCCGCGTACAGACCTGTGACGAGACTGTAATGATTGGGAAAGGTTTTCGTCGTGAACACATTGGACAGCTCACGCACAAGGACGCCCTCGGAGAAGAACTTCTCGAGATTGGGAAATGAGTATTTCTTTAGGTAGTCTGCGCGAAAACCATCAAACGACACCAGGAGGAGCGGCGACGCGTCGTTTCCAGACTCCAGTCGCGTTTGGTTTCCGGTCGGCACGGACAGGGTTAATCCAATACAGGCGATGAGAGCGCACAGATAACCGCTGACCTGCATGCTGTGCTGCGGCTGCCACTTTCTTCACTGTCAATATACGAAAGCAATTTATAACAGACAGAGACAGACCACCACTTGTTCATGTTAAAGTCCCATAATGAAATGAATTTTTACCCACAAGTCATCAATTTCCTCATTAACACACACTCTTTTCAGCAGACAACAACGCTACTTAACTTGTGCCTGGTACAAACCATTACTACTAACCCACCCTGCACTTTACTGACTGCATGTACAACTTAAACTTAATTTAAAACTTACTTTATTTCAACCAGTTGCCAAAAAGACATTTTAAAAAAAGGATGAAAAATGACAAACACACAAAAAAATTCTTACTTATTTGAGATAGCTGACAAGGCAACATTTCTCATTTTCATTTATTTTAAGTTGAAGTACTAAAATAACTAAAACCAAATAAACTAATAAAAACTATACAGACACATTAAAAAAAAAAAAAAAAAGAGACAAAAACACAATAAAATTACTAAAACTTCTTACTTTATTCAGCTAGTTGTCAAGGCAACTTTTTTCAAAACTGCAATATATGCCAAACATGCAACACTTGCACATACTGTTTTCCACAAAAACTGTTTTCATTAGTAGTTTTCTTATTATTTTAAGACAATTATGAATGCAGACGATGTGAAATATTTTAACTGCAGTCATAGGGTTGAACTAATGTTAGGGAGAGACTTAGGGTTAGTAATAAGACGGAAACAACTAAAAGATTAAATGTATAATAATTGATAATCAAGATAACTGCACATAATGTTTCATTGTACATAGATATATTATGTAGTAAAGTATAGTAGGATAGTAAATGATGGATTAAAATGAATTTATTTTGTATATATATATATATATATATATATATATATATATATACTGTATAAACAACTGATTCACTGATTAATCGATTATCAAAATAATCACTAGTAGATAATAATGATACATTTTGTACCAAATATTTAGTTAAAAAA
>NW_015536630.1:965003-970411 GCF_001515605.1 Sinocyclocheilus anshuiensis | reverse complement strand
CAAATATTTAGTTAAAAAAATGTATTTAATAATTTTTATTCAAAGTCCATTTATTTTTATACATTCAAAGTTGACTGCTAGCATACTGCTGTATTAAAGTCTAAAAAGTATTATCAAACCATCACATGATCTATAATAAATAAACTCTTCTTGAAGCTGCTTTCAATTGCAGAATCACACTTATATATTTATAGACTTATAATTAATTGCAGCTCTGAACCCATGACCAGGAACTTCACCTGCTAGTCAATACTGGACAGTCCACTTTCCCTTACTTTAACTTAGAAAAAAAGACATTTAATTATTAATATCAATATTTATAATAAGTAGAACTTTTGTGTAAATTATGTGTTTTGTGTAACTTAACAAGGAAGTGATACAGGAAGCCCCTGAGGACTAAACGTGGTTCTAAACCCATACTGATAGCGAGCAGGTGCAAAACAATAGAGTCCCATTTACTGCAGCTGATCAATAATCAATAATCAATACAAGCCTGATCAAAACTCATTTATAATACAACGATATTCTATATAACGTCCACATGCCGTTGCAAAGACAAAATAGTTTCAACAAACTTCGAAAACTGCAACTTAAAAGGAAAAGCTTGACAGTCTAGCACTGAATACGGCTCTGATCACATTATTACTGATGATGCATTGATTATGATACAAATGATCAATGAGGGTTGGCCAAACTTAGCAATTAAGGAACTCAAAAAAGCCGAAATGTTAGCATACCTTTTTGCTCGGGACGTTGGAAATCGTATATTTTAAGTGCAGTCACATTAAACTCCTCGGTGATGTCGATATGATTCATAAAGTCAAATATGTTCTGGGTTTGACGCGGTTTCTCGCGCTTCCTCAAACGCAATACCCGCGTGACGTCATCGCATGACTGACAGCTCCAGTAGCCAATAGAAGCGAGGGACGTCCCACTGCAGGTGCTCTTCACTTTTCATAATCGCTAATCTACAGTAAACATTTTTTTTTTGTATATACGACATTTGTTTGACAACTAATGTGAAAACAATACATCCGGTTAAGACCGATCTTAAATTAGAATAATTTATATACATTTTTCTCTTCCCAAATTCCAATATCATATTTTAATAGCTGTTGAATAAACAAACAAACAAAAAAAAAACACACTGACATCTTAAAGGCTCGTGTCTATACAACATGTTACATTAAAAATAAATAAACAAATAAATCTAGCATCTGAGTGACAAATGTGACAACTAGCCCCGCTACGGAAGGACGCAGATTTTTTTATACCATTCTGATACTTTAGGTTTCACACATACGCACGCGCTAATAATATAATATATGCATTTAAACGCTTCTTAATGCGTTTGACGCGGAAAGTTCATAAAACGTTCCTTTGTGACGCGACGCGTACATTGCAAGTGATGGAATCCCGATGTCGACCAATCAGAGCGCTCGTATTATAATGAGCTCCGCGCGACGCGTCCAGTCGACCAATGAACGACCTCCTTTACGCGACGCGGCACGGACGCGTTCATTCGCAGCAGATGGGTTTGACTCCGTGTTTAATGCGGTTTGGTGAAGGTAGGTTGTTATTTAAACATTTTTCCCCTCATATCTCAATAATAGTAACATATAGAGGGATCACGCGAGCACTGTCACTGAAATGCAGTTCTTAATTGGTCTGTTTTCTCCGCGTGTCGTCTGTAATATTTCCTCTGTGATACTGTATTTGTAGAAATGACATCACGGCTGATTTCGAGCTTTTCACCGTCTAAGAGTTGTTAGAGAGATCTGTATATTAATTAAGGCTGTTTTTTAAAATAATCTTTCATGAAACGTCCTTAAAATACACAAACAGGTCAGTTGCAGGATCAAGGAACCACAGTGAGAGAGAGAGATAATGTCACGGTAATAGACTTTTTATACCCTATACATTCTGTATTGATGTATGTTTTTAATGACACGTTATTTTAAGTAAATAATAATATAAATAATAAAAAAATAATATAAAAAATAAATATTAATTTAAAAATTTTTAAATATTTTTTTGTATTTTTAATATTAAAAGTTTTAATTATATATATATATAAAATACATATAAGGACACACTTATATACACATTTATAAGGACACACAGTTTTCGCAAGAATCCCTTTTCTGAGTGGTTTAGGCACCATGACAAAGGTCAACACACACTCAGCATGTTCTCATTATATTCATTCTTTTTGAGGGACAGTGTCCTGTTGCTCAGCGTAATGGTGACTTTTCCATGAATCGGAACATTGCAAAAATACTGAGCAGCGGGAAACTTTTTGTAGCCATTTCATCCATTACATTTTCCACAGTGGACTCTCTGTTTAGTTAGCCAACTTTTTCTTTAGTTGGTCCTCCAAGCATTTTTCTTGAATTTCCTTTCTGCATTTCTCCACAAAACTCACAGTCTTGTGGAAAGTCTGTCACTAGAGGATTCCCCTTTTTAAAGCAATAGTTCACCCAGAAATGAAACTTTGCTGAAAACTGACTCACCACAAGATGTACATGGGTTTGTTTAACGTCTCGTGAAGTTAAAAGCTGCACATCTGTAAGAAACAAATCCATTACTTTGCTTTCAGCTAAAGTATCCATAATCCAATTGCTTAGTGAAAAAGTCATCCGAATCAGGAGAGAAATCTGCACAGATCAAGCACTATTTACAGTACTAGTGAAAAGTTTAAAACTTGTTCACCATGATGGAAGCATTATTATGGATTATGAACACGCATTTTGGCCAGAAACATATTAATGATGGATTTGCCTCTTACAAACACACAGCTTCTCAACATGTTAACTGATGGACTGGAGTGGTGGATTACTTGTAGATTATTGTGATATCAGCTGTTTGGACTCTCATTCTGACGGCACCCATTCACTGCAGAGGAACATTTGTTGAGCAAGTGATGCAATGCTACATTTCTCCAAATCTGATGAAGAAACAAACTCATCTAGATTTTGCATGGCCTGAGGGTGAGTACATTTTCAGCAAACTTTTCTTTTAAGGACCAGGAACAGAACTTGCATAATGTGATGCTGTGATAAGATATGATAAAATATATGAGTTTGTCTGGTCTGCTCTGGTTGATGAGAACTAGAATCACTCAGAGACGCGCAGGACTCAAGGGGTTCCCAGTTTAGCAGGCAGCTGCTGTGTCCTAGTTCACTGCTCAAACTCCACCACAGTCACAGTCCAGCAGACTCTCACCAATATCACATGCAAACAATCTGCTTCTATATATGACTTAGTGCATTCGAAGAAAGTCTTGACTTTGTAACAGTGCTGCTTGTCAAAATTCCTAAAAGAATGTTATTAGAACTTTGGAACTATTTCGAAATCGCTCCTTAAGTGCTACTGTCATGATAGAGGTATATGGGAATCTCCTGACTGTAATGAATTGATTGCATGATATCACGAATCATCTGCCGTGTAAAAAGCAGACAAATTGTGACCACAATAAATACTGTGTTCAGTTTACAATGCATCTGTTCATCCATTAATACAAAAGCTGCTGTTTACTCGTGCATTACGTACGGACACGTCAACTCATTCATTACTTGAAATAAAGTAAACATTAAAACAAATAAGATAAAATATTACTTATTTTATTTCAGCTGACTGCCAAGGCAACATTTCTCATTTTCATTAGTTTGAGTTGAAGTACTTAACTAAAACTATAAACTAAAAATAAAACTATAAAGGCTTTTTTTTTTTTAAATAATAAAAAACAAATGATAAAACACACAACAAAATTGGTCCGTGTAAATTACTAAAATTTAAAATGAAAATAGAACATAAAGCAGATTTATTTATTTATTTACACAGAAACAAAGGCGAAAAACAAAAAGAATGATTTCGATTTTTTTATTTGTATAAACTAAACATCACACATACACACACACACACACATAAAGACAACATTTCTCATTTTCATTTAGTTTAAAGGTAAACAAATTTCATTACACCAAATACACAAAATAATGTTCTTTTTAGCAACATCATATGACCCCTTTAAGTTGAAGTATTAAAATAACTTAAACTAAAACCTAATAAGTCTAGACATATTGTAAAAATAAATAATGACAAAACACACAACAAATGTACTAAAAATTTAACTACAATTAAACTGAAAACAAAAAATATAAAAATAAAATCTAATTCAAAATATTAACTAAAACTATAACAGTTTATTAATTAATGATAGTAAAATAACTATGTGTCCAGTGCAACTACAACACTGCACATTTGTTTACTAAGCTTTGACCTATTTTCTAGGTGTGAGTTTGTTTTCTCTGATATATTATGCACAAGGATTAGTGCTTGTCATTTCACAAGAGTCAACGATGAGTCAACAACAAAGTTATAAGGAAGTAGTTATTATAAAAGAAGACTAACTAGTAAAACAAGTGTTAGTGCACTACTGTTGATATAAACTGTCATCATTACAGAACTGCACAGGTATGTTTCTTTTACAAGACGATTTGTACATTTTATATTATAAGACAGTTTAGCACATTAAAACATACAGTAGATTGTGATATTTACTTGTTGCATGACTTGATGTTATTTGTGTTTCAGATGCCTCATTATTTCAACAGTCTCAGAAGTGAAACATTATTGTCTGCAAGTCTTGTTTGGAGAAACTGCAAAAGAAGTTCAACGACACTGAGAGCAAAGAAATGAACAACTGCATCTTCAGTAATGAATCATAACTAATTTGTGTGATATAAACGTTCTCTAAAGCAAAAGATATTTGCATTTTTGCATCCATGGATCCAGGTTACTTAAACTATATCTAGTGATGTTGGTCTGCCAACTTATCCCACTGAACGCTTTTTAGTTTTCTTGCAAGCAACGCTGTGAAAAGCCAGTGGAAATGTCACATGCATCTAAGTCCCCAGAAAGCCTTGTTGCGTCGCAGGTCGATCACCTCTCCAGTCTGAAGGCTTTGACTGAGAAGCTGAAGCTGGAGACCAGAAAGCCGTCTTACCTGGACTGGAGAGCGCAGCTGGAGGCGATGCTTGCCCAGAGCCACAGAGACTCAGAGCCGCCAGGGGCCCCCGGTGACACAGAGAAACAGAGAACATCAGGCCCTGTCAAGTGGACGAAGCCGTCACTGGCCGTTAGTGTGGTCCATGAAGGGAAGCAGTCGCTAGGAAACACACTTGGATTTGGAAGTATAGACCAAGCGCTGGAGTGGCTCAGGAAAGAGCTGGTGAGTTTTTCAACTTGGTTTCTGTATTAATAAATGAACAAACAAATAAATAAATCTGCTTTGGTGTCATTTGTGGGTAAAATGCATAGTAAACAATATATAGCATAACATAAAAAATATAATATATATACAGTATGTATAAATATATATATATATATATATATATATATATATA
>NW_015536630.1:949460-964489 GCF_001515605.1 Sinocyclocheilus anshuiensis | reverse complement strand
ATATTTAATATGCATTTACCCACAATGACAACAAAGCAGATTTATTTATGTATTTTTTCATTTATTACGATTTTTTATTTGTATACATTTAAAAAATCCTTTTATTATTATTATTATTGTAGTTTAATGTTAATGTAGTTTATTATTTATTATAGTTTAACTATAATAATAAAAGGAATTTTTTAAATTTGATTTAACTTATTTTGTTCGCATTTATATATCTAAACGATTCACCATTTTTTTTTTTCCAGATTTGTTATATCAGTGGCCATTTACATTGTGACATTATTTGTTTACTGAACCTGAATTTGTTAAAAAATAGTCAATTTTTATAAATTGTATATATATTTTAAATATTTTATAAATATTTTATTAATATTTTTATTGTTACTATTATTTATTTGGATCAGCATTTTTATATTTTGACCATTTTTAATGAATCGCTGATTCATGGACATTTCACGGCACCACCTGCTGGCGTAACAATGTAAATAGCACTGAAAGAAAAAAAAAAGTTTTTTTTTTTTAATCATTTGGAAAAAAATCCACAGTTATAAATAAAAATCTACACCACTAGTTTAAGCAGCTTGAAATGTCAACCTCAGTTTCAACCTGTTTGCTAAAAAAAAGCAGATTCTGACCGAAGAGAAGGTTGGAGAGTTCAGGAAACCTGTTTGGAAACAATTATTAGTTTTACTGCCATAAGTGCTGCAGATGCCACACAATAAAATGCATTACATATACAGGATTCAGGGAAGGTTTGAACTCTGTGTTTTTACCCTTCTGTCGCAGGCAGAGATGCGTTTGCAGGACCAGCAGCTCGCGCGTCAGCTAATGCGCCTGCGCAGTGACATCAACAGCCTGAGAATCGTGCAGACGTGTAACCAACACCGCAGGATGCTGAACGACGCCACGTTTGAGCTGGAGGAGTGGGACGATATGTCTGACCTGTGTGACGTCCCCATGTCTCCTGGATTAGGCCTCTCAGAGCCGCTCAAGGTCATCGGGGTCACCAAGATGAACATCAACTCTCGCCGGTTCTCCCTGTGCTAACACAGCACACAGTTTTATCTTACATGAATGATTGTGAGTGCTTTAATACAGGGGTCTCCAACCTTTTTTACACCATGGACCGGTTACGTTTGGAAAATATTCTCGCGGACCAGTAGGTCTATAGTATTATAATAGCATTATATAGTGATTCAATGCATTATATTGAGGTTTTTTTTGGATTCGGATAAGCAAGAAAAAATATTTAAAGCACAGAGAATGACAATGCTGTGAAGGGTTTTTGACATAGGCTAAATTTGTGTGTATGTATACCCAACTCGGTATTTCCGCGCTGTCTGAAACACGTCTCTATGCTTGTGCGCGCTTTGATTGTGTCTTGCTAACAGCGAGTGAGTAACGAATTGAGCTCTCTTTCGTTTCTTCTTGTGGTTTAAAATTGCTTGTATGTGTAAACTGGCAAATTGATCTGTGAATCATGTGCATGCCGAACGGTAGGGTCTCATCCGTACGTATTATGGATCAACTGCGATCCGTTTAACTCCTAATATGTGACAGATCAGAGCAATCTTTCATTTACTTATTTAACATGAAATGGTCAAATTGCTACTCCATATCAATCGCATACAAAGAAAATACAGAATACTTAGAACAATCATTAACATAAATAAATAACAGTGTGTCATATCTATTTTCCCAGAACGTTCTTGCGACCCGGTAGCAATTCTTCCACGGCCCGGTAGTGGGTCGCGACCCGGTGGTTGGGGACCTCTGCTTTAATAGATGATCAAATATTATAGGATAAAGGTATTTTCAAAGTGTCTCTGATGTTGTGCTTTCATTGCCTTAAAGTCAACATAAAAGCTTTGAGCTCATCTTAACAGTGTATCATCTGTACATTGTAGTTTGTATTTGATATGACATACTTCTATGTAAAATACCTGTCATTTATTTCTTTAATTTTAGTTTTATTATCTGAATCCTTAGCTAATAGGCCTCTTATCAGCTGTTTTTATTTCCATCTGTCTTTTATTTCATTAGAGCTGAGTATTTGTTTCATACAACTGAACTTGAGTTAATAAAGCAACAACAACAAACAATAAATGATTATTTTATTGAAGAAATTTACTAAGCAGATATTGAAATTTTACTTTGTTTAATTGTAATTGTAATTTATTTTAATTTGATTTGATTTACTTTTCAATGTGAAATCATATATATGAAAATAACTTTTATTTCCTTTTACAATTTTATTTTATTACATTTTTTGAATGTGACATTAAAAACCGGATGCATTATATTATACCAGAATTTTCTTTTTTTCTTTACTATTAAAGACAAATTGCATTTTGGGTACATATGATCTTTATTTAATTTTTTTGCAGTGTGAAACTAAAAACCTTCTGCAGTTGCCACTAAGTATTAGTATGATTAAAACCTTTCTAACATGTCGGCTGTCATATTTTATCAGAGCAAAAACACCATAACCATTTTTAACAAAATACTGCCAGCAGTTCAAACCGGTTTTCCCAAAGACGAACACTGTTTTCTTCTGTGAGTCCTTCTGTTTGAGATCTCCGAGCCTGAGGGGAAAGTTCACAGAAGGTCAGGAACAGCCACAAATATTATACTTAATTAATTATAATACTGGTGTTTGTAAAAGCGGTGTTTGCCAAGATAAGCATCACTATTACTGTTCACATTTAATGTTAGTGTTGTGATCAAACACTAATTAGATTATTTAAACTAATTAAACATATCCTACAGCATCTCTTACAGACAAACAGTAAATGCACTGACAATAGTGTTGAATATCATATTTCATAACAGTATGCAGCACATATCACGTCCTCTCACACATACTGTGCTGTAAAAGATTTGTTGTTTACAATGCCACATTTTCACAGGCAGCTATTGTTATGAAATGGGTGTGTATGCATCATTACCCTGCAAACCTCTCCCTCTTTGCACTTTTTAACCTGTTTGTTCAGTCACCAGAGCGTAAGGCCTACAGCAAAGACTTGCGCTGAGTTTTGAGACACTGACAGAGATCGTGACACGAGCCGCTCGCGATGCAGGAGCCGTGGAACTTCAGATTCGGGATCGTCATTCTCGGAGACTCAGCCGTAGGGAAATCATCTCTTCTGCATCGCTTCACTGAAGGAATGTTTGATGAATCCCGTCAGTCTCCACTGGGAATCGATTTCAAGGTGCATAACATGAACTTTGACCCTGATGTTGTGATCAAACTGCTTCTGTGGGACACAGCAGGACAGGAGAGATTTAGGTGAGAGTTTGTCAATGAAACCTAATACACATGAGTTGACTCTATGCTTATTGATGTTATTCTATTGTAATTTCTTTCTTTTTGAGACTTGTTAACCTGCAGATTATAAATTATAGAAATGGGACAACCAGGGCCAGTTTTTAAAATTCTTAAAATTAAAAAATGTTATCCTCCAAACTTCAATTTCAGTGTCAGCATTTTACGGTACACAATAAAACACACAGATAAGACAAGAGTCGTTATAATATAATAAAGGCAGATTTGAAATTAAAGGTTGAACTGCTCTCTGGATAAGAGTATTTCTCATAAATGGCAGATTTTGTGTTACATTTTATTTCACTATTTTAAATATTACATAATATATTTGACTATTTTAAATATATATTTCACTATTTTGATAATAATATAAGTATTTTTGTTTTTATTTTTAATTTTAATTTCATTAAAAAAAACAATTTTAAATAATAGAAATTACAGGCAACCTTCTGTTGCCAATGCAGATCTTTACAGCTCTTGCTAAAGTATCACTTTAGGAATTCAAATTTTTGTAACGTTGCCATATGTTGTCATATTTTATCAGAGCAAAAACATAATCACTATTTTAATGTATCATTTTCTGGTTTTATTGTTTAAATTTTGCCATAAAAGGAAAATTAAAAGAAAAAGCATAAAGGCATAAAAGTATGTTGTTGGACATGGCTGTTTACTTCGACCATATTTCATACTTGTATATTTCATATTTCAAAAAAGAGGTGTTCTTTATAAATCAGTGTCAATAAAGAGCAGTGTAAACCTGCATTAAATTATCAATATATATATATTTTCTCCCTGCTAATAACTGTGAAAATATTCAGTACTTCGCTATTGTAAAGACTTTAAAGTTTGTTTCAATGCAGAAATAAAAAGACAAATAAATAAATAAATTTTTTATTATTTTATTTTATTATTTTATTTTAAACCCACCCTAAAATATTCAGTGGAGTTAAGAGTTGCTCAGTTTCCCAACACACATGACTTTGACCCTTTTCCTGCAGGTCCATATGTAAGTCTTACATGAGGAACTCTGTGGGCTGCATCCTGATGTTGGACGTCTCGCAGCGACAGACGTTTGACCGCGTGGCCAGCTGGCATCAGGAAGTCCTGGACTATGTGAAACCGAACCCGATGTTCTTCGTGCTCGTGGGTCACAAATGTGATCTGGCCGTGGGCCGACAGGTCAGGAAGAGTGAAGGAGAAGCTCTGGCTAAAAAACTCAACATGCTGGCTTACCTTGAGGTGTCTACAAAAGAGAACATTAACGTCAGCGAGGCGTTTGAGACCTTGACCAGAGGCATATACACCCTCTTCCAGCAAGGCAAAATACCCACCCGAGATGACTGGCACGGGTTAACGGTTGGGGCCACCAATAAAAAAGAGCCACCTGTGACCAAAAAGTCTGCCTGCTGCAACTGCGGATGAATTTACTGTGTGATTCAGACTCAACTGAACCTTCCTGCACAGAGTAAAGTATTGTAAATGATGTTTACTATAGTATTTTACATGCATAGGCCTACTAAACAGCACTGAACAGTATGTAGTTAAAGTGCTCATGTCAGGAGGAATACAATTTTAGATTAAAGCAAATCAGCAAATTGTGAAAATAAATGTAGCGAAGTGCTGACACTCGCAGGCAAAAATGATGTTTACACTAAAGACTTAGACAAAATGTCATTTTAAGGGACAGAAAAAATTAAAAACTAAAACTATTTTTGGTGCAATAAAATAAATAATAAGGAAATAATACATTAATTAATTAATTAATCCTTTTTGTGCATATCAGAAAAAAAAAATCTAAAAATATTTTACATGAGCCCTTTTAAGTTTTTGTGCATGTCTGTAACATGTCTTTTCTCTCTATATGCCTGTCTGCTATTCAGTTTGTGACCGAAAGAGGAAATGGCAATTACAAACCTGTTCAGAGGAACTAAAACTAACTTCAGACAGATTTTTATAGTATTTTGGCTTTGCTGACTAACTGTCAAAACTGTGTTTACAGCTGTCATTTATGTGCACATGTTTAGAAAAACCTGCACTTTTGTAAAAATGCCAATGTTAACGATTATTTTGTTTAATGACGATGGCCTTAAAACAAATATTGTATCTATAGGCTAGAAATAGGTCTCAAATAATAGCTACAGCACCATCTAGAGGCCTTGATAAGCAACTTACAATGGTAAGTTTCATTTTGAACCATTTATTTTATGCACAAAATCCAATTTTAATTCAATAAAAGCATCTAAAAATGTTTCATATTGAGCACAATAACATAATGAATTTGTTTGAACAAGCTTTTCGTATTTTATCAGCACTACTGAGCACCTTCACCCTTTTCCACTAGTAGGGGTAGCTGCAGCTTGGAGCAATGGGCGTGCCGAAAGGTAGGGGCGTTCCAAAAGGTTTCTCATTGGTGAAACGAAAGGTAGGGGAGTTCCAAAAGTTTTCTCATTGGTGAAACGAAAGGTAGGGGAGTTCCAAAAGTTTTCTCATTGGTGAAACGAAAGGTAGGGGCGTTCCAAAAGGTTTCTCATTGGTGAAACGAAAGGTAGGGGAGTTCCAAAAGTTTTCTCATTGGTGAAACGAAAGGTAGGGGAGTTCCAAAAGTTTTCTCATTGGTGAAACGAAAGGTAGGGGAGTTCCAAAAGTTTTCTCATTGGTGAAACGAAAGGTAGGGGGCGTTCCAAAAGGTTTTGTAAAAGCTGGCTGTTCCGCATAAAGGCGAGCCATACTCTTAATCGCTATTGGCCTACAGATTAAAAGGAAGCAATAAATTCAACATAATCCTATAAAACCAAATGTAATTCTTTCAAGGTAAAAACAGCGTTAATGATATTAAGAATATTATTTTAAATTACTTTCGAAAGTACCTTCGGACCTTTTGCATGGCGCGGGTTACTGACGTCATCACCACCGCAAGTTTAGGTCTTAGTTTATCAATAATTTTCTATTTTTGGGAGAGTTTTGCTTTCCAAAGCTGAGGGCCTTTCCAGATTTGTTTATCCAGCTCTCTCCCTCCATGTCAGTGATGAAATTGCCAAAGAAATTAATAAAACTTTCCTGGATTTTATTTGGAAAAATAAATCTTACAAATTAAAAAAGGACATTTTATCAGGCAAAAGAGCTGATGGTGGGTTAGAGATGTTAGATTTTTTTTTATATTAACAATACTTTTAAATTAAACTGGTTAAGAAATTGTCAAAGAAATGAAAACTCAATATGGTTCTTTATTCCGCAGTTCATCTTCAAAACGCTTAGAGGCTTATCTTTTCTATTAAGATGTAACTACCTGCCTGGGAAATTACCAATTCAACTTTCAAAATTTTATCAGCAAGCGTTATTGGCTTGGAAAATTTGTTTTCATCATAATTTCTCTCCTCACAAAATGCTTCTTTGGAACAATTGCCTCATTACCTCTAGGAATAAGTCTTTATTTTTGCGTAATTGGTTTGAAAAAATATATACTTTGTTATGGATCTGTTTGATAAAAGTGGAAACATTCCAAATGGATTAATACACTTAATGAAAAGTCACCTCATTTTTGGAAGTCACAAAAGGAAACTTCCTGAGTTAATAGTTGATGGTATTAAACTATTTTCTCATTCCTGTAATAATAAAAATATTAGATTAATCTTTCAATCCAATCATAAAATCTCTCCAAGAGGGGAATTTTTTTGGAATGTGCAGATTTCTGATATTCATTGGAAAGAGGCATGGTTAAATCCATATCAATTTTGCATGTTGAATAAAGTTATAGAGGTACACTTTAAAATACTGCACAAAATCTACCCATGTAAAGCTTTCTTATCAAAATTCATGGATATTGACAACAAATGCAGTTTTTGTAATGTACACGAGGAAGACTTAAACATCACATTTTCATTTTTGGGTGAACTATCCCTTTAATTAATAAAAAAAAGAATGAAATTTTGTTAAATTTTGTGGACAAATTATTTGAAAAATAATGTCCCCGCTATGCTTTTCAACTCAATTGTATGCTAAATGTGTCTCTAGGGAAAAGGAAGAAATATCTGTTTTTTTGTTGTTGTTGTTCCTATATGTTGTATGATTGTAATAATGTGAATAGGTTGTGTTGTATTTATGTGTTAAAATCTTTTTGTTAATCTTGTTTGAAGCAATAAAATAAATGTTTATCAATAATCAAAAACAAATTACAATTATTTTTGAGGATACAAGCGTCTCTTAACACGGTTAGTCACACTAGCTGTTCTTAAGTTAAAGTCAAAAGTTGTATTTGTTAACATTAGTTAAAGCACTGTGAATAACAACAAACAATGAACAGCTGTATTTTTATTAACTAATACTAACAAAGCTTAATAAATACTGTAACAAATGTATTGCTCATAGTTAATGTTAGTTAATACATCAATGTTAACAAATGAAACCTTATTGTAAAGTGTTACCCTAAAAACAATGTTTCCTGTCTCCTTTTCCACCTTACTTTTAACATAGATGTGATTTTTTGAAACGTGAATGTGCGAGACTTCCGGTTTCTTCCGCTTATTTTTAGCGGTACAAAACAACTCGTTATGCTGCTTGATATTGCAAAACTGCTATTTCTTACCATATTATTTTAATTAATTAATTATAAATACACTGGTTTGTAGCGCAAATAGTTTTGCCGTTTACTATATTTGTTATTCTTAGTTATTTAAGGATAATAAATCGGAAGTCTCGCACATCCACAGAAAATTGCTTACTTCTGCTATCAAAATAAGGTGGATATTGCAGTTTTTAAACCTGCATTAAGTCTACTGTGTAATACATGATTTGGTGATAATGAAACTGATGTAACTGACTAAAAGGCCATTTAATGATGGTTTCTCTAGTCTTGCATGCACACTGCATTGCTAACGTCTATTTTAGACTAGATTTCAGACTGTTCAGGTAAACTTTATTGCTCAGGAAGATGAAGACGAATGAGTCTACATGCTGGAAAATTAATTGTTTCATTTCAGTCACATTTTATTGTATTAAAATGACAAAGATACAAAATTTAAGCATTTGTCCATGTGTACATTTGTATCTTGTTCATCTGTGAAATCTGTACAATACATATAAGCTTTGTATCATTTTCATAACAAAACTTTAGATGTTGCATAAAAACAGAACAGACAAAGATATTTGAACAGCATGTCTCTAAAATGAAACAAAAAATGCTTGAAAATCTGGCACATTCCCTAAACCCTTAAAAAAATTAATAAAATAACTGTATGTCTCACATTTGCCCTGGGAGACAACTATATTTGTACTCTATTTATCTTTATGCGAGTTACAAAATAAAACACATGAACTATGCTGCTATTTACCCTGATCTGCCCTGTACACGCGGTGTGTAGCGGCCGGCTGATATTAGTCCATTAAAATACAGTTTGAGGTTAAGACTGAGATGTAGCAATATTGCAAAACAAAACTAAAACAGTTTTCTTTCAACTCTATTTCTAGTTCAGAATCATAAGACCTGCGTCAAATTGAAAACAGTAAATAAACAAAGAAATTACGTCGATTTTTTGCTGGTGATTATTGAAGAGCAGCCTCATGAAATCAGATACTTTCATTTTATGAGACGAAAAGGAGTCGAGACCACAGAAAACCATTCAAATCTGACATGATAAAACAATAAATCCTCTGAATTACAAAGACAAAACAGAAATCACTAAAATAACACAAAAATGTAAATATACCCGAATCTTCAGAATACCGTTTATGCTGTTAAATCATCAACTACTGTATGGCACACCCATGCAAAATTACACAGACAATTTTTGTTTTTCTAATATCCGTTTTTGGGCTTCTCTCTTTTTTTTTAAATATAAAATCGTAAAAGCTACTGAAACACAAGACGATTTTTCATATCAAAGATACAGCCAAATCAAAACAGTCAAGATATCTAAAGAATAATATACATTTTCAGATTCCGTATATGTTTAGACAACACGTCACACAAACTTAAAAAATAAATGTATACCTAGATTTCTTGAATCCATTTTAACATTCGGATAAACGCAATAACATTAATACAATCCACTGATCCGATCAAAAATAAACTATAATCAGTCTGACAAGTAAAAAAACAACCTTTTGTCTAAAAACATAAACTACCAAACTTTTCAAACACATACTTTAGAACATAAACCCTGACCAGACACCTAATTGCTAAACTACCTTTCAAGTAAGAGAATATCCTTAAAACACATTTATAGGTAAATACAATCACCCCTTAATGAGAAATCAGATGTCTTCTGTTGCCCTGCACAGCTTTGTTAATAAATGGTAATGAATGAATTAATAAAAGGTCTGTTGCAAGTTATATTTGGTCTCACAAAAGTGATAAATGGTTTGTCCTTAGTATTTATAATTTCAGTGGTGAGAAATATATTAACAAACTGGAAATTATGAGCAAAAATCACAAACATTAAATGTTCACGATCCACGATCAAAACAAATTCTACTGACAGCATCAGAAAATTTGAACTCACAGCAACCAAGTACCCCGCTAACAGAAAGGTTCTCTCAATGTAACAGTTATGTTAATAGAACGTTCATTCAAATTGATCTGGTCTTTAATAATGTTCTCAAAACGTTAGCAAAAAAATTATTTATGGAAGGGTTTTGTACATTTGAGTTAGATATTTTAAATGATCTAGAGAACATTTAAAAGTAACACTTCCATAATATTTGCAAAATAATAAAATAGAACATTCTTCTTAATGTTGTCTTTAATGTTCACATAACCAAGAAAAAAAACTACATTTTTAAACATTTACAAAACTGTGTGTTTTGAATGCTCAGAGAACGTTTTCATAGCTTAATGGGAACATTAGCAAAACATTCTTAGAACATATTTTTGTTAGCTGGTACGGTTTACAGTGGAAGTCTTTGAGATGAGGCATTGCACTGGAATAAACGAGTTACACACACTGTTTGGAAATCACAATGTCTGAAAAATCGCTTACTAGCCTTGTCTGTGCGAAGCTATAATTAACATGTCATCTTCTGACCATAACAACTACGTTCATTATGATGATTGGTGCAATAAAAATACGTGTTGCACATCTCTGCATTTAAACTGTACTGTTTTTACAAACTGAGAGATGAGATTAAATCATTTTCTGTGGTTATTGACAACATGCCACACATCCAGTCCATATGGTTTAACTTGTTTAGAACCAGTGATTTCTCTTAATTAACATACTTAACTTAAATGAATAGTTCATCCAAAAAATGAAGATTTGCTAAAAACATACTTAGCCTAGGTCGTCCAAAATGTAGTTTGTTTCTTCATGGGAACAGATTTGGAGAAATGTAGCATTGCATCACTTGCTCACCAATGGATGCTCTGCAGTGAATGGGTGCCGTCAGAATGAGAGTCCAAACAGCTGATAAAAACATCACAATAATCCACAAGTAATCCACTCCAGTTCATCAATTAACACCTAAAGTGAAAAACTGTGTGTTTGTAAGAAACAAATCCATCATTAATATGTTTTTAACTTCAAACTGTCGCTTTGGGATAAAATACAAGTCCTCTATCTGCAATACTACATTCTCCAGTGAAAAAGTCATCCTGTCTGAATCAGGAGAGAAATATGCACAAATTAAGAACCATTTATAAGTAAAAAGTCCACAACAGCTCTAAACAAATATGTGGGAGGATTTTAATGCGAGAAAGAACAGGGGATGGGATTTTTAACTTACGAACACAGCTTTTCACTTCGCAAGACATTAACTGATGGACTGGAGTGTACTTGTGGATTATTGTGATGTTTTTATCAGCTGTTTGGACTCTCGTTCTGACGGCACCCATTCACTGCAGATGATCCACAAGTGAGCAAGTGATGGAATGCTACATTTCTCCAAATCTGATGAAGAAACAAACTCATCTACATCTTGGATGGCCTGAGGGGGAATAAATTTTTTTTTGGGTGAACTATTCCTTTATTCAGTTTATTGATCCAAAAGCATTTAAAAGTCAAATAAAACTGCAACAAACAAAAAATAAACACAATTTGATCAATTAACATTCCCTGCATGTTTAACCAGCCGGTTTGGAGTTCAGATGTGCTTCACTTTCAGTACAGACTGATACATAAACACACAAAACACTCAATTTCACATTCCACAAGGATGCATATAGCAAAATATGGATTCATTAATACATACAACAGAGATGTCTTTTACACAGCACACACTTTGACCTCAGACAATTCAGACTCCTGCTTGGAACGACTACATTGTGTGAGTTACACGTGTTGCATGACATAAACCTCTTCTATATTACATTATGATGTATGTTGAGATTTTACTCAGTGAAAATGTGAAAAACGACAATCCACGTCTAACCAAAGAACCTGAATAATCATTTGAGGCCATAAGAGAGCTAAAACACTTTATATTTAATATCCAAACATAACCTGTAGTTCTGCTTGACGTTATTTATGTTTTACAGATACAACTTATTCTTTATGTAAATCCCAATGTACCAGGCTACCATGAAATCGCAATGTTCATGCACTACAGTATATCACACTCCTGTTTGTCGAGGACAATCAACCATTTAAAAAAACAAATAAACATTCATCAACACAATCCAGGAATTGCGACATGAATTTATGTGGGAATGAACTCAACATGCAGGTCGCCTGCTGTATTTCCAAATCTAATAGCAGGAACCTGTTGTTATTGTGCTGTTCTTTTTGTCCCATCAAATAATTCTCGTTCAATTCTATCCGTTTTATGACAAAAATAAAATTCCGTTTCCATTATACACTCAAAGCTTCCTTTGAGACATGAGTAAACATAAAAAAGTTTATCATAAAAGAAATGTTCCTTTAGACTATCAGTATAACTGTGCTTTTCAGCATATATATGTACCATATTATATTGTATAACAAGTTTCTATTTTTATGTGAATAAATCATATGTGGGATAAAAATAAAAGTGACATTCCTTCTCAAAGCAACTTGTACTGTTTGGATACCAAAGAATACGCTCTAGTGTTTGACATGATCAGCAATAATATTACGACAAACTGGTAATATTTATAATCTGAAAGGGTATTTCTGAAACAACTTTGGTTTGCCATTGGGATCTACAGCTGGGATTTATAACACTATAGGAGGAGTTTCATATCTGGATTAATGTTCAAACTTATACTGAAACTGAAAACGTGCATAACAGCTTGGCTTGCATTGCATTTTACACTGAATAGTTTGAATGTAAAGAATACGACTAGGGTAATAAGGAAAACAATATATGTTAGTTTGCATGTAAATATAAAGCTTTACTAAGATAATAAAACCTTAGCTTTTGTGTTTGAGTTTTTGCGTTCTTCTAAACGGTTACTTTTCCACCGGTCGTGCTCATAAACCCTTAAAAAGCAATTATTCAAATGCACTTGGCATAATTCTCCAACATATTTTCTTAATGTTTAAACAAAATAAAGAACATAAACCAGAAATACTCCAAACTTAAAGATATAAAACATTTAAAATCACCTGCAAAGCAATCTTTTCATGCCTTGACTAAAAAGAGCCGCAGAGAAGTAAATCAAAATAAAATCAAACTTAACATATTTTTTGAAATTGCATAGTCTGGAATTGAGGAACTGCATTTTGATTGTTGAATTTGTATTCATTTACTGTTGTTGTCCATTTGAGCACTGAACCTGTTCTTTTCACAATCCTGCTTGAACATATTGTAAAGTCACTTATTTACACATTGTATACCATTTTAGTAATACATACATACTTTCAAATTCACAACGAAAAGGTCAAATACAACCATTTCAGTAAAAAATGTTCTCACAATGAGGTGAAAAACTCATGTTTTTAACCAGAAAAAAGACCTCATCCTCTAATATTTCAGTGCCAAGGAGAGTTCAAAACCAAAATAAATAAAACCATATGTTGACACCTATTCTAACTGCTAATGTAGCATTACAGGGTTACCAGAAACATTCTATACATAAGCAACACTGTAATGTCTATATCATATTCATCAAGCAGTTCCCACTCAATCACAAAAACAAAACAATATAGATAAAAACGTTTTCCGTATGTACATAACAACAGAAACCTACTTCTACTGTACATTTTCTGTTCTGTAATTGTTTTGGATGAACAATCTGATACGTCGATCAGTACAAGGTAAGGCTTTACAAGAACAAATCTATACATTTAAAACTGAATATACAAAATATGGTTCAGTTTTAGCACCTTGAAGATATTGTTCTCATCTCTGGTGAAGCAGTACTGGACATCACATACAGAAATCAACTTTAGCCCTAACGTTTGCCTCTCATAACGGGCTAGACATATGTTTATTCTGTCGTTTTTAATAAGGCCGATGTCTAGTACTGCTTCACTGCCGTCTGTGGAGCGTCTATTCCAATGCAGTCACATAACCATGACAACGCTGGAATGTTTACGTCACCGTTCTGTCGTGCTGCTATGTTACATGTGTTTATGTACAGTTCCATTCACTGCATTGGCACGTTTGAAAAAAAAAAAAAAAAAGAAATATACTGGCATTGTTGTTTGCTGAACTGGTTGCCTTGGCGGTTAGAAGCACCGACGTTATAAGGCACCACGGGGTAAAATAAATGGGTGAAAAATGGAATAATGGCAAATGAAAATTCCTATCGACATCACATCCTAATGATGACATCAAAACGAATGGCATCTTTAAGATGTCTGTGAAAATCAAGTACAGTCTTAAAAATAAAGCTTCCAAAAGGCTTTTTTTTCCTCGCACAGAAGAACCATTTTGGGTTCCTCAAAAAAATCTTCCAGTGAACAGTTCACAAAATAACCATTTTTTTACTATTCTAAAATACCTTCACTCGTAAAAAAGGTTCCAAAAGGTGTTTTTTACAGCAATGCCAATGAACAACCATTTTCGATTTCCCAAAGAAGCTAAACAGTTCTTAAAGGAACCATTATTTATCTTAGTGTGAAGAACATTAGAATAATCATAACAACCTTCTTCCAATATATAGAACCTTTTGCGGAATGGAAAGGTTCCACAGACGTTAAAGGTTCTCCATGGAGCCATCAATGCCAATAAAGAACCTTTATTTTTAAACGTAATGATCTTAAAAACCTTTTTCCACTATAAAGAACCTTTTTATACAATAGAAAGGTTCTAGTGATGTTAAAGGTTCTCCATGGAACCATAGATTCAAATAAAGAAACTTTATTTTTAAGAGTGCTTTTCCACTATAAAGAACCCGGAAAGGTTCCATGGGTGTTAAAGGTTCTTTATGGAACCAATTAATAAGGCTCTAGTTTAATATGTGACCCTGGACCACAAAACCAGTCTTAAGTGTCAATTTTTCGAAATTGAGATTTATACATCATCGGAACGCTGAATAAATAAGCTTTCCATTGATGTATGGTTTATTAGGATCGGACAATATTTGGCCGAGATGCCACTATTTCAAAATCTGGAATGCAAAAAAAATCAAAATATTGAGAATATCGCCTTTAAAGTTGTCCAAATGAAGACCTTAGCAATGCATATTACTAATCAAAATTGAAGCTTTGATATATTTATGGTAGGAAATTTACAAAATATCTTCATGGAACATGGTCTTTACTTAATATTCTAATGATTTTTGGCATAAAAGAAAAATCGATAATTTTGACCCATACAATGTATTTTTGGCTATTGCTACAAA
>NW_015536630.1:937302-947883 GCF_001515605.1 Sinocyclocheilus anshuiensis | reverse complement strand
ATAAAAGAAAAATCGATAATTTTGACCCATACAATGTATTTTTGGCTATTGCTACAAACATACCCGTACAACTTAAGACTGCTTTTGTGGTCCAGGGTCACATATAGTGGTATTAGCTGAATGCTTCATTATTATATATTATAGTTTTCATAATACAACGTATAATAATAAATGCATCATTATAATATACACCTATATTATTAACTGAATGCTGCAATATTGTCTAATACTGTCCATATCAAGGAAGCCCTTGCATGATGAGTATTTCAGTTTGACATATTCAAGTTTGTCAGAGGAAAATAAAATGCCTGAGTAAACAAAAAATTAATTTTGACTACATTATATCAAGTACTGTCTAACAGGACAACAGTAATGTCTGAGGTGTTTTCAGCACGGTTATATTTCATAATACAGTCTTCAGCAGCGGAAGCTTGTTTCTAGACCTTGGACTCGACAAGCTGAATGCATCTGAATGCTCACTGCTTGGTTAGAAGGAGAACTAATCACAGTGTATTAGTGCCCGGAAGAGGCCAATAGGTGTCTAATATTTACAGCACAGATGTGCACGAGTGAAGATGCACGGATGGATGTAGTACGGCACATCTGGCAGCCATCAAAAACATAAAAAAACACACTTTGGCAAAACTCAAAATGACAGCATGAAAAGATACAGGTTTCTCCAGCAAACAACAGTGATCCAGAATGCGGTGGATGAGCGAAATCAAAGCGAAACATGCACAGAAATCACACACACAGCCTTGAAATGAACGCTGGAGGAGGACTGTCCTCAGGATGACCTATTACTATAGATTTATATTTGCAGGGAAATCTAAAACATGAATATCTGCACCAGAATACACCTGAGCCACATGTTAATGTGAGGGAAGGGCTAGCAGCAACCAGGGAGGAAGCCGAGTCGAGAGACCCAGTGCTAATAAGCAATTTAAGGGGAAACACATGCCAATTGGAGATTGATCTCAAGCTCTTTTTCCAACCTGGCAAGAACCCTTTTCACCTGCTGGATGCACCTGTATGGCATCTGGTTGTTGGGATCAAAGCAGGCACAATGGAGTCAAGGACATATGTGATCTCCTCTATGTGGTGCACCAAGCCAGCGCTGCTTCAGGTTCACTCTGATTTGGAAACTCGAAATGGCAATGAATTCATGTGAAAAGCAAAGGCCATGATGCTGGAGACAATTCCTATAGTTAAAGGTCCACCAAGTAAATTTTTGTTCATGTTTCACTAACCAATGCAGCCAAAAAACTGGTACTGATTCAATGTTTTGTTGTAATTTAAATATTGCACTGAAATAACAAAATATTGCATGAGATACAAGGCTACGTTTAAAAAAGAAGTCATGCCGCTTTCTAAGAACTTCATTTTGGCCAAATTCAAAGGCAGAACTATGTGTATCCCAACCAATAACGTACTGCAATTCATTAAGAAGATGGCAAATGTTGATTTATTTTTATTCAAAAATATAGTTTAAAATAGCTCAGTCTGACTAAAAATGGACTATTTTACCCAATGTTTGGGTACGTTTTTTGAAGCTGTAAATTATTGGAGTACATTTTACAAGATAATAATATTTAAATCGATGTTTAATTCAATGTGTTACTGCCATTTTTTGTGAAATTTGCAAAACAAAATTTTTTGACGTCTCATACATTTTGCAAAGGAATAACTGTTTTTTTTATGCACATCCTTTTAAACACTTTTCAGAAGTGCAGTTATTTATTTCACTACAGGTAAAATTCTTTACAGTATAAAAATAAACAAATAAATACTTGGTGCCCTTTTAATAATCCCACAGTTTTCACATGGCAAAATAATCAGAGTAGCACCAAAAAACAAACTGCATGCTTAGGTAGCAAGAAACAAATGCTTCACTATAAGCACCAATCAGCAAAGAGGACGACCTTGACAGGCGGCTGGATGCACCAATAGCAGAGAGACTGTTACAGTAGAGGATGTGATTTGGCTTTGTTTGTTTCGCGCTGCGGGCGGCAGCGAGCCCTGTGTGTTGAGGCAATTATCATCCTCTTCTCAAACGATCGCAAAATCCTCCTGGTGAGACTCTGCCAAGGTTACTTAAATACACTCAGGTATATTCAGGCAAAGATAACTTCAAATGCCATTAGCTTAGCATCTTGTTGCACCTTAGAATAAAATAAACGTTAAAAAACTGACAATTAAGTCATTACATAGGAAAAATATGTGGGCCAGGGTTCCTCGGAGAACCACAGCCACATTTCTGCACCTCACAAGTTTATTACTTGGAATTTTGGATGACGAGACCAGACAAACAGATGAGAGTAGTAACCGTATACACACTATGCAGTCTAAATGCTCGAAAAGAGGTTGAAAAAATGGAGAGGACCAGTCATACAACGCCACCTTGTCGAGGGTTTTCTGTGCTTATTTCTGATGTTCACACCGCAGCTGAATCTGATGTGTTTTCCAATCAAACGATCAAACTCGACTTGCGTCATAATTGCACACTTTCACACTTGGTTAGTGGAATGATGCTAAACTTGGAAAATTCTAATAAATGTATCATTTCTAGAAATGCAATAAAAATAAAATAATATAATAAAATAAATTATAAACAATAATATTAATTTATAATTATAACAAAAATAGAACAATAAATAATACATATCATTTAAGCAGCTGAAAATTAGAATGAGGGATTCATGGCTTGCAGTGTGAACAAAGCCGGGAAACAAAAACATCCCAATAATTGAGGAAAAATTATTTAAAAATTACCAATTCAATGTGCTATTCTCTGTACAAAACTGTTCCTTCAAAACCGCCCAAGAGCTGTGTGCTTTTATTATTTAATTCTTAATATAAATTCCCACTAAACAGATCTAACCTGATTCTCAGTGCAATATTAACCATACTTATTGTGCAAAGGATTTAATGGATTTGAACTGTGCTATACAGAGTCAATGAGGTATTTCTTTAATAACCAAAGAATACAATAATCAAGACACTTTAACAAACTAAATACATTTTAAGGCAAACAGACAATGAATGCCACTTGGATTTTGTCTAACAGGTGGATTCTCACCTGCAGAGGTCAGTGTAAAGGGGCGCGTACAGAGATTAATTCAATAGAGGCCAAATCCCTCTACTGTAGTTTGCTAGTAGAACTTCCTACTCAAAAATCGACAACTCTTACTGAAAATAAGTGACTTTTGATTGCATCATCAATGCAAATCACAAGTGGAAAATCTAGGTTATAGCAGGTGCTTCTTTTTGTATATAAACCACCACTTGAGCATATCAATCAACGCAAATGTGAAAAAAAGCTCTGAAATATCAGATCAGCTAGTAAAGATGAATAAAAACTGTAAAAAAAAAAAACACAAGGCGGTGTTGATGTGGTCAACCAATCTCCATTTTTCCAATGTAATGGTTTCTGCTGGCCGTAAACACCATGGCGCATACATATCCCTTCACGGGGACACATTTCTAAACGGATATTGTAAAAAAGAGACAGTATATACATACAAAATATATACACATCTTCTAGAGGCTTTTCACGTCAAAGAAAAATGTGCAATGCTTGATGCTTACACTCTTTTACACACAAGTACGCATTTATACGGAAACCAAAATGGCATGCATTTCGCGAAACATGGCAGACGTCACAGGGACGACTCGTACTGCAGGAGCTCGTACAGCAGCGGTCCATCCCTGTACCTGATCCCGACGGTGGCGGGCGTGATGAACTGCAGGATGTTTATCGTCCTTCGCAAGCGCCTGTCCACGAAGTGCGCATCCCAGGCCGGGTAGCGTTTCCTGGGCATGTCGATCTTTATCAGAGGTCCCTCTGGCCGGTAGCGGCCCAAGGGAGTGGTGGGCTCGGGCGAGCGCACCTGAAACACGGGCAGGCAGGTGTCCGCCGAGGCGTCGTCCTGCTGGCCAAAGGCCCCCATGGAAGCCCGGCTGGGAGTGGGTTGGGACGCTCGCGGTCCAGGGGTGGGCACCATGGGCTCGGCCTCCGGGGGGAATGGAAGTCCCCAAAGAAGCTCGGCACAACAGGAGCTAGCTAGCACCCTTATTTTAGGTCCCATCGGATGAAGGAACCCATAGTAGATGCCCATGAAAACCACCCCTGAGGCGAAGGTCAGGTAAACCCCGCAGAGCACCGGCACTGCATAGGAGTCGGTGGTGACCGGGTCTCGGTAGGCGTACCACAGGCAAGTAAGCACCGTATTCTCGGCAAGCACCACGAAGTAGTAGATCACCATGCGGAACCGGGTTCGGCCCTCCTTCACGTTGAACCAGCAGAAGATGTAGACGATGCCCACCACCATGTTGAAGAGCACCTCTTCCCATTTGGACATGCAATAATCCGTGCCGCCGTGCACGATCCAAAACGCCATGGCACACCAGTGCACGACCACGAAGATGCCGAAGTAGATGTGGAAGATGGAAGCGAAGAGGGCGAAGGAGAGCACCCGTGAGGATATGGTGAAAAGCCTCCAGAAGATGTGGATCAGCGCGCCTCTGTAGCTCATGCTCTTTTTGTCGTCTCTGGAGTCGCGCAGGAGCTTGTGGTATGAAGCCAGGACCCAGGCCAGCGAGAGTAGGGAGGCAACAGAGGAGACACCTGTGAGGTATTCATGATGACAGACAGTCTTCAGTATACTTATCAGAGGCCCTGTTTCCACCTGATATTAAGATATGTTTTCAGTGATCTGATCACAAGCTGTCAGCCAAGACACATGACCGTTTGCACCTGGTTTTACCATGCATTTTAAATGTGTCTCCTGTGACCATTTGTATTCGGATTTCATCTAGACCCTCCCCTCTTGTTTCATCACACATTACATCACTTTTCACGGAAGCGCTGAATGTGGCACACAAATATAATAGAATGAAGGCACAGACTTATGTCAGGTTAGACAACATATTTAATTTAATGTGAAGTGGTGGGCGATATGACCAAAATCTTGTATCACGATATGATTGATTTTATTTCACGGTACCGATATATATATATATCACGATATAGTTATTTTTGCTTTAAATAATGTCTTTATGATACCATAGAAATTTCATAATTCTTCTCACCAGTATCAATATCACAAAAAAAAAAAAAAAAAAAACTCAAGCTCACTGAAGACAAGTAAACAGTCAGAGATTAAAAAAGAACAAGAAACTAATTACAAGCAAGGACAGAAAAACTACAGTAGAATAAATAAATAAGAAATGCTAAATACAATGTATAAAATAATCAAATGTATAAAAACACTGCATATTCTTCACTATGTAAATTAAATATATATTTATTCTTACTAAAGTTACAAGATTTAGTCAAGAGCAGTGAGAGATTTTCTCTCTTTTGTTGTTTGCGTAACATGAATGACAGGCAGCAGGAATTTTAGACTGCTGTCACTTTAAGAGCTGCCGGATCCAAAATACTGTTCTGTCAGGACCACTATCGTCAAAGATGATTGACAATTAGCATACAGTTTGGATTGGCGGTATGGTTCTGTTCTGGGCAAGAACTCCCTGCGCATCCATGCAGCCTAGCATGGATGAGAGCAGGGAGAGCAGCGATAACCCCCCAGGGTAAACAGAACAGAACCAACATAAATGTATTGCAGATATCGTTAAAGTTCAATAATGTTATGTACACATTTTAGAATTAGTCTGATTCAAGGAGAATCAGAAGGCTGAATCCTGACTGACAGAGGAGGAGCTGGGGATGGAGGAGGGTAATTAGCTATTGAGCAATGCGAAAACTGCTGATACTACTGCGGGACCTTATATATGAATACTTAGATAGGTGTCGTATTCCCATAGGTTGATGGGGATCAGCTGAGAGTCAGCTGATGCGAGCTTGACTAACGTGACCTGCCAGAACTAACGCTAAGCTAGATTTACACGTTATCTTTCTCTGCTGTTTGCTTTCACTTAAAACCTAAATTACTGTGTTTATGAGGATACTTGCAAAAATGGGTGTGTGTATTTAACTGTTCAAGGCCTATAAAGCGGCAATAATACTCCTGCGCTACCGTCTTCACGCGTGCGCCTCGCTAAGCACATAGCGAAATGAGTTCTCTTTCGCTGCTGATTGTGTTTCAGCAGCTTAAAATCACTTGCTTTTAAACCACAATGCTTAAAAATGCAAACAAACAATACGTTTTCGTGACCACGAATAACAGAAATAAAAGAAATCTCTTTATATAAACAAACCAAGGTTTTATCTGTGCTCTTTACTTTTAAAATTAGAGGCAATCACTGTAATTTAATCACAATCCAAAAAACGATGCTGCATACATGCAGCATGAGTAGTTTTTAATCTAAATTAGATTTACCACTATAAACAAAGCAGCGCTGCGCTTATAAATACTACTTTAATATGCATTATATTGTGGCAAGACGAAAAGGAAATACCATCTAAACTTTTCCCCTCTTTTTTTTGTAAATTCCCCTCAGATATACATACATATAAACTCCTACCTCCAGTTGTATCGCAATTCGTTAAACATCTCTAGTGAAATCTTTACATCCCTAGTGAGGGATAGACTTGCAGTATTTACAATGGCACGCACTGTAAAAGGTGCTAGAATGCATCATTTTCACCAGCTCACAACTTCCGGTATGTTGTTCCTGATTACAGGATGATGGAAGTACAAAAATGCCAACTCTTTTCTGGGTTTCAGGACTCAATCCTGGCCTACAGCACTCTACAGAAATCCAGCTGATGTTGAGGGATCTGTTTAGCTAGCATTTATCATGCATTCTGAAAGTTTACAATTGCAAGCGCTAAGCTTTAGTTGACTGAGGTGAACTCCACTAAGGTACGGTTCACACTTACACTGCAGTGTCTCGGCCCGGTTCTTCTGGATCATTATACAGAGTTGTAGCACCAGTTGGGGGGCACTCTCTAGAAACGTCTCCAGCAGCCGGAGCATGTTGACGTCAGCATACTCGTACATCATCGCCCAGTAGAAGCGCCGACTGTGTTCCTTCTGCCGTCGACTCTGGATGCCCAGGTACATTGTGCGGATATACCTGTTCAGAAGATCAAAATATTACTACAAGTACAAACTTTGAGGCTACAAAAACCCAACACCATTAATTGCTCAGTGAATTCATATCTCATCATGTTCCAATGACCCTTTTCAATGAGACGCATAGCTAATAAACATACACACCTCTGGACAAAATGAGCAACATTCTTGTAAATAGAATCTTTTTTTTTTGTATATGAAAAATATATGCAGTTGTCTTTTTTTATTTCAATTTTGTGATCCTGTGCTACACAGAAACCAGAGAAACACTGGTTTGACACCTATAAATAGCAGAATTTGCACACAATTTTAAACATTCCCAAACGTTCTACCGTCACAAAGCAGTAATTCCCAAACACATCTTAAAGGGGTCATATGATGTTGCTAAAAAGAACATTATTTTGAGTATTTGGTGCAATGAAATGTGTTTATGCGGTTTAAGGTTAAAAAACACATTATTTTCCACATACTGTACATTATTGTTTCTTCTCTATGCCCCGCCTTTCTGAAACGCGTCGATTTTTACAAAGCTCATCGGTCTGAAAAGCGAGGTGTGCTGTGATTGGCCAGCTATCCAGTGCGTTAAAGTCATGTCCATTTTTGGAAGGCCAAACAAAGTAGTTTCGCTTTCACAACGAAACACAGCGTCACACACGGTGGCCTAGAGTGAGTGGCGGCGGCGGCGGCGGCCTAGAGTGAGCAGAGGCTGGGGTGCTGAGTGAGGAACGGTGGGAGGGTTAGAGTGAGCAGAGGCGGTGGGCTTGAGAACGGCGCGGCCGGCGGATTCGACGAAGGAGGCTTGCGGAAACCACATGTGACGACACCGGGCTGGACCCCACTTTGTCCACGGTGAAAGCCGATCCGGCGATCCACAGCGCAATGTTGTAGTATTTCCTCAGCAACCAGCACGGATCAGCTCTAGGCATGACGAAGCAGATATCGTCCTCTTTTGGAAGACCAAACAAAGTAGTTTCGCTTTCACGACGAAACACACAGCGTCTTCACGACATGGCGGCCACAACAATACTACAGCGAGAATAAAAGTTACGCCTTCTTTCTTTGCGTGAACATTTGGGTGGCGTTATGCAAATCTTCCCACATAGTGAGGTAGACATGTGGGGGCGTGTTAGAACGAGCCATTTTAGGTAGGCGTGGCTGACTCTTAACTTTTATAAAGAATATCTCTTTGGATTTGAGACTTTAGTCTTTGCAACTTTACAGATCTTCTTTATGCACCAAGAGCATGTAAACTCCAAAGAGAAAGGAAAAATTGAAATCGCATCATATGACCCCTTTAATTATACCACATGGGGGAAAGTACTCTTTGATGTGTATAAATAATAAAAAAAAATTTAAAAACGTCAATAATACACTTGCAATTATATTTGCAGAAAACACATACTTTGTGCTCAAAATGAGCCTAAAATTGAAAATAATCAGCTTAATTTTAGAGACAGTAAAGATCCATTTCCAAAATCACAAACATAAAGTAAAATTTGTAAAGTTGTAATTAAAATAGTCACAATTTGAAAATGAAAATATTGCATCCAATTAGAAAATTGAAAATATTTGTTAAATACAGTTTTATGTATCTTATGTACTTTATTTTTGTAAAGATCTGTTTGCTATTTACTTTTTTTTTTTTCTCCGATTTTTGGTGAATTGCATTAAAAACAGTTAGGGACAGTTAGACCTGCAAACATCATAATTATTATTCATAATATCAGTATATGGAACTCAAAACAATTAAAAAACAAAACATGCAAAAATATATTGTCCCCGTTTTTAATTAATAGAGAATAACAAGTGAGATTTCATTAATGATATTTTTGACCACTGAACTAGGAAATCTCTGGTTTTTCAGAAATCTAGTCACCTTAATGTACATTTGCAGGTTAGCATTTAATGCAGGTTAAGGTCCAATAAATCTACATTATATGTGGTGCTGCATCCAAGTACTTGCAATTTAGCATCTATTTGTCCAACTGTTCACTTGGCATCACCATCTGACTTCCCATCAATGCATTTTACCAGAGATGGACACAGTTACAAAGCACTGAGTGTCCTCAAAAATATGGTATTTGGAAAATAAATAAATGAATGAATGAATGAATGAATAAATAAAAAAATAATTTATGTAACCATTTATTTAGAAGAGATGTGCAATAAATTGTATCGTTCGCATGTGCCCATCATTTTCACAGGTTGCTTGAGGCACAGCGACTGAACATGAGTGTGAATTATTTATGTCTATAAAATGAGCTGGAGCACATGGCAGCAGGAGTTTCCCATCAAGGGCAGACTTATTACATCAGTGTTTCTTGATCCTGATCCTGGAGGACCCAAATACAACACACTCATTTTAGAACAAATATTTAGGGCAATATTCACATTGTGACAATATACCGGTGACAAGAAGGCATCACCACTCCAGTGATTTTTTTCAATGATATTTCTAATTTGTTTTGTCGTATTTTTGCTTTTCGTTTATTTTTTTTTAATTATGTCTATATATTTTTTAATAATTTTTATTTCAACAAACTAAATAAAAGTAATGTTGCTTTGGCAATTATCTGAAATAAGTATACATTTTTATATTTTATTTAAGTTAACATTTATTTTATTTCAAGTAAGGTATGGTTTTATTTGATATAATAACCCTGCACTGCTCATATACTCTAGTCTGGAGTGTAAAGCTGTGAAAACAGACAATCGGAGTGAGATATCACAGTATATCGCATATGCATCTCAGCGATTTCACAGTTTACATATTAACACTGCATTTATTTACAGTCACTGTGGGACGTTTCTGCACTATAATGATTAATGGCCAATATTGACTGTATGCAAACAAACAGACAACCTCTTTGTGTTGATATATAGCCAGTGGATACTGCACTGCCTGAACCGGGATATTAAAGCCTCTGCCATCCAGCAGGCTTCAGGCATGAGTCTAACGCCAGACAGAAAGAGTTATATCTCAAATCTCTCTAATAGTACCACAGGAAGTCACTCAGTGAATGGCCTTTATTTGCTTTATGTTTCCAGCTGAATGAGTCACCGTACACAGCTGTGCCACTGATATCGACCCGGATGGGATGGGAATGGGGGCAGGTTACAGTAATGTTGGGTTTCATGTCATCCAAGCCGTTTCCCGTGTTAATCAATACAGCCTTAAAAGCATGGAGTGCATGTACTAAAATCACTCTGTATGAAAGCTGATAAACTTAGCCACAAATTCATAGGATGCACTGTGACATACAGTTAAAGGTTTTAGTAGCAACATTTTTAAAAGAAGTCTCTTATGCACACCAAGGTTGCATTTATTTGATAAAAATACAGTAATTTTGTGAAATATTTTACAAATTCAAATAACTGATTTCTATCGGAATATATGTGACAAAAGCAGTCTTAAGTCGCCGGGGTATATTTGTAGCAATAGCCAAAAATACATTGTAGGTCAAAATTATAGATTTTTCTTTTATGCCAAAAATCATTAGGATATTAAGTAAAGATCATGTTCCATGAAGATATTTTATAA
>NW_015536630.1:927343-936543 GCF_001515605.1 Sinocyclocheilus anshuiensis | reverse complement strand
TTTCCTACCATAAATATATCAAAACTTCATTTTTGATTAGTAATATGCATTGCTAAGAACTTAATTTGGACAACTTTAAAGGCGATTTTCTCAATATTTTGATTTTTTTGCACCCTCAGATTCCAGATTTTCAAATAGTTGTATCTCGGCCAAATATTGTCCTATCCTAACAAACCATACAACATCAATGGAAAGCTTATTTATTCAGCGTTCAGATGATGTATAAATATCAATTTTGAAAAATTGACCCTTATGACTGGTTTTGTGGTCCAGGGTCACATATTGTAAAATGTAATTTATTCCTGTGATCAAAGCTGAATTTTCAGCATCATTACTCCAGTCTTCGGTGTCACATGATTCTTCAGAAATCATTCTAATATGCTGATTTGATTTGCTGCTCAAGAAATATTTCTTATTATTATCAATGTTGAAAACAGTAACATTTTTGAGGATTTTTTGAACAGTTTTTATACGAAGTAGAAATATTTTAATTTTTTTCCAACATTATAAATGTATTTGCTGTCACTTTTGATTAATTTAATACATCCTTGCTGAATAAAAAGTATGGAGACAGCGATTTTTGAGGATTTTTTTAAAAATAGAAATATTTTAATGTTTTCTAACATTATACATTTATTTACTGTCACTTTTGATCAATTTAATGCATGATTAAAAGCACTGATTTCTTTCAGAAAAACAAAAAAAATGAAGATTAAGAACGTAAGATGAAGCCATTATAATAAAAACATAAAACAGTGCTAATAAATAGTAATAAAACACTGATAAAACAGTGAAACCGCAAGAGCTCTAAAAAGGAGATAATACAGATGTGCCGTATTAATTCAGCCTACCGATCTCCCATCTCCCCAGTCTCCATCATACAGGCAACAAAACTATGAATGAAAATAAGCCCGCCAACATATAGATCCATATAAAGAAATAATCTTTTCCAGAGTCTAAATACAAACAAACAGAATTACTTTGCTTTCTATCTAGAAGTGTGACACCTCGGATGAAAGATTCGCACGCCTGTGAAATCCTGGGGTTTTCCCGCTAAATCCTTTCTGGGGAATACTATGAAAAAAAGGATTTCCACTGTTTCATATCATCCAACAAACATATGGAGAGAGACAATGGGAAAATAAATGGGAACATTATGCATGCATGCGATACGCCAAATTTCTTCTCTTTCCGTCTCACTTTCCAGCACTTCCAGAACGCAAAGTAAAACAAGTTGTCAGAGGTGGTGAAATGTGAAAGATGTTTTTTCATTAATAATACAGAAATTAATGTTAAAAAGGGGGGGGGGGGAATAAAGAGACAGAGAGGTAGACTTACACTAATCTCGCTCCGTTCCAGAAGCCTCTTTCTTTCTTTCTTTCTTTCTTTCTTTGTGTCTGTGAGCGAGTAAACCTCCCTGTCCCAAACCAAACTGCTTCTGTCTAGATCATCAGTCCATCAGGGAAACTAAAGCGAAACAAACAGAACATAATGGAGTCATGAAATGAGAATGGGGTGAGGGAGAACACACAACAACCAAACTGCAACAGAATTATGAGATCGAGCAGACATCAAATGAAAATGGGTAAAATGACTCCAAACAAGGCAGAAATTAGAATATTGTAAAGCAGAGGGTTGGACGTGCTATTTAGAAAGAGAAGAGAATTCTGAACCTGAATACTTGTTCCTTTTCAATAACTAAAGACATTTTACATATTGCACACCTTAAAGGGATAGTTCACCCAAAAATGAAATACTGTTCGGTTTCTGGCACAAACTGATTGTTTCGTGTCTTAGGACATCAATGTGTCGTCACGAGTCGCAGGATTTAATTTGGATTTGTCTGTGCATGTTTTTTTTTACTCTCATAGATTTTGTTACCATTGCCATGCATTATACGACTGATAGACTGCAACGGTTAAAGTTAAAAATCATCATATGTGTTCTACTGAAGAAACAAAGTCACCTACATCTTGGATGCCCTGGGGGTAAGCAGATAAACATCAAATTTTCATTTTTGGGTGAACTATCCCTTTAAGGTAAATATATATGCATACACATGCATATAATTAACAAAAACAAAATATGAAGTTTGATAAGATGATAAAATGGCTATAGTATGCAAACCCGTTTCCGCCAAAAAAAGGCAACTGAGACTTTTTCGCTCACTTTTTGCACACATTTTTTCACGTAGGCTATCATGCAAATCTGTGTTTATATCTCGTCATTTAAAAGTCAGAATTGCAAGATATAAACATAGAATTGCATTATATAAACTCAGAATTCTGACTTTTTCCTTGCAGTGAATCCCGCAATTCGGTTGTTTTGTTGCCGAAGAATAAAAATCTAAACAGACTTTCTGCGCCTTTTTATCTCATAATTCTTTTTTTTTTTTTTTTTTTGCAATTCTGAGCGAAAAAGTCTGAATTGAAAAATAAAAACCTCACAAAAGTAAATACATATCATGAGCAGGATCAGAAATGATTACAGGACAGATTATCAGTTAATAAAGGCTAATTTTCATGCACAATAGTATGTTTTGACCTCAAAACACTTTAACCATAATGCATGATTTGTAAACATTTTGAAGTTTGCATCACATAACCAGCTCCATATGTATGGCTTTTCTGAAGTAAGCTTGCTTGTAAGCTCACCTGGTACAGCATTGCACTTGCAATGTAAAGCACTTGGGTACAAGTCCCATGAAACACCAATTACAATAAAAGAGCTAAAAAAAAAAATAGTAGACACAAACTAAAATGGCATAGTTGCTTCAGTAAATGCATGTTTATCTCACGCTTGTTTTTGTTAACATGAGCTTTAGATTAATGCTATGTGTTATATTTTCAACAACAATCAACATAATAAAACACTGCCAGATTCACATTCATCATGTTTCGGATAAAACTAAACACACTTTTAGCGTCATTCATTCACTGGACATTTCACTTCAAAAGTGTCGTGCAACGTGCAAAAAGCATAAAATAAATCTGCAGAAATGACGCCACAAACATGTTTTTCTAATGAGCCTGGGTTGGAAAAATACCCCATAAACTCAAAACGAACTCTATTCTAGTTATACCACAGAAATTACAAAAAAATGATATGAGATTTATTACTATGACTGTACATTATCCCTCACACATTTATCAACAACACAATATGAAATCATACCACATATGGCCATGAAAAAGAGCTAAAGCAAACACTGTGAGGATGGTCAGAAATCATGAGTACTTGGTTGAAGCTAAAATGCCACTGAAAGTGACAAAACTGCCCTGGATATGTAAAATACACACAGAAAAATGCTCCAGCAAGTGTCTTATTTTCTAGGCCTACATATATTGCATAAAATATCAGCTAGAAAAACACTGAATAACACTCTAAAAAACACTGTGACGACTGCAAAACCACAAATACATTCAAATGCATGGTGACAGATTTCAGCAGAGACCTGCATAATTCAACACAAGGATCTGCAAATGATTGCGAATGTATTCCAGCAGAGCGTTTATTCTGTTATGATAAGTTATACATTATTATTTAAAGATAATGTTGTTGTTTGATATTTATTTAATTTGTCTCTTGGTTCTGAAACTGTATGTCACAGTAAAAATAAGAAAAAAATGTGAAAAGTTCTGAATAAAATTTAAATGATGTAAACCGGCATACACCAGAGAATGTTCCACATGCAGACACAAGTGTTTCTAAATGTCAGGAAATAATGCAACCTTCATGCTCCTTTTTTCCAAAGCTTACAGTTTGGCTCTGCACATTAAACCATGACACATGCAAAACATTATATTAAACACTGAAAACATTACACCTGGATCCTATTTTGAACCTAGAGCATATTCCTTTAAAAGAAGTATTTGCTGAAAATATACTCACCCTCAGGACATCCAAGATGAAGATGAGTTTGTTTCATCACAACAGATTTGGAGAAATGTAGCATTACATCACTTGCTCACCAATGGATCCTCTGCAGTGAATGGGTGCCGTCAGAATGAGAGTCCAAACAGCTGATAAAAACATCACAATAATCCACAAGAAATCCACACCACTCCAGTCCATCAATTACCATCTTATGTAGTGAAAAGCTGCAGGTTTCTAAGAAACAAATCCATAATTAAAGTATTAACTGGAGGTTAATTGCTGTACTGAAGTTGTGTGGATTATTGTGATGTTTTTAGCAGCTGTTTGGACTCTCATTCTGACGGCACCCATTCACTGCAGAGCATCCATTGCTGAGCAAGTGATGCAGTGCTACATTTCTCCAAATCTGTTTCCATGAAGAAACACAACTATATAATTTTATTAATTTAATAATTTATGCATTTAGCAGACGCTTTTATCCAAAGCAACTTACAGAACAATTCAGGCTATACATTTTTTACCAGTATGTGTGTTCCCTGGGAATCGAACCCACAACCTTTTGCGCTGCTAACGCAATGCCCTGCCACTGAGCCACAGGAACTCTATATACTATAACTATATACATCTTGGATGGTCTGAGGGTGAGCACATTTTCTTTTTTGGGTGAACTATTCCTTTAAGATATGCAGGTCTACAGTAAATTGTCTGGATTTTTGTGAAACAGGAAAATTTCACGCTTGCTCTCTCATTTGACCCCTAGATGAAGTATTCAGGTGCTATTTCAAGCGAGTGCATCATGACTAAGAGAAAGAACCTGCTGAGACACTGCAAACTCCCTCTCTTTCTCTCCTGGAGAGCTGTTACTGAAACTCCCGCAGGGAGGATAGATTCAGTTCACAGGCTTTATGCTTTTACCCTGAAAAATTCACAGATTGTGCCTGCAATCAATAACTGAACACAGCTTTAACACTGAGGTTTGTGTGCAACTCAGTTTCTCACAGCAGAATCTTTTAGAAGGAAACAGTCTGGGTTTAGTTCATAAAAGCTTTAAAGTTGAACAGACTGTTGAGCAGTTAGCAATACAATCTGAGGAAACAGACTTTTAGACCTCTTTTTCAGCTACTGAGACTCTTCTGAGCACTTATCAAAGGGGCACGATTGTGAAAACATCTAAAAGTCAGGCAAATTTTGATGCACTATGAAAACATACTGTAATTTTTAGATCACAATAAAACATTTCCGCCACTTTCAGAAATCAGACAGATGAATATTCTGGTCTTTACAGAAGCAAAAAGCCTTTGCACACAAAAACATCAAATTATTATAAAAATAAATAAATAAAATGCATGATATGACCTCTTCGAAAAGAGCAAACACTCTCACTATAACAGTAGATTCTATCTAGCTAATTTCAACCCCTGAAAGTTATTCGCAATCCAGCAAATCCCAGTTTCAATTTTCTGTATTCTGTTCTGTGGGATATTTTTAGTTGCAGCTGCAGAATGAATTCAACAATCATAATCCTTAGGAACCCCCATACATGCAAAGGCTGAAACTATAGCTACAATCTTCTCTGAAAGTCCAGTGAATCTAATTCCCCGATAAAAAGAAACAATAGTTAAGGCTCACAGTTATCTGAAAGGTTAAATGGATGATGGAGGATTATGTGGCTAAGTAGAAGTAAGAGCTACTCAGGTTTAGAAGCTAAACACATTATGAAATCAGAAATATCCCTGTGCATGTTGACCGTTTCAAAGTGAATTCATTTCTGCATTCATACCAGATTTATTATAGTGTCATACTGTAGTTTCTTTTAATATTTTGAAACAAAGATTCTAGTTTTCTATTTTTCATTTTCATTTTAGTAAATATTTTAGTCATTTTGTTGTTTTTGTTATTTAAAAAATTAAATAGTTTTTTTTAAAAGGGGTCATATGATGCGATTTCAAGTGTTCCTTTCTCTTTATGGTAGGGGCGTAACATTTCCGTCACATGCTTGAGGTATTCGGCCAATCACAACGCACTGGATAGCTGGCCAATACAAAATATTTTATTTCAGCTAGTTGCCGAAGCAAAATTTATTTATTTTTTAATTGAAGTACTAAAATAAAATAAAAACACGCAGAAATGCAAATTAATAAACTACAGAGACATAAAAAAAAACCTAAAAACAAATAACAACCGCCCCCACACACACAATCACACACAAAATTACTAAAACACTTACAACTACTAAAATAAAAGTGGAAAATATCTAATAAAATCAAAGATTTATTTAAAAAAGATATTATTAAAAACTATAATAGCATATCAGTAAAAATAAAATAACCATTACTGAATATTAAACTAATACTGCATACTTTGGGAAAAAAAAGTATTAATCTTCATTCTTCATCGTTTCTTAGTCTAGCTTTCTAAAAACCTATTTTGGCTCTGTGACACGTTGTTTATGTTCCTATTCTAAATTGCTTTGGATAAAAAACATAACTGTAAACTGGAACGGGACAAAGATTCCAAGAATTTTAACTTCAAAAACATTACACACATCAACTATAAGTCTCATGCTATGAGCAACTGGTACTGGAGACCTTGTATTTCTCATGTCATTCTAGAGCAAGAACGCGTTCGCAATATATAAGCAATGTTAGTGCTGAACATTAAACAAGGTAAAGGTTGCATGAGTGGGTGGACAAGAAAACATGAAAGCAGCAGCTTGTGAGAGGGATCTGTGTAGCAGTGAAGTGTGTAGAGCAGCTGCGTCTGTCTCGTGCTGCGGTTAAGTGGAGGCAGTAAAAGGCCAGTAACGCGCCGGTGAAAGTGCACTGAACAGATACAGAACAGAACAGAATTCAGGTCAGTGTGTCAATGCCAACATCTATCTACAGCTACACCAGCTGCTGGACTACAGATCACTCCTGCGTCACAGGACCGCATGGACCCAGAGCTCACCCGCTTCATTAGGATGCTGCCCAGAGGGTTAATAACAGATGCAAGAATGCTCATTAGATTCTTGGGTTTCCTTGCAAGAAATAACAGTAGGTGGTTTCTTAGAGGTCCTATAATAAAAAAAGAGTTCATGCTCTTTGTGATATTCTTGTCTCTAGATTCAGCCTGTTTCCCTTCTTCAGTGCAAGTCTAGGGGATTTCATCCATTTTAACACTTGTCCATAACTATCCAAATTATTTCAGTAACTATTCATGTCAAAATAGCACACCGCAAAAAAATGTCTGTATTTTTGTCTTGTTTTCCAGTTCGAATATTTTAATTTACTTGAGAAGCAAGATTACTTGTTTTTTTTAAACATTTATCAAAATTATGTGATTTTTTTTTCTTAAAATATCTGCCAATGAGGTAAGAAAATTGCTTTTTCTTTGAATTAAGTTTATTTTTCTGATGCCAAATTCCTCTTCTTTTTTTTTAAGCATAAACTCACTCACTTTTAGGGTTGCAAAGGGGTGGAAAATTTCTGGTAAATTTCCGGAACCTTTCCAAAAATCCCTGGGAGATTCCAAAAAATCCTGGAAAGTTTCCAAAATTTCTGGAACGTTTCCGAAATGTACTGGAAATGTTCCAACTTTTTGCAACCCTACTCACTTTTGATTCATTTTTTAGAAAACAAGACTTAATGTCTTAAATTATTTTATATTTATATCCTATGTACAAGTACATGTACCTTGATTTAAGATTGTTTAGATATTTGTACAGGAAAAGTAATTAAAACATTTTTTTTTTTCAGTTCAATATTTAGGATTAAGTGTTTGTTAAATTCACTAACTTCAAATATACTGTAAAAAATATAGACATATTTTTTTAATTTGTAAATACAGATTATTGAAGTACGTTTTGCAAGAAAATACTATTTCAGTCTTTCTACCTAAAAAAAATTCACATTTAATTCAATGTGTTATTTGGCATTTCTTTGCAATTTTTTGTTAAATTTACTAGCAATGTTGTACCAACATGTACAATGTAACAACATTTTTAGCGCAAAACAACAAATTAAATCCTCTATGAAAACACCAAAATGTAGTATTATTGTTATTATTAAACCAGGAAGGAAAAAAAAAAACTTTTTGAGTTCTTTTTGAAATCTCTTTTACAGTCCAGGCCAAAATATGCAGCAAAAATAATGTGTGCACAAAACCAAATACAATTAAGACCAACATGGAATATTAAATAAATTAAAATAGTAGACAGAGACCAGAGACAAACTAACAAGCCATCTTGGAACTATTAATTAATTTCTTTGTTGATTAATTCTAGCCATATGTTAACAGTAGCGTCCAAAAGTCCTCTTGGTAACATTCAGAACATAATTTTCTCAATCCTGTACACCCAAATGTCACAGAATAACAACTAGACATGATCTGCGTGTGTAAAGTAAATGCATGGAATTAAGGGCTGAATGGATTGTCACGCTATGAGAGCTCAGAGTCAAGCTGGGGTCTTACACTCTGAACACCGCAATCAGCCCTCATCAGTGTTAGATCTCTGCCAAGGGAAGCATATGTTCATCCAGAGAGTGTGAGCGCCGCCGACGGGGAACAAATTCTCTGCCTGTGCCCGTCAGCTTCTGGTGGTCACCCCTGAGCCCGACAGATGATCGTAACCGGCGTGACAGTCAACTAATTGTCTTATTCAGGCCTGCAGACACTGACTACGTCTCCTGTCACCCCGCTGAGGAAGCCAAACATCAACAACAAGCTATTCTTACATATCACTGGACACTCTCAGGATACAGGTTACGCCGCTGTGTGGAGCTAATCACAGGCGATTATATATACTGACAGAACAGAGCACAAAAATTATGATTTATTACTTGGAAATGCTGTAATCTGATAAGTGGATTGACTGAAAAATCATGCAGCCTAGAATCCTTCTCTAATCTAATCATTTCTATGAAAATGCTAGTTAAAATGAATGTTCCACTTTATATGACCGGTTCAAGTTATTCTGCACCATTTCACCAACAGACTAAACTATGGCAGTAAATAAAGCAATTTACTAAATATCTTCATGGAACATGATCTTTACTTAACATCCTAAAGAAAAATAGATAATTTTGACCCATATTTTTGGCTATTGCTACAAATATACCCGTGCTACTTATGACTGATTTTGTGCTCCAGGGTCACATATGATGCATTTGCATGCAATCGCTCCGTTTATGTGTGCATGATCTCTGGAGTCAAAACAAGCACATCATGTGCATCTGATCAGTGCATGTGACGTCCAGCCTCTTACCTCCACACTTGTCCCATCTGAAGGATGTGCACGCAAGCATGCCAGATCCAAATGTAGATCATACAGCACCTGTCCCTGC
>NW_015536630.1:927071-927320 GCF_001515605.1 Sinocyclocheilus anshuiensis | reverse complement strand
AGGCAGCCCAGCCACAGGCGCTCCTCCGGCTGGTGCTGATGCTGCGGCCGCCTGTATCCTCCTCCTCCTCCAGCAGCAGCAGCAGCAGCAGCAGCAGCAGCATCCCTGTCTCCCAGCAGCGACTGCAGACACGCGCTCCTGCAGCCCCAGTAGCACGACGACGAGTTGCAGCAGTGGCAGATGTGTATAGCCGCGCTGTCCAGCGCATCCTCGCCGCCGACCGCCTCGTCCAGGTTGTGCAGCCGGGCG
>NW_015536630.1:923515-927052 GCF_001515605.1 Sinocyclocheilus anshuiensis | reverse complement strand
GTGTGTGTGTGTGTGTGTGTGTGTGTGTGTGTGTGTGTGAGACGACGATGCTACTTAAAATTGTTTGTGGGGCTCATGAATAATTTACCAGTTAAAAGTCTGGACACATTATATTTTCACATTTCATGCAGTTACAAAAAATATACAGTGTACTATACTAAGTATATTTTGTATATTAAAAAATATATAAAAAGTATATATGTATGTGTATAGAGAGAGAGGTGTGTGTGTATGTATTTATATACTTTATATATTTTAGGACAATATAAATTAATAAATAAAAACATTTTTTATGAATTTTCTGAATATTTCTCACTCTGATTATTTTTTATTTGATATATGATTATTATTTCTGTACACAAACCTTTAAGTTTTTTAACTGAACAAACAAACAAATCATTAAATGGACAGGCAAATAAACAAATAAATAAATAAATCACTATTATTGTCGAGGAAAAACCATACACTTTATTTGCCACACTTTTATAAATATTGAATATTTCACACGTTTTTTTTATTTTTCAAAGTAAATTTTCTGTGCACGTTTAAAGGTTAAATAAATAAATAAATAAATGTTTCCACCATTATTGTCCAGGAAAAACCATACTTTCATAAACAATTAATATTTCTCAAGGTGGGTTTGATTATGAAAGTCAATTTCTGTACACAAACCTTCTGACTACAAAATAAATAAATAAATTCCACCCTTATAAAATGTTTAATATAACATTTATTTATTTACATTTATATGTGTATTTATATTTTTTAAATAAATTATAAATATTTCCACCATTATTGTCCAGGAAAAAACCGCTTGTCTTTTTATGACATTGGTTATTGGGTTTTCTGCAGAATTTAAACAGCAAAACATTCATTTCAAACACTATGTTTACTTGAAGACATATTTTGTGTCAGCATATTTTAGAGTTTCTGTGCATTACTATAACTGTTTTATTTAAAACGCATTGTATTATTGCTCAATTCATATTTAAACCGGTTATTATGTTAAAAGCAAAATGCTGGGGGAAGAAACAGCCTCTTTGAACACAATCTGTGAGCTCCATAAAATCCACTGCAGTTGCTTTCAGCACATAGGGAATTTCCTAGATTAGCAGAGCACAAGCAAAACCCTCTGCCACAGGAATATGACAAAAGCCCCCGTCTTTAGTTCCGTCCCAGTGGAGAGAGTCCAAATCTTCAAACAGACACTGGCATCTGACAGAGATACTGGGCGGCTTAACCGCTCTGAGCTAATTAAACTGTCATGATAAAACCAGAGGAGTAGTGGAAACCTCATTTTCAGTAACAGGGAAAAAATGCCCAAAAGAGTCCATGTTGTGATGCATGCATTATTAAACCACAAAAGAAAGAAAAAAATCTTATTTATTTAAAATCAACAAAGAGTCTTCTTTTTTTCATTTGCTGCGGGTTTTTATTTATTTAATTAATAAAACCTATATTGTTAAAGCAACTGTATGTAGTTTTGTGTATTTTTGCGACTTTGAAGCCCCCTACAGTTAAGTGAGTGGAATTCACTGCCGTAAATATACCTTTCGCTCCATTACAAGTCAGTGTCCCATTAGAATAATTTTGATATTTCAAGGTACAAAACATACAGTTGCTTTAAATATATTTCGAGTAAAATTTCTTAACTAGCATTCCATTCCAATTAAATGATGATTTAAAAAGAGATTAAAATTTGCATTTGTAATTAGTTCCAGTTCATTCATCACTTTGCAAATGTAAGATCGAGTCAAAAGCATTGCATTGTTGCTGTAGTGGACACTGTGAACTCGGCTGTTTTATTTAAAATGTTTTGCATAAAAGAATAAATGTAAATGTAAAACCGCAAATAGGTAGATAAGGAATGACAGATACAAAACAGTTCAGAGAGTGTGCAGCATCATTCTTGACTGCAAAAGCAAAACCCATTTACACACAATTTGATTTGAAAAGCGCATATGCTTCCCTGTTCAGAAGAGTGACTGTTCTCTGCAGCGCGTTTGAACCAAACAGAACAGCTACTAAATGCAAAAGCACAAGGGCATGAAATTTTTATGAAAGCTAATGTTGTGACTGTAGGGGCAGTGAATACTACAAGTGAGATAATTGCCTGCAGATCCCCTGAGTTCTGGGCTGCTTTCATGTGTTGCTATTGAAGCAGACAATAAATGTATACTGAACAAAATTATAAATGCAACACTTTGCTCACTAACACAGATTTAGACAGATTTGTGAACAATATTTGAGAGAAATAGGCCTTTTGTGTACATAGAAAAAGTCTTAGATCTTTGAGTTCAGCTCATGAAAAATGGGGGCAAAAACAAAAGTGTTGCGTTTATAATTTTGTTCAGTGTATATTTCCTGCATGACTGCTGCACACAGATGCCACTGTGTGTTTGTTTGAGCACATGGCTTGTTGTTTGTTGTTGGTGCCATGTGCTCTACTGTCTATTGTCTGACCCCGCCCTTCTTGTTATCGCATTATTGTTTCAGTTGCTCCACCTGTGTCTCCCTCGTTACCCTCCTTGACTGTCTCCCTATTTATTCTCCTGGTGTCTGCAGTCCTGTGCTGATCCGTTGTTTGTATGTACGTGTACTGTTGGTTCCTGTTTTGTCCTGCCTTGCCTTGCCTTGCCTTGCTGTGCTGTGCTGTGCTGTGCTGTGCTACGGCCTGCCCTGCCCTGGCCTGTCCTGTCCTGCCTGCCTATTTTCCCCCTCGGGGTAGTTTTTGTTGTTGTTTTGTTTTAATTATTATCATTAAAAGCCCATTTCTTCCTGCATTTGAGTCCTCGCCTCATACCCGCAAACCTGACACTCGTGCTGTGAAAGACATACCGTTGATTCAGTATGCACAAGACATATGGCCACTGACATAAGACTGCTGTATCAAAGATTCTTCAGACTCAAGCCAGACATTCCCTAAATCCTAAAACCTAACCTCCTTTACAACTGCAATCAATGATTCTTGAGAGATGGACTCTCTCTCTCTCTCTATACACTGTAAAAAGTAATGAGTTGAACTTACTTGGAAAACCTGTGGAAACTGATTGCCTCAGTATGCCAGCTATACAATAATCTATTCTGAAACTGCTGCTTTGACATTTGAAAAGTGTTAAAAAAAACAGCATTTTGGTTAAATACTGACATACAGTATATATTCTCTTTTGTGTGATTTCTAAAGACTGAACCATGATCAAGAGAGCACCCTCATAGGCCATGTCTTAAACGAGTGGTTTTCACGTCTCTATCACTCATATATTAGACTCTTTGTTTTTGTTCTCTTGCTTATCTGATTTCTTTATTTCTTTTAAACCTCCTTTTTGACTTTTATATTTCTTTCACTTACTTACCTTTATTCTTTTCTGTCCTTCCTTTCTGACTTCTTTCCTCTTTGTGTTGTTTCCTTTACTCTTCCTTAATCTAAATTGTCAGACTCCTTGTTACCTAATTTCTATTTTCTTTCTTCACATTATTTTTCTTACTCTTCTTTAAAAAGGGTTCACCCAAAAATGAAAATTCTGTCATTAATTACTC
>NW_015536630.1:904975-922252 GCF_001515605.1 Sinocyclocheilus anshuiensis | reverse complement strand
GTCAGACTCCTTGTTACCTAATTTCTATTTTCTTTCTTCACATTATTTTTCTTACTCTTCTTTAAAAAGGGTTCACCCAAAAATGAAAATTCTGTCATTAATTACTCATCATCATGTCGTTCCAAACCAGTAAGATCTTCATTTATCTTCGGAACACAAATTAAGATATTTGTGATGATATCTGAGAATGCTTGTGCATTCCTCTGCTTGTAAACAAGGCACAGTGCATGCGTGTTCTCCGTCAGAACGCCGGCTCCTGCGTCAGCAGCATCACACGCATGCGTCGTGGTACTCTCGTGAACGATGTCCTTACTTTCTTTCTGGGTCTTGAACGTGGTAGTTGTGTTGCTGTCTATGCAGAAAGCTCTTGGATTTCATCAGAAATATCTTAATTTGTGTTCCGAAAATGAACAAAGGTCTTATAGGTTTGGAACGACATGAGGGTGAGTAATTAATGACAGAATTTTTTCAGAGTGAACTAACCCTTTAAGTATTTTTTTTTCTCTTCTTTCTAGCTCTGTTCTTTTATTATACATTCCCTTTCCTTTTTTTCCTTCATTAAGCGCACCTATGTGAATAAGCATATACTATGTGGAAACATGGAATTGGAGAATTTTCATATTCTATAGCTTCCATATTTTAATAAGTTTCTCAGCAGTTGAGCTCTCTTTTCACTCAATAAACAAGTAAAACTTCCACTTCCACTGCATGAGTTTAAGTCCCCAAAAAAAGAGCACATAGAATATAAAAAGAAAATGGTAATAATTAGTGCTGGACATTGACGCACATTTAAAAACTATTTTAAATGAAGTTTCTACTCCAAAGAATTTTCTGATTTATAAACATTTAAACAGTGGTTGTGATAAAAACTTGTTTTCATGACATTTGTTCAAACATTAAATACTGAAAAACGGATTACATAAGACATGATAAATTTCATTAAGTTGTACTGTATCGCTCAACATACTTTATGATGCTTACTCACGTTTATTTCATGTATTAAAATATTCACACACTGTATAAATATTAACAGTATATATACGGTAAATATATTTATTTAATTAGCATTTTTTTCCTCATTTAAAATAAGTATATATTGGAATATAATTATTTGTTTAATATATCATTTCATAAAATATTATTTAAATAATATTTAAATATTTTATATATATATTGTTTAATAATGTAATATTTTTATTACAAATTTTTTCAGCTTTTTTTCTTCTTTTTTTTTTTTGGTGTGCCATTAGGTTTTTTTTTTTTTTAATGGTTAGGTTTTTTTGTATTAAAATAGCATTATTTTCACTTTTAAAATTCATGAAGTAATGATCATTAATATGCATTTTCTCTTATTTAATATCATTTTATTATAAATAAATATATTATCCAATAATCAGTGTAACAGTTTGGTTCATATTTGGTATGGTTTTTGTTTCAAGGATGTTACTCTTTTGCAAGTGAGTGGGGAAAGAACGAGGAATGTGACTCATGAAAATTCCCACAAGCCTGATTGGGTGCTAAATGTCATGCAGGTGTGGGAAAAGTCCTTTGGAAACAAGCCCTACAAGTCTTCCAGCACATCACAGTGACACACAGTCCATGTTCAAGGGTTCACTGAGTTCAACGCTTTATATAAGAAAACCCTTTAATGAGAATAGATGTTCAGATTCTGTAGTACTCTTGCTAGTTAATTACAAGACAGAGGAAATTTCCACTGGCTCCCTGTGGAAGACATGGAATTGATTCACTTAGACTAAATAAATGGTCTGAGCACAATAACCTCTCTGAGTCTTCTGTCTGAGGAGAGGCTAAAATACTCAGTCATTCATAAAGAAGGTTATTTGTGTTCATTATTGCTCTGGTTTACATTATAATGCTGAATTCAAGTACCAAAGTTTATGTACATATATAGGTCAAGTCCATTACCAGATTATTAACGGTCTATGTAGGAGACAGGGAAACATCATCTCTGTCATTTGAGTAAGAAATAAAATGCCACATATTCATCATACAAATAGAGCTGAAATAAAGACTAAGTTCACAAGCTATTTATACACGCTAAAAAATGCTGGGTTAAATATAACCCAGCGCTGGGTTACAAAGGGACAAACCCAGCTATTGGGTTGTTTTATCCCAGCTATTGGGTTGTTTTGACCCAGTGGTTGGGATGTTTTGAACCCAACCGCTGGGTCAAAACAACCCAATCACTGGGTCAAAACAACCCAATAGCTGGGTTTGTCCCTTTTTAACCCAGCATTTTTTAGTGTAATGTTGCAAGAAAAAGAAAACCCATTTATATTTATTTTTTATTATTATTTGTATTTTTGATCTGACAATATATGTTATTGTAACTTATGAACTAATTATAATAAACTATCAATACAGATAATATCGAAGCAAGTGAAAAGTATTTTGTGCCATCTTTCTGTCAAATAAATGTCACTTCCTTTGACTTTAAATTTTGTATTTAAATTTTTTTTAATGTCATATTAAATTACATTTGAGTGTGTCTTTAAAAGTTTTGAGGCCACTATAATAACAAAACGAAGCTAATTTACTAATGTAATCATTGTATACAATGTAAAGTGGGCGTGTCTCTGGTTGACTGGCCAATCACAGCAGACAGCGGCTCACGCTCCCTATAGGAGACCTGTAGCTGATACAATCCTGATGGTCAAAGAAGAACTGATGGTCAGTCCTGTCAAAGACATTTACACCTGATCCTTGTTCAAACTAAGAGATTTTAGCTTTTTGTCTGATATGAAAAATGAAAACTATCATTTTTACTTCACAAATCAAAAAAATATTATTGTGTCCACAAATCTCTCATTAACAAATAGCCACAAAAACATAATACATTGTCATAGATCATTAGCCTACTTTCCCGACACACAAAAGTAATACAAAAGTATTATGTTTGGATGTGCATTTCTGTGTATCTGCCTTATTTTGCAATGTAGAAGTTTGCTATTGACTCCAGATTCATTAGCCGCTAATGTAGAGGAATAACAAAGTGCAGCAAATGACAAAAGCATCTGCGCTACAGACCAGTGTGTTTATGATTATGATGATAGTGAATTAAAGTCATTATAAAACACACTAGTTTGCAATATCAAGCAGCATAATGGACTGTTATTGTACAGCTAAAATAACTGGAAGTGAATGAACCCGGAAGCCGTGCAAATTCAAACTTAGAAATGGCAGCGCCGCTCTTAGGTTAAAAATAAGGTGGATAATGATGCTCTTTATTCATCTCTTTGTGTTGACAATAGTAGAAGATGTCCTGTGTGAGAGCTGTGAGAGGTCTGGCACCCGTCTGTGGCTTTCAGTCTCTCGCTGTTTTATCTCGTGGTGTCAGTTTCTCTCCGCGCCAAGTCGCATCGGATGCCAGTTTTCACTCGGTGTCCTTCTCTGAATCTGATCATCCCCGAGTTCTCATTACCGGTATGAGAGCAGGAGACAAGTGATTGCTTTTGTGATGCACCGTTTATTGTGTAATCCTATTTATAAAGATTGTCTTTTTTATGATGCTTTGAGGCCTAAAGGGATGTTATATAAACCTTTAGATGCCATGTTTCCCTGGTTACCACATTCTGAAGCATGGAACGTAGTCTCCATGGCAACACATCACTGATGATGAGATTTAATCATATTTTCTGTCTGTTTTTATTTCAGGAGGTCTGGGTCAGCTGGGAGTAGGGCTGGCCAAACTGCTCAGGTGAGACTGAAGCGCTTTCAGATGATTTTAGAACTTCACATTGAAGACCCCGCCCCCTATGACATTTTAACCAACCAGGTGTCACCATGTGAAAGGCAGACAGGCAGGGGCTGTTTCTGATTGGTTAAAAAAGTGCAGCAACTTTTTTTTGCTGACTACAGAATCTAGGGTTGTCACAGTAATATCTGTCAAGCTGTAAAGAATTTTTATGCATGACATTCCAGAAAAAATCTTGTTTATTTCCCTTTTTTACAGGAAGCAGTTTGGAAAATATAATGTAATTCTGTCTGATATCAGGAAACCTCGAGCTCATGTTTACCAAAGCGGTGAGTGTCAGTATATTCACACAGTGGGCAGCATCCTAGAAACTGAAACATTTCACATTTCTTCTCCAAAAGTGATGTATGTACTGTACATGTAGAATTTATTAATAAAATATATTGATCTATATTTTGAATTTAAATATATTTTATTTTTTAGAATATTTACTAATATAGGTCGCTGTAAATGTGAATATTTAAATAAAATATATAATAAAATAAAATTACAAAAATAAATAATAATGTTTATAATATATAAACATTGATATACCTCTTTCAGTATTTAAATTTATATATTTATATTTTTTGGCACTTAATTGTAAATGTTGACTTCATGTACCTTTATTTATTGAAAATATATAGTCAGTAAATGCATATTTTAGTCACAATTCTTCTACAAATTTGATATATGCACATGTATGAGTTCATAAATATAAACTGATCTGCATTTTGAATTTAAATATATATATTTTTTTAAATATATATTTATGTATGCATATGTAAATGAATATTTCATATTTAAAATATATAATAAAATTGGCAAAAATAAATAAAAATGCTTTTAATAAATACAAATATTTATATGCCTGTTTTAAAATCTTTATTTTATTATTTTACATTTTTAATTATTTATATTTATTTTTGTCATTTACTTAAACAAATTTTTACTTGTTCTATTCACTTGTGGTGTGACATTTTAGTCATAATTCTTCTCCAAAAATGTTGTATGTACATGAAACTATGTAGATTAGTTTAAAATTATAGTTATAGAATATATTGATCTATATTTTAAATTTGAATGTATTTTATTTTTAGAATATTTATATACAATTTATATATACACACAATATAAATGTTACTAATTTATATGCATATTATTTATTTTAAATGTTATTTATTTTTATTTTTATATCAATTTTGGACTCTTAAATTTTCACCTCAGGTCCCTTTATATTTTCTGACATTTTGGACTACAAGAACTTGTGTGAGATTGTTGTAAACAACCGCATTTTGTTTTCGAATTTGTCATTGTGTTTTCTGACTTGTTATAATGCTTTCTGAATTGTTGTTGTGCTTTCTGAATTGTTATTTAGTTTTTTAGACTTGCATTTGTGTTTGTAATTTGTTATTTTGTTTTCAGAATTGTGATTTGCTTTGCACTTCTCGGCCACCGTACCTGGTTGATACACTACAGCGCCCTACTGAGTGCAGTCGAAGAGGCCAATGTGTCCCTTGCTCGTGACGTCAACATCACTGGTTAGTCACCGAGGTCAGTCATCTTCAATCTCTTATCAGCGGTAAGGTACACTGATGTTTCTTTTCTTGTTTTCTCATTTTTAGAGATGCACAATGTTCTTGATGTCGCAACAGAACATGGGCTCCGTCTCTTCATCCCCAGCACTATTGGAGCCTTTGGCCCCATGTCCCCTCGTAACCCAACCCCGGATCTGTGCATCCAGCGCCCACGAACCATTTACGGAGTGTCCAAAGTTCACGCTGAGCTAATGGGAGAGGTCGGTATGCTTTTGAGAGAACACCGGCAAATCCTGAACCTTTGTTGGGACTTTAATTTTAGCATTATATTAAATGAAAAAAATGAGAGTACAAGCGTGATATGTACCTGTAGGTAGTAGGAAATACATCTAGTTTCATGAGGTCTTAATGCATATTAATATTTCTAGCTTTGTTTTTTTTTATCACAGTGTATCAGCTTTGTGATGCAATATTCAAGTCTTTACATTTCTGTATTGTGTATTACAGTATTACCATCACAGGTATGGTCTTGACTTCCGCTGTCTCAGATACCCAGGAATCATTTCTGCAGACTCTCAACCTGGTGGAGGAACTACAGGTAAGCTGAAAGCAAATTAAATATATTAGATGAAAAACGTAACTTAAAAAAAAAAAATTATTAAAACTTAAATTAGAGAATGTTGCCGTGTTCTTACTGTAAACTAAAACTATTAAATAAAGTAAATAAAGCTGAAATAAAATAGAAATATTAGAAAACTGAAAATGTTGCCTTGTGTTTTATGGAAACTAAAGCTATTAAAAGTTGAATAAAGCTAAAAATATAAGATGAAACACTTAAACTTAGAAAATTAGAAAATGTTGCCGTGTGTTGTTATTGTAAAGTATTAAAAATTCAAATTAAGCTTAAAATCTGAAAATAAAATAAAAGCTGAAATAAAATAGAAATATTAGATGAAAACATAAAAAAAACTTGAAAGAAAACAGAAATGTAGCCATGTGTTGTTATTGTAAATTAAAAGTATTCCAAAGTAAAATAAAGCTGAAATAAAATAGAAATATTAGATGAAAAATTAAAAAAGTAAAACAAAATAAATGTTGCCATGTGTTGTTAATGTAAAATAAGAATATTAAAAATGTACATAAAGCTGAAATAAATTTGATGAAAAACCCAAACTTAAAAAACATTAAAGAAAATGTTGCCTTGACAACTAACTGTAATAAAAATAAATAGAAATAGAAATAGAAAAAAACTAATAAAATGACACAATTGAAGCACATAATAAAATTATATATATATAATAACACTTCAACTAAAATGAAAACTGAAAATATAAAAATAAAAGCTAATCCAAAATATTAGTAACTACTATAATAGTAAATAATACTAAAATATCTGTGTTAATGCATCTGTGTAAACTTTTGCTTCCGTCTCTTCTATCAGACTATGCTGTTCAGATCTTCCACGATGCTGTGAAAACAGGTAACTTTGTGTGCAATCTGAGGCCTGACACGAGACTCCCCATGATGTTCATTGATGATTGTCTGAGAGCCACTGGAGGTTCTGGAAGCTCCTGCTGAGGTGCTGTCCATGCGAACGTACAACATCAGCGCCATGGGCTTCACTCCAGAGGAGCTGGAACAAGAAATCAGGAGGCACCTGCCAGACCTGCAGGTCGCCTACGAGACTGACCCAGTTCGACAAGCCATTGGTGAGAGTCTAACACATCAGTCATCGGCCATCCAAGATGTAGATGAGTTTGTTTCTTCATCAGATTTGGAGAAATGTAGCATTACAGACACTCTGCAGTGGATGGGTGCCGTCAGAATGAGAGTCAAACAGCTGATAAAAACATCACAATAATCCACACCACTCCAGTACAGCAATTTATGACTTGTGAAGTGAAAAGCTGCATGCTTATAAGAAACAAAGCAATCATTGAGGCATTTTAACTTCAAACCATTGCTTCCAGCTAAAATATAAATCCGTAATCCACAATATTGCTTTTAGTGAAAAAGTAATCTGGTCTGAATCAGGAGAGAAATATGCACAGATCAAGCACTTTTTAAAAGATAAAACAGTTTAAAACGGCTCTAAACAAATATGTTGGTGGATTTTGATGTGAGAGGACAACAGTGGATGAACTTTCTCACTGGAGGAAGCGTTATTATGGATTATGGAAACAATGGTTTAAATTTTAAAGTGTCTTAATGATTTGTTAATTTGTTTTAAATTCAAACATGCAGCTTTTCGTTTCACAAGACGTTAACTGATGGACTGGAGTTGTGTAGATTATTGTGATGTTTTTATCAGCTGTTTGGACTCTCATTCTGACGGCACCCATTCACTGCAGAGGATCCATTGGTATACAAAGATGTATTGCACTCCATTGCAATGTATTCTGATCATGCATTGCATAATCTTTGGTGGATATGCAATGCAAAAAAAAAAACATTTAGCAGATTATGTAATTTTATCCCATCTTTATTTATCATTCCAAATAGTTTCTGTGTTATTTCTTGTAGCTGACAGCTGGCCAATGGTCTTTGATGACAGCAATGCCCGCAGTGACTGGGGCTGGAAACACAACTATGGTTTGCCAGAGCTGATTCAGACGATGCTCAACTTCACCGGTTCAAACTTCAGAATGCTTCGAGCCAACTGAACACCATCTGCAATCATGTGTCTGAGTTTAGCTGAGATGTTTGGGACCTAATGGAACGGATGGTAATTGGGCTCTGCAGTATACTATGTAACGCACTGAGATTAATGAAGGTCAGATTTTCTTCATTTTTCCATATGTAGCAAATATTTGCACACTTTTCCTGGTGAAGTAAACCAAAGATTTACAGGGTTCAATTATATCATTATTCTCCTCAATCATCTTAATAATTTAATAACCTTCCTGATTATATATTTTATATTATTTAAGCCTAAATTTGTTTTGTGGAATCTTTGTTCTGTAGCAATCAGTTTAAAATAATTTAGTTTTTTATCAGTGAATTGACTAAATTCTGAGCTTTATAGATTTTTTTTTTTGCTAGAATAATTTACACTACTGTTCAAACGTTTGGGGTGAGAAAGATTTTTTTTAATCTTGAAAGAAATTAATTTTATTGTGACACTGAAGACTGGAGTAATGGTGCTGAAAATTCAGCTTTACCATCACAGAAATATAATACATTTTAAATTATATTACAAAAGAAAATTATTATTTTAAATTGTAATAATATTTGGTCACACTTTATTTTAAGGTCCAATTCTCTGTATTAACAAACAATTAACTATGACTTTTGCCTCAATAAACTCCTAATTTGCTGTTTATTAATAGTTAATAAGGCAGTTAAGTTTAGGTATTGGGTAGGATTAGGGATGAAGAATATGGTCCTGCAGAATATGTGCTTTATAAGTACTAATAAACAATGTTAATAATAGGCACGTTAATAAGCAACTAGTTAATGGTGAGAATTGGTAGCTATACTAAAGTGTTACCTAATATTTCACATTATTACGGTTTTTAATATATTTTTAACAAATAATTTCAAAGGTATAAAAATCGTAGACTCCAAACTTTTGAATGGTAGTGGTATTTAAAAGATTTTATGGAAGAAATGCAGTATCATAAAACAACAATCCTAAATATGGTGCTATTTCTGAAAGGCGTTATTAGCCTCTTTTGGTTTTATTAAAATAACCTAATAACCTCATTATGGTGCTTACAGTGTAGCTGGATTAGATTTTTTTTTTTGTACTTGAGGGAACATTTGATCTAATTATAAAGACTTGACAAATGTAACTCCACAATATATATGTATGTATCTTTGATGTTTGGTTTAGTTGTTAATGTAATGCCAGCAAAAGATTATTGAATACATTTTTAAGAATCATTTGAGAATCACTCTTCTTCAGTTGATGCAATCTTAAAGGGATAGTTCTGAGTTCACCCAAAAATGTAAATTATGTCATTATTTACAAACATGTCTGATTTTCTTGCTTCTTTCTTCAGAAAAGAATATATTTTGAAGAACATTAATCCGATTAAACTGTCCTTTTAGGTTGTCTAAAACAACCTTGGCTTGATTTTGAGCAGATGAAATTGCACAAACAATTTTAAAAGTAGTGAAACCTCACTGCCAAAATGTTCATATGCTTAATGAAACGCAATCAGAGCTGCTGCTGGTTTTCTGTGGTCACTGCAAATGTTTAGGAACTTTTTTGAATGTGGGTGTGAATTTCCTAATTTATCACTCCATTTGGTCAACATGAGTGAACTGGGTTTGTAGAAATCAACCGTATTAGCTCTAGTTTTGATGTGGACTCTACACACAACACATACATACAGAGCAGGTATCAATCTTTAATTTTCACAAATATCTCAAAATAGACATTTTATACAACTGTATTTCAATTCCTCTTCTTCTTTGATTTTGTGGGAGTCGCCACACAGTTCTTTCCAGGCAAAACCGGTTGATTTGTACGGTGTCTTTGTACTAGTTGAGACTTCTGGCTCAACAGATCCTCTGTGAGACAAACTTCCTTCATCAGAGACTCCATGATAATCTCTCCCTGCGACTGTAGAAAACTGCGCAGCAATTCTTCAACCTCCTACAGTAGAGAATATGAGACAAAAAGAAGATCCTATCATTCATTTTATTCCCATTGAGTTTCATTAAGCACCAAAAAGAACTTAATGAAACATTAGTATAATTAGTCACAATAAAACCCATTTGTTTGCTTTAGCTTGTTTCGCATTAGACAAATATTCACATTGTTTTCCAGTGAGAGAATAGAGAGAAAACTGCTGGGTCTCTGAAGTAAAACTCCCATTTATTTTCTCCATAGAGAATTTGATTTTCGGTGATAGCTTATAAACCTTTGGAGGCAGACCTACCACGAGCTCTGAGGCTGTTAAGTGATGATATATGCTTCTGTAGAGGCCACAAGTCTTAGTCCAAGTGTTATTTCAATTAGGACAAATACATCTGGAACCAAAGCTGCTGAAAAAGTGGCCGTGGCTGTTGTGCTCAGCAGGGTTAAATAACAGCGTTGTTGTGTGTTCCTTTAATCCATCTTATCTGGTAACTGCTGACAGCCTTACGATATTAAGTAAGAAGTGGTCGAGCTGTGAATGTCTTCATTATGAGGGTGATAACCGTGAGATAATACACAACAGAAATAATCCTCTGTTGCTTGTGTCGGTATGAATTATTACAGCCTTCACATTCCACACTGTGCTACAAAATGGCAAAGTCTGCAAAATACAGTTTTTAGGTCAGTGCTGGTAGCGGTTACGCAGCAGAGCCGCTCGCCAATAGCTTGCAGATGAACTTTGATGGTTTTTGAAAAGGTAACAGTGTGCCACCAGCTACAGGGCAGCTTAGGAGGATCACAATCCTGTTTTATATCAGCGCTGAGCAGGAAGCTACATTTCAGGTTACTGTCCAAACAATCCGCCTACTTACATTTCTTCCTTTTGATAAACACGTCAATGAAACGTTGATAAAATACAATACAAACTTATATTCTTATTATAAATCATCAGTATGCAGTGTGTAATAAGACAAGCATCACTATTACCATTTACTTCACTTTTCAAAGCAATCTTTTTTTTTTTTTTTTTGAAAAAAAGATCCTATAGACAAACATTGAATGAATTTATAGAGCAATTTCTAGATGCAAGAATTAAACAGTAGATCAGTAAGAAACCTATAAATACGGAAGAGGATTAGGGCCAAGCAATAAAAAAAAAATTAAACCATCTCGAGATTAAAGTCGTTAAATTTCAAGAAAAAAAACGTTCAATTTCAAGAAAAAAGTTGAGATAAAATGTTGAGATTAAACTCGTTACATTTCGAGAATAAAGTTATGTTTCAAGAAAAAACTCGTTAAATTTCGAGAAAAAAAGTCGAAATAAAATGTTGCGAATAAACTCATTATATTACGAGAAAAAAGTTGTTAAATTGCGAGAAAAAAAGTCGAGATAAAATGTTGAATAAACTCATTCAATTACGTGAAAAAGGTCGTTAAATTTTGAGAAAAAAGTTGAAAATGTTGAGAATAAACTCAATAAATTACGAGAAAAAAAGTCGTTAAATTGTGAGAAAAAGCTCGTTAAATTTCGAGAAAAAAGTCGAGAATAAACACACTCGTGTCATGTTCATTTCATCTCGTTGGACGGTGTTATTTAGCGTCAGTGGGGTTGGTTGGAGAGTAATGCATTTCTTCCTTTTCTCATCAAATATCACATCGGAAAAGTGGAAATCAATTGCTTAATGAGTATTTAATAATAATGTATTAATTAGGGGTAGACAGGCTACAGGGAGGGCTTTGTTGTCCCAATAAGGCAGCATCTATTTAATAATTTCAATAAATAAAATCATTTTTAACATAAGAGTAGGTGCGACATCAGTGTGTGAGGCTTCCGGTGTTAGTATCTTTCACAGAAAATAGCTTCAATGTTGCAAAATAAGGTGGATACTGTAAATAACTGATATCTTGTACCTGCATGCTCATCCGGCCTTCATATGGAAGTCTGTTTAAACTGGTCTGCAGCGTTGCCATCATCTGAGCTTCAGCCGTCTCTTTGAGTTCCTTGATTTCAGCTTCTTTTCTGGACTGAGCCAAACTCAGCTCTTTGAGATCCCGCTGATGTTCCCACTCCACAGCATCTGTTCCCTCACTGAGGGGCCGCGGGTGAGGGGGTCTTTCAATCTCGAGCTTGCATCTGATGTGTTTAACACCCGTCTCACCGTTTAAAACCACCTGATAGAGCCGCTGATGAGGAACGTATGTTTTCACAATATAGTCCAGGAGAGCAGCATGATGGGCAGTGGAGAGACGAGGCTCTATCTGTGATAAATGATCCTTGACGAGGCAAATGACCTCTGATGTCTTCAAACCTAACATGAATATTAAAAGCAGAGATTATCTGTTATTAGTTAAAGACTCCAAATGATATTAAACATCTATCTATCATCAATCTATCTATCTATCTATCTATCTATCTTTCTATCTATCTATCTATCTATCTATCTATCTATCTATCTATCTATCTATCTATCTGTCTATAAAAACAATCTATTTATAATCTATCTATCTATCTCTATCTAAGAACTAAATCTATCTATCTGTCTGTCTGTCTGTCTCTCTATAAAAACTAAATCTATCTATCTAGCTATCTATCTATCTGTCTGTCTGCCTATAAAAACTCTATCTATCTATCTATCTATCTATCTATCTATCTATCTATCTATCTATCTATCTATCTATCTATCTATCTCTATCTAAGAACTAAATCTATTGATCTATATATCCAGCTGTCTATAAAGAACTAAATCTATCTATCTATCTGTCTGTCTGTCTGTCTGCTGTCTGTCTATAAACACTAAATCTATCTATCATCTATCTATCTATCTATCTATCTATCATCTATCTATATATCTATCTATCTATCTATCAATCTATCTAAGAACTACATCTATTGATCTATATATCTAGCTGTCTATAAAGAACTAAATCTATCTATCTGTCTGTCTGTCTGCTGTCTGTCTGTCTATAAAAACTAAATCTATCTATCTATCTATCTATCTATCTATCTATCTATTGATCTATATATCTAGCTGTCTATAAAGAACTAAATCTATCTATCTGTCTGTCTGTCTGTCTGTCTAAAAACTAAATCTATGAATTGCAGTCCGTTCACCGAATGATGTTTTTGTGTATATAACCTGGCAAACAGAAAAACCGCCAAGAGTGGCATGTTTTTGTGTATAAATACATAAAAAGAATTTTAATGATATATTGGTATCGATAACAATACACATTTATTTAAAGGGTCAACGCAAGCTGTGTGACGCCATCAAACTGAGCACACAGATTTACAGTAACTGCATTTATCCTAATCAGAATAATGAATTAGAAATTTCAGTTATAAATTAAAGTAGTTTGCGTAATATTTAATTTGGTATGAACAACAAAATATAAAATAACGTGCATAGAATTCTGGGCGTCCCTGTGATCACGTGATAAATAAGTATTAGTAGGTCATCAGAAAGTAACACATTATAGCAACAGCAGCAGGGTCGGACATCGCTGTGGTGACCCACCTTTGAGTTTGGGCAGGAGATGTTTGCTGATGTTTGCCACCTGTCCTACTGCTGACCACGACAGTCCTCGAGTAACTGCAAACATCACATTCTCATACACAAACTCCTGATGTAAATACTGGCGTTTATCGTCACCGTCAAACTCCGTCCAGTGAAAACAGCCGCTCAGACGCTCGATGCCTTCATCTCTCTGAAACAACACATATCACAAGAGCTTCCAGACAACACCTGCCGCGCGTTAATGCGCCTTAAAGCATAACGCGTAATACAATTAAATCTTAAAGCGTCCTTCACAGCTAATGATGGATCTAACGTTACTGTATCGTGACTTCAGACGCCTCGTCGAATCTGCTGCGTGCTTCACGCTTCTATCAACAAGTGCGTGCGCAGGTAAAAGCCATTGCTTCTTCACTATATATCTAAATAGTGTTTATTTGTGTGAGAATGCGGTGCAGTCAGAGGTAAAGCGCCGCGGGTTACCTTCATCCTCGATATCTCCTGTAATGTGTGTGTGGAGGCCATCATGAGTTGTGTTTGTTGCCAGGGAAACCCAGAGGACTTGATACTGCACAGTGTTTCTAATGCATGTTGTAGGCCTATGCAGTGTTGGGGGTAACGCATTACAAGTAACGCCAGTTACGTAATCAGATTACTTTTTTCAAGTAACTAGTAAAGTAACGCATTACTTTTTAATTTGCAAGAGAATATCTGAGTTACTTTTTCAAATAAGTAACGCAAGTTACTTTTTTTTTCCAATTTATTGATTGACAGCTCTCCTGTCCCCATGTTGAGATAAAAAGTAACGCAAAAGTAACGTAACACATTACTTTCCATAAAAAGTAACGAAGTAACGTAATTAGTTACTTTTTTATGGAGTAACGCAATATTGTAATGTATTACTTTTAAAAGTAACTTTCCCCAACACTGGGCCTATGTTCTGTTTTATATACATCAACTTATACTTGGTGTAAAATTTATACATAATGTTGTGATATTAGCCTAATATTAATTCCATAATGTATGATTTCATAATACTGCACCTTTAACCCAATATTTGCTTTTGAAATATTGTGACATTAAAGATCATTTTGGGCTATTAATTCTATGGTTTCATAAAACGGCACTTTTGACCCAATATTTGTCCAAGTCATAACAATATTATGATATTAATGTTAATATTGTATTATAATTGTGCTGTCAAACGATTACTCGCATCCAAAATAAAAGTTTTTGTTTGCATAATATATGTTTGTGTATGTGTATATTTATGTATATATAAATGCACACACTTACACGTATATATTTAAGAAAAATATGTTATGTTTATATATTAAATATATGTATATATAATATAAATTATATGAATATAAATATATATATATGTAAATACATGTAAATATTTTCAAAATATATACGGTATGTGTGTGTTTTTATATATACATAATAAAGATACACAGTACACACACATTATGTAAACAAAAACTTTTATTTTGGATGCGATTAGGCCTAATCGTTTAACAGCACTATATTATAATATGTACATATTATTATAATTATTCTATTATAATATATACATACAATACATATTATACGCTTATTAGGTATATTCATAATTTAACATTTCCTTAATATATATGAATATATTTAATTGAAATTAAATTTAAATGTTATATTTTATATCCCTATATATTTACTTATATTAATAAAATATATTATGAATGTAATATCTTAAAATTACATAATATTTAAGGATATTATTGTTCTTATTTTTTGTATATTATATATTATGTTATGACATTAAATATATACATATTATTATGATTATTGTATTATAATATTGTATATACAGTATATACATATTATACTGTTATTAGGTATAATATTTATAATTTAACATTTCATTAATATGTATGAATATATTTCACTGAAATTAAATTGACATTTTATATCCCTATTAGGGCTGTCAATCGATTAAAACTTTTAATCTGATTAATCACGTCCCTTTCCAAAAAAGGACACCAAAGAACCAAATGATATAAGGAGCCCATATAAGCACATATGAAAGAAAAAAAAAATCAGAATTTTAGTATGTGTACAGTGCAACAGCAAAGAGCTGTTTTACATTTTAGAGAAGCCAAGTTGCGATACCGAACAGGACCACATGGAGATGCCAAAAAAACCTAAACCAACCGCCTGCTGACTGCATAGATCTACTACATTACACGATCCATTCCGTATAACTAAACACAGCAACATAAACATGACAAATCAAAACATTATCGTGAATGTGTGTGGAAACAACATGAATGTATGGAAATGTCTGTGCCTGTGCATAAATAGCCTACAATGTGCGATCAGTGCGTCAAGAGCACTCATACACAGGGCCGGATTTACGCATTGGCATTCTAGGCACGTGAAGAGATATATAATATTTTGTTATACTATGAGCTATCTACAACAATAAAAGAACCAAAACCTCAGAAGACATTGAGCAAATAAATATAACAAACAATAGGGTAAAAAATTACAAACTATTTCCATGTCTTCCACCTTTTTTATGTACGGAAATCACACTTTCTCCGGTTCTCTCTCATAGACGCACACACACGCACTCGCGCACACACGCGGAGACGCGGACAGAAACTTGTCGTCAATGCCGCCCCGCGAATTTATTAATAAAATATTTTCGCAGCTGAAAAGCTACATGACATTTCTCAGTAGGGAGGTTCTTGAAGCAGTTTAACTTAAAGATTACTTAAATATTCTTAAAGATTCGCTATTAGTACTAGTAGACGCTGCTGCTGAACACTACTGAGAGACGCACAGACACAGGTATTCATACACGCTTAATATCTCTCTCTAATAACTGCATTAGACTGCATTAATAACTGCATTAGCCTGCATATCAATGGCTCAAGCCGCTGTTATTAGCTCTAAAATGACGTTTTGGAATTTGCAATGGAAGGTTTGGGATGAGGTGCGTAAAAAAAGTTCAACACATTTCAGGACGGAAACATGTCAAATGTCTTGAAACAAATCATCTGAACAATATTTGATGTGTGGTTGTGACTCCTGGCCGTTAAAATTATTAGAGCAATAACTCCCGATGTGGTACGCCGCACCTATTAATGGTCTTTCTGAGTTCTCAAACAAATTAGCTATACATTCGATTTTTATTGACTTATTGCGATAGAATACACTGTAACGTTTCCACTGATTAAGAAAATAGTTTTGTTTGCTTGGGTGGTAATATTAGGCCTATTATATTAATAGGGAAGGGGGACCCAAAAATTAGTTTTGCCTATGTCACGAAAAGAGGTAAATTCGGCCCAGCTCATACACGCATTATTATAACGGACTCACGCGTGCTTACTGTGCTGTACGACTCCTGTACGCCACCGCAATCGTCTTACTTGATTGCAGTCTTCATCCATCAAAACTTTACTAGCGAGACTGGTTATCCAGTCGAGAAAACGTAGTTTGCGTCTCATCTGGCCATACAGCGGTGGGATGTATTAACAATCCGTTCAGTCTGTACTTCACACAGCGCGTTTAAAGCGAAACACACTGGAATGAATAATTCACTTAAGATCGTGTTACTTACATTGCTGTCTATGGAGGGTCAGAGAGCTCTCAAAATGCATCAAAAATATCTTAATTTGTGTTCCGAAAATGACTGGAGGTCTTACGGGTTTAGAACGACATCAGGGTGAGTAATTAATGACAAAATAAAGCAATAAGCCCCAGGAAGCCGTGGTTTACAGTGAATTTATAACGGCTAACGGGCGTTGTTAGGTACGACGCTAAGCAGAGTGCACAACCCCCTTAGCTGTTATAAATTCACTGTAAACCACGGCTTCACGGGGCTTATTGCTTTTATAA
>NW_015536630.1:877578-904729 GCF_001515605.1 Sinocyclocheilus anshuiensis | reverse complement strand
TGCTTTAATTGCGTTAAATTATTTTAACGCGTTAAGGATTGTAAAATTAATCGCATGCTTTAACACGTTAACGATGACAGCCCTAATCCCTATATATTTATATATATTAACAAAATATATGATCAGTTTGGAGAGTATCCACTGAACGTAAACAGCGTATGCTGTTCTGTGTCAGCCGCACCACACGGATACGTTGTTTTCGTTCAAATCAAAGCGTAAATAAATGTAGAATACGTATCCGTGTGGTACGGCTGACGCAGAACAGCATACGGTTTAGGTTCAGTGGATACTCTCCAAAATGGCGCTACGGTGACGCGGAGGAGACGAATTGTTGAATAAAGTCGTTATTTTTGTTTTCTTTGCGTACAAAACGTATTCTCGTAGCTTTGTAAAATTACAGTTGAACCCCTGATGTCACATGGATTATTTTACCGATTTCCTTGCTACGTTTCTGGACCTTGATCGTGTTACTTACATTGCTGTCTATGGAGGGTCAGAGAGCTCTCAAAATGCATCAAAAATATCTTAATTTGTGTTCCGAAAATGACTGGAGGTCTTACGGGTTTAGAACGACATCAGGGTGAGTAATTAATGACAAAATAAAGCAATAAGCCCCAGGAAGCCGTGGTTTACAGTGAATTTATAACGGCTAACGGGCGTTGTTAGGTACGACGCTAAGCAGAGTGCACAACCCCCTTAGCTGTTATAAATTCACTGTAAACCACGGCTTCACGGGGCTTATTGCTTTTATAAAACTGTTATTCCATATACGTAGTAAGGTTTCACAAAATAAAACAGAGCAAATAAAGTGTAATGATATTAATAAAAACATTATTCTTCCGCTAAACAATGTAGTTCCTCAGAAACAGTTGTGGTTCCAACAAAGTGGTTGCTGAGCAACACAAAAATGTAAACAAAGGTGTGTGTTTGTAGAGTAATTTACAACAGCTTTCGAACTTGGCTCAACCAATCAGAATCAAGGACCGGAACTCTCCGTTTTATAATTTTCATTTTGGGGTGGAGTAACCCTTTAAGGATATTATTGTGCTTAATATTAATATTTAATTCTTAAATTTTAATATTTAATTCTCTCTCTCTTTTTCTCTCTCTCTGTATAAATATAGTATAAAAGTGTCTCTCTCTATCATTTAAATTAATAATAAAAATCACAATAATAATAATGTTATTTTATTTTAATAATAAAGTACATTTCCAACGCTATTTTATTAATGTGTAATAATTTTATTCATATTTTATTATATATAATCTTAATAATGAATAATAGTTATTGTAATTAATCATAATATTATTTGATATTATGCTAAGAACAATATTTGGTTTGATTATAATATGAAGAATTGCGTAAATTGCATACTATATTTGCCCCCATAATAATTGTTTGATAATAATATTAGATCTGGTTTCATAATATTAAGAAAAATGACTAACATAACGTAGGTCTACATATACGCAGTATAACTTTTTGTTGGTTTATAGTTTTCTTTTTGTGTTTTTTATGCCTAAATCAAGTACAACAGGTTGCTTTTGGAGATCTAAGAGTTAAATCGCTCTGGCACAGATGGTCACACAGTATAATCCTCTTTCAGAGGAGTCCCACTTCTTCTCCTCCTCCTCCTCCTCCTCCTCTCTGGATGAAGGTCTGCCTGTGATAATTAGCCTAATGGAATGAATGAGTGTGGAAAGACAATATGCAGCTGTGGCACATCCGTGGCTCATCATCGTGGGTGGAAAGTGACACTCCTCACAGGAGGCAACGCCATGATTTCAAACACTGTGTCTGTTTCGTCCGGAGGAAGGAGCGCTGCTTATTGTGAGAAAACCTGTTGGATTCTCTAACTGGATTACATCAGAAATATTGTCAAAGTTTGGAGGTTTGGTGTTGGAGGATTTGGCAGCCGAGGAGAATGAATCTGTGCCTGCAGGGTAAGCTGGTGTGTGGAATTAGGACAGAGCATCAAGATGGTTCTGTTTGGCTAATAAAAAGGCCTGTTTTTCAATTGTTTTTAGTGGAATATGTAGTCTGTGCATTGGTTAAGTAACAGATCAAAGCTAAAATGAAAGAATGTGAATATAGATTACAGGCTAAAGTATTTATTTGTGTGAGAGCTGTCAATGCAACTGTTTTCTTTATGAAATAATTATTGGTTTCTGTAATGATGTTGAGTACTGCCAGATGAACAGATATATTCTTTGAATGTCAAACTTAGCAGTGTTACAAATCATGTGAGGTTTGTTGTCTTTGTCTCTAGCATTTTAAAGCATTTCTTGTTTTCATATTTTACAGTTCTCATTTCAGACTTTCACGCCTCACTTGAAAAACAGACAAAACATTTTCAAGGACATGGGTTTTTTTCTGTTCAAACGTGACTAATATCTAGCAGCTCTGACTAACATGGGTGCTGTTAAGTGCATTAAGTAAGCATTAATGATCTTGGTCAGCATTGGATAGTCAGCATTATGGAAATCATTTGACACTTTTTTTAAGTGCTATGCTAATTATTCTTTTTTATTTTCAAACAATGGAAGCTTGTTTCTACCTGGGGCCTGTTTCATGAAACAAGTTTACCAAATAAGCCAGGTTTATTTCATTTAGTCTGGGATGGTCCTGGGAAATGTGCAGGCAAATCCAATCGTTCACTGTCCCGTGTGATTTATGCAGTGTGCTGAGAAGCTATCTGGTCAGTGGAACACGTGTAAACCTGCAGATCTGTGCTTCAGCTCTGCGCTACAGGTTTTAGCCACACATGGACGCACGTAAGTGGCCTATTATTCAGCCAGACACCATTAGAAAGAGGTCTCAGTGATTTACTGCACACTGCAAAAAAGTGAAACAACTGTGTTGTTTATTGAAAGTGCATTTTTATATTGTCTAATGGGAAATAAAGGGTTCTGGTTTAAACCAGGGGCCTGTTTCATAAAAAAGTTTACCAAATAGGCCAGGTTTATTTCAGTTAGTCTGACTTATTGTCAGCTGATTTGGTTCAAAATAAGTCAGACTAACTGAAATAAGCCTGGTAAACTTGGTAAACTTGTTTTATGAAATAGCCCCTTGGATGATGATGGTGATAATAATAATAATAATAATAATAATAATAATAATAATAATAATAATGAAGGTAATTGCAACTTTTTTTATCTTCAGTTCAGACTTTTTTCTTAGAGTTTGAGTTTATATTGCAATTCTGATTTTGTATCTCAGTTTTTCTTAGAACTGCGAGTTTATATCTCACAATTCTGAGTTTATATTTTGCAATTCTTTGTTTATATTTCGCAATTCAGACTTTTTTCTCAGAATTTCGACTCGCAATTCTGACTTTGAGTTTGTCACAATTCTGAGTTTAGGCTATATCACAATTCAGACTTTTCTTAGAATTGCAAGTTTATTCATCACAATTCTGAGTTTATATTTTGCAACTCCAATTTTATATCATTCAGATTTTTTTTTATTAAAACTGTGACTCTATATCATGCAATTATGAGTTTATCTCATAATTCACTTTTTTCTTATCTTATCTTATAGTTTATTCCTCACAATTTTGACTTTTATTCTCAGAATTTGAATTTATATCTCACAATACTGAGTTTATATTTTGCAACTCTGATTTTATATCTCGCAATTCAGACTTTTTTCTCAGAATTTCGACTATCTCGCAATTCTGACTTTGAGTTTGTCACAATTCTGAGTATATATTATATATATTACCGGTATATCTCACAATTTGTTTTTCTCAGAATCACGAGCCATTCTAATTTTATATCTCAAAATTCAGACTTTGTTTTTAAATAGCAACTTTATATCTCACAATTCTGAATGTATCTCTCAATTCAGACTTTTTCTTAGAATTTGAGTTTATATCTCACAATTCTGTTTTTATCTCACAAATAATTTTTTTCTTAAAATAGCAACTTTATATCTCACATTTCTGAGTTTAGGCTATATCACAATTCAGACTATTTTCTTAGAATTGCGAGTTTATTCCTCACAATTCTGAGTTTATATTTTGCATCTCCAATTTTATATCTCACAATTCAAACTTTTTTTTAATTAAAACTGTTACTTTATATCATGCAATTATGAGTTTATCTCATAATTCACTTTTTTCTTAGAATTGCAACTTTATCTCAGAATTCTGAGTTTATTCCTCGCAATTCTGACACAATTCTGAGTTTATATTTTGCAGCTCTGATTTTATATCTCGCAATTCAGACTTACTTCTTATAATTGCAACTTTATATCTCACAATTTTGAGTTTTATTCTCATAGTTCTGAGATAAGAAGTCAAAACTGTAAAATATAATCTTGAAAAAAGTTGAAATTACAAGAGAAAAAGTCACAATTACCTTTTTTTTTATTCTGTGGCTGACACAGGCTTCCATACTGAACAGATGTATATTTGTATTTCAGAGCTGTTAAAGCTGTTGCGAGTCTCCTACCTCTTCTCACACGTATCCCATGAGTCTCAAACAATCTTCCCTCAGTCTCAGTGATCTGACAGTGTTGTGTTGCAGGTTTCTCCCAGTGGGCTGCCAAGATCTCAGTTACTAATTGTGGAAATCATGTGTAGCACTTTCAACTGTTAATTCAGCCTTTAGAGATTTATAATTAGTGTCAAATATATGTACACCTCTCAGAGATGTTTAGTAATTAATTATTTCTAATTAAATGGGGTTTGTGCTTGGTGTGCCATTAAAAGAATGGGATTAAACACAGAACCTACAAGCATCCGTATTAATGTTCCTTCAGCTAGTGGTTAATAGTGGGTCAGTTAAGAGTACGAGGATGTGCTGTCTTTTCCTGAGATTACAGTAAGCCTGTACTTTGGCAGTACAGTACTAGAGCGAGCAACAGTCAGTGTTATCACAAGTTTATGTAAAATTTACCATCAATTACTGAGTTAAAATTGCTTCTCCGCCAATTTTTTCAGTGTACAAATAAAAAAAAATTCATGAAATACTCACTTGTTTTAATTGAAAAGTGTAAGGTAACAATATGGCACTGCAGGATTCAGAGAGAATAAGCAGCCATTCACTGAAGGCCCTGTTCACGTTCACTTTCATCTCAAGGTGCCCTTAGAAACTGCATATAAATCAATACGAATGAAGTACCAGGCAGATATTATAGAGACAATGACTTTCCAGTAAGGAAGGTTCACAGAAAATATTCACTATTAAATACATTTTTCTATGAACAGTTCAAGTCTTCTAATGTTGTAATTACAGATACTAATACTATATTTAAGTTATGACATGTACGTCATATCTGAGTGAATTTCAAAGAGCATGCCATGAAAACATCAGAATTATATTTCACCCCCAAAAATAATGGAAAAAATAAAAATATAATAATATTTGTTATAATATGAAAATATAAATTAATATAATATAATATATACATCTAATTTAGTTATGAAATTATGTAATTGTTTTATAATTATTAAATTACATCACATAATTTTTTATATTTTGTGACCTGGACAAGTTTTCAAGGTCATGTCAAATTTATTTGTATAGTGCTTTTAACAATACATAATCCCAAAGCATCATGATGATAATGTTTAAAATATCATCATGCCTTATAGTCACATTTAGCAGAGCTGGGTGTTGCATTTTGCAGAGATATAAACAGTCAAGCAGTTGAGATTTGCTATACAGTGTTTATATATTGCTTTACATGACTATATTGTATGTATGTGGATAAAATTTTATAAAGATAAAGACATATATGATATATCCAACTTTATATAAAGAGCTGAGTGACAATATAGTTACAATTTGAGATGATACAAACACTCAAGCAGTTGAGATTAGCCATATAGTATTTATATATTGCTTTACATGAGTCTACTGTATGTCTGTGAAAAAAATAAAGAATATACTATATATACTATATGGGGACCCAGATACAAGCATTAGAGAACTGGAGTGAATTTGACAGCAAGTGTATTTTCAGTCTGTGTGTTTGGTGCATCACTGTTTCAATGACATGTTTGTAGAATATACACAAACCAGCCTGTCATCAGGGGTCAGAAAGCAGACGTCTCGTAGCTCTGCGCAGCTCTGTTCATGCAATCCTGGTGTCGCTGTCATGTGTCTAACGCTTCCCTAGAGTTCAGTCAAATCTCAAGATGATTAAAGAAGCTTTTTGTTCTATCCTTAGCCGCCAAAGGCTCTGATTAGTGGCCAGACTGTTTGTGGGAGGGCTTGTGAACTTGCTTCCCTGCAGCATTTGTGTGCTTGGATGCTGCCTGGAACATTGCTCTGTATAGTCCGATTTTTTTTTCTTTTTCACATTTTGTACAGTTGTACTTTTTTTTTTTTTAGCATCAGATATGATAATGTATTCTGTAAACGTAAGTATGTTGTTTATATTATATATACTTTATATACTGTTGTTTTTATATTGAGCTGAGATACTGCTGAAATAATGCTATTTTAATTGTTTAAACAAATTTTTTTTATTATTCACAAGGCGAATTGTTCAGTGAAAACATGCTTGATGCAGTAGGCTTTTGTGGTCAAATATGGATTGTTTATTTAAATTTTATACAAATAGAATTAGAACATTGCATATGTCAAGATACACTATGTAATTTCATTCAGTTTGGACTGTCATGAAATGATTTTGTGCATTTTGTATTTAAATTCAACTACCTTATTTTTTCATAAGGTATCTGATTGTAAGAAAAACAACTTTAGTCTCAGTTTAATACACATAAAATTATTTCATTTGCAAACTTTGCTCAGAGATCATGCTCTTGAACTTCTTTAAATGTTAGATTAAAGTGCCTATTAAGGACTAAGAACTAAATGCAATTTAAACTAGTCTGTAATTGTTTCCCGAAGAGCATGAGATTAATCTCTGGACTGGGTTGCTTACACATTTAAATGGCAGTATAATACAAGTACACTGAAAAGTTGGTATGATTGCAGTTTTCATCACAATATCTGTTTTCTGTAATACCATGATGTTCTTTGGAGTACCATGTCAATACCATTGTTCACTGTATGAATATGCCACTCATACAGTACCATGGTACTCCCATCAGTATAAGGATGCACGTCAGAGACATTCATAACATAAATGTTGTATCTATATGTTTTTCCACCTCTGGTTATATCTAATTAAATGATCAAATAGTGATATTTCTATATCTTTGATTGAGAGTTTGAAGACTTAATACCTGTCTTAGCTTGAGTTACCTGACATGTTTGAGGCTTAATCTTGGTGTTCTGTTCCTATGAGAAAATATTTTTCAGGGTTGCTCCAACACGAGGCTCGGAGATCTCAATCTCAATTGTCAGAATTAGCAGAAATAAATATAGAAACAACTGTGAAACTATGACGCTATGAAATGAATATGGATGGCAGATGATTTGATCTTAGAAGAGTTTGATGAGTTTTGATGATAGTATTCTGATTACAATACAGACTGTGGTTTCTTGGCAGATTTGAGGGCAATTAAACTACAGCAGACTCATTACTAGAGTCTCCATTTAATGTAATTTCTTTGTAAATTCATATTTTATGAAGATTGTTTCTGGGTTTGAATTTTGAAATCTGTGTTGATTGTGAGTTTCAATGTCATTCACATTTCCAAACTTCCCTCCGCAGCTTGAATTGACGTGGAGGAAAGATGCAGAGGACGACCCAAGGCTCCTTCGATGCCAATACCCATTTTCAGAATGAACCTCATCAGTTTCCTCATCCTCCAGCATCGTCCTTTGGCTCCAGCGTGACTGCGGCCAGCCCAGCCAAGAGAATTAACTTCTACAAGAGTGGCGACGCTCAGTTCAAAGGCATCAAGATGGCCATCCATAAGCGCAGCTTCAGATGCTTTGATGCCCTATTGGATGACCTTTCCCAAAAGGTTCCTCTACCTTTTGGTGTGCGTACCATCACGACCCCCAGGGGGACCCACAGCATTAAACATTTAGAGCAGTTAGAGGACGGAGGCTGTTACCTGTGCTCTGACCGCCGCTACGTTAAGCCAATCAACATGGAAGCTGCAGGGAAGAGGCCGGCGGTCTGGCACCATCACAGTCACGCGCATAACCCTCGCCGCAAGCCCTCCCGACCTGAGGAGCCCCCCTCAGGACATCAGCACCACCATCGGCACCCCAAAAGGATTGTTCTGGTAAAAAACAATGACCCTACTGTTAGGCGATCCATCATTCTGAGCAGACGAACCGCTCGGAGTCTTCGCGTCTTCATGGACGAGATTTCAGAACTCATGCAGTGTCATGTCAAGAAACTCTACACTCTGGAGGGATGTAAGGTCAGGGAGGATTTCATTTCTTCAACCATTCTTTAATTTGCCAGGTCAAGTATTTTAGGAAGCAGATGTCAGTTCAGGACAGAGCTGAAGGCCCTGGGAAAATAGTTGTGCTAGCTACTAATCTAATATGCATCTTAAAGAGATGGTTCACCCCCCAAAATAAAACCTTAATTCACCCTCATGTTATTCCCAACACATACGATTTTCCTTCTGTAAAACACAAAAGGAGAAATTTAAGTATGGACCAAAAAGCACCATAAAAATTATCCATATGATTTGTATTTGTAGGAACCGAGTAAAATTTGTTATAAAAAGTCACTTCTTTACTCAAATATACTTGCCCTCCACCATTGCTCTAAAATTTCCTTCATGCATGTAAATTTTCAGGATTTGCAAACAACAACACCAATTGCCAATGATTGCTGCGTATCTCATAACCAAACGTTCGAATCTGTGCATGCACTATTTGATCACTATTGGGCAAGATTTGATTCAAGATTTGTGAATAACACATTTTTATAACAAATATTATGTATTTTTTGTTCATTTTGGAATTTGACAGCATGCAATGCTTTCTTAGTATAGAAAAGAGCATTCTGCTGAATATCTCCTTTTATGGTCCATGTAAGTCATTTGAAGAAAATATCAAGAAGATGAGTACATGATGCCTGAATTCTCATTACTGGTTGAACTAGTTCTTTAAATACTATGTAAAATCTGTGTTTAATTAATTGATTTACATATTTAAGGTTAATTCAGGATCATTGAGCCATTTTTATCCAGTCATCTCGGTGATAAAAGGTGGCCCAATTTACCTGAATTCACCCTACATTGCAGCAAACCATTATGTTTGAGTTTTGATGATTTAGGGGTTCTCAATGCTAAAATGTGTCCATTAGTGCAACCAGGTTAAGCGTTTTAAATCAGTCAATTATGAGGTTACATTATAGTCAGGATGTTGTTAAAAGGTTTGATGTTAAACGTTTTTATCTCTGACTGGATTTGACATGTTATATGACTTTTGTCTTATGTTTATTCACTGCTCTCCTTAGATTGGCAATATTCAGAGTCTGATGCAGTGTCCTAATGTGCTGGTCTGTGTGGGTCGAGAGCCCTTCAGGCCGCTGCTCATGGAAAGCTTGAAGAAGCTCTCAGACGAAAAGCTTCCAGGAATGGGCACAAGGTCTCACTCCAGTGTCTGCAGTGAAGGCCATGAAAGCAAAAAGAATGGTAAATGTTTTCTTTTATTGTGTACACACTTCAAGTTAAGTACCGTTTACATTCATTTGTTTTAGGTGAGTCATTATAGTGATTAACTAACCATCTACCCAACCCACGTGTCTCTAATAATAGACTGAAGATGAAACAACCATTTACCACCAACTCAAATGCAGTTAATTTATTGTAGGGGTTGGTGAATCAAGAGCCTCTTTCAAATGTTGTTTGCATGTTGAAAATATGTTATTATCCTTAATAAAATTATATATCTGTTTTTTATGATTTTGTTTTAACAGTTAACTTTGGCCTGGAGACAAAGAAAAGCATTATCCATCCACGATCAGACTCCAGTAATAGATCTACAAGATTCTCTCTTTCTTCAGAAAAGTCCTATCAAAATGGAATATGCGTGACACCAGGACAGTCCGGTTGCATCAGCAACTGTCCTTATGTTAAAGAAGTTGTAGTGAACGATGACATTGAGAAAAGAGTGCTTGTTAACAAAGACGGCAGCGTTTCTGTGGAGATGAAGGTTCGCTTTCGGCTGTACAACGATGAGACTCTTCAGTGGTCCACCGAGATCAAGAAGTCATCAGTGAAAGTGAACGACTCTGGCTCTGTGAAAGATGCAGATTATCTTCAATCTAAAGCTGAGTTTTCAGACCCAGACTCCATATTTGCATCAGAGACTGATGAAGCCTTTGCAACAAAGCTGCATCAGAAGCATATCGAGGAAACACTTGGTCAGAACTGTTGCAGTCACTGCCAAGAGTACGACATCTGGAAAAACCCCATGCACAAAGAACCGAGGGCCTGTAAATCACCTAGTTCCAGTGCATCGTCTCACAAAGTTGTACACAAAAAGTCATCAGTGGATAGTACACGCACAATTTCTTGTTCCAGCGGCGAGTACACTGAGCATGTGGTGGAAAAGGCCTTGTGCGTTCAGCAGACAATGGAGGAAGGAGACACTAGAGTAGAATACTGTGCAATAAGTAGTTGCTGCAATCGAGGTGAAGTATCATCTGTTGGCGTCATGTCAAAGAGCAAGAGATCTTGTGAGGACGACTGTGAGAGTCACGCTAAAACTAAATATTCTCATATGGAACCTAAAATCTCTCCGAGGGAAGATCAGGATGATGATTATGATGATCTGCCTCCAAGCGTCTCAAGAGCATCACACTGGTCTCAAAGTGACCATCTTGAGAGTGATGCTCAACCCAAATGTGTTCATTGTTGTGTCTACCAGTCTTCACCAACATCTTATTTGTCCCCCAGACCTCCAAGTAAAGAATCAAGCAGTGCTGTTCACTCACTTAAGCTCAAAAAGTATAAAACCACTTTTGCAGCACCAGCAGAGCCAGATGGGATGAGTATGACATCTCCGATTTCAAAAGTGTCCTCCAGGTCACATCCTTGTCAGTGTGGAAACATAACCCCAAGTTCAGTTGCATCTGGTAGGCAGCACGGGCCTGAGGGAGGGGCTTGTAATACAAATTCCAGACATAGCCAAGCGCCATGTAAATCTAGAGGTCAAGCAAACACCCCTGGATCCGATGCATCCGATGCTCTGAAGATATGTGACGAAGATGCTGCAAACAGATCTTTAAGTGCCACATCAGGTGTGTCGAAACCATCTGGCGAGTCTGGTGTATGTTCATGCTGTGGTGAGCATAAAAGATTTAATGGGAATCCAGAGGGGAGCGAAGCAGAGAAAGCTGATTCCATAATGTCAAAGTCAAACAAATCTGCTGCATCCACTTCAAATGCTCATGAAAACTGTGAACCAGTTAATAATATGTCAGAAGGGGAAGCCACTCGTGAACGCTCTGAGTCTGCACTGTCTAAAAATTCAAATGCCTCTTTTACTTCAAAACTCTCAAAAAAATCCAACTGCTCTGCACATGAAATGTGTTCTGTTGGGAAATCATCAAAATCTGAACATAATGAAGCAGAAAGTGTTGAAGAAAGAACCAAAAGTGCCACACCAGTAAGGTCAGTCGGGTCAGACTGCATTGTTTCAGAGAGAGAGCCCACACCAGCCTTGGAAATGGATAAAGCTGAAGAAAAAAGCCAAGAAAGAGCTGTCAGCCCAATGTCAGCCCGTTCAAATTTATCAGCTGCATCGAGGACATCCCACAAATCAAAGTCTCAACATTCAGAGAATGCTAAAATGCCTAGATCTTGTAGTCCAAATGATTTAGAGGAAGTGCCATCAAACTTATTTAATTCTCAGGGTGATATATCAGAAAGTGCTGCTACTCAGAGTCATACTACAACAGATAATCATTGTGGACAAGACACAGAGTTTCCTCAAGAAGTGAGATCAGCTAGTGCCATGTCTAATAAATCAAACCGAACTTCTGAACATCCGTCACATGCATCAGAGCAAACAACTAAGTCTGTCAAATCTTGTTGCGACTTACAAGAAAAGGCCACTCAAAATGCCAGCAGTCCTGATGTTCAGTGTGAGCCGGAAACTGAGGTAATCACTGAAGGAAGACTATGCAGTCCACTGTCCAACTGCTCCAAAATATCTGTGAAGTCACATGCATCCTCAAAGAATTCACACGCAGAGTCTAAATCTAAGGAAAGAGTTCCTAGTGCAATGTCTGTTAAAACAAACACATCTAAAGGATCTTGTAGGTGCCGCAAATCAAACCACAATGTTCCAGAAACCACAGTTTCCTCAGAACCAATTGATACAACACCTAATGAATGTGCAACTCCAAAAAATGAGTCAAACAGGGCCACCAGCGCAATGTCTCAGACCTCAGAAAAGTCTAATGCCTGCTTTGAAAGATCTGTCAAATCCACTGCACAGAGCATTGTATCTCAGGAAGTGGAGAATGGCAAAGACATGACACAGAATGCCTTAACTGTGACCTCTCCATTGCCTAGGTCAAAGAGGTCCCCATCTCCTAGGTCAAAGAGGTCTCCATCTCCTATATCAACCCACAACACTGAAATTAAGAAAACTGAGAGCAGAGCTCCAAGTGGGATGTCAGTAAGCTCTAATGTATCCTCACAATCCCAAAGATCCAGTAAATGTCATTGTCTCAACTCCTCAAGTGGTAATTTGAGAGAGAAAAAGACTAAGATGCTAAAAGAGGATACCAAAGATGAATCTGAGAGCTTGTCAGGAAAATCAAAACTGTCAGCTAAATCTCTTATAGATAACATTAAGTCTGCAGGCAACCAGTTTGATGAACCTCTAAGTCCTACATCAACAGCATCCGTTTCTCTTGGACTAGGAGAAGAGCACAATGGTGATGACTTTGATGAACGATCAACCAGTGGCATGTCAGCCACCACAGAGGAAGCTGGACACCAGTTAGAGAATGTAAATGGAGTGGATGCAGAGGAAAGGCCAAGGACAGAAACGTCTATGAACTCTGCAATTTCAGACAAATCCAAAAAGTCCCATCACAAGAACTGTAAGACTCCTGTTCAAGCTCTCTCACCTGTCTCAGCTGAAAGCATCATGTCAGCAGAACTCAAGAAAAGCATGTCGGGAAGCCAGTTAAATGAAAACAATATCAGAGTGCCCTCCACTTTGTCACTGTCGTCTTCACGAAGTAAGTCACCCTCGAGAGTTTCACAGGGAAGTGCTAAAAATACAGCTAGGAAAGACAGAGATTGTGAAGCTGTCAACAACACCAACCATGCAGAAATGAATGAAACATCTTCAAAACATGACCAAAGTGAAAGAACCTCTGAAAAAGCTATGCCAGAAAGTGACCGTTTAAACTCTTCAAAAACATCTGAGCATTCGGTGAAGTTCAAAAATGGGCACAGTGCTAAAAAGAGTGATAGATCTAAATGTAAAAGATCTAAATGTTCTTCCCAGTGTTTGGAAATAAATGGACTGAATATAAAATATAATGGAGACAATGATGGTGCCTTGTCATCCGCATCAGACAGAAGATCTATGAAAAATGATGCATCCAGGCGAAATTCAGCAGGGATGTCTAATATTTCCCAAAATTGTGTAAGTCTAGCACAAGAGATCCCAAACAAGAATAAAGCATTATTCAAGCACCCTGGTTCCTCAAGTGACAGTGTTTTATCTCGGGCACTTTCAGCAGCAGATCTGTTAAAAGAGATTGTCGGCAATGCAAGACCAGTCAGCAGAGGATCAAAGTCAGTTGCCTCCAGCAAAAATATCGACAAGGTAGAAAATAAAAGCCAGAAAAGCAGCAGGAGCAAACACAGCAAAGTCAGCATCTCATCGGAGTGCAACAACAAGGAGCTGATGCCGTCATGCTTACCGAACGCTTCCCCTACAGAAATTGTGAATGACTGGCTTAGGAACATTCCCATTGATGGCCATGTTTATGAAATGGATGTCGAACTCACTGAAGATATGACCTTGACTCAAGGTGGTGAGGACACTTCTCAAAGAGACAAAGTTGAGGCACCAGAAAGCATAATAGAGGTTGAGAAACCTCACGATGATCAAGCAGGTGAGAATCCTATTCAGCAGGAGACTAATGACATTTGTGTTGAGACAGAGTTGTGCGACGAAAGAGCACAATTGGAAGTAAGTACTATAGATCCCAACCCCAAAGCATTAATTAAACAAGACAGTTTGCAAAAGCAACATCATTCTTCGGTTCAGGTCATGAAGGTTTTACTGGGTCCAAAACTAGACCGATCCAATAGTTTACCTGGGGTCTCCCCTGTATATGGCAGAAAATTAAGCCAGTCTGCTCAAGGGCTGTTGGACTGCCTTGCAAACTTACGATTGATTGACTCAGACTCTAAAAATGAAAAGCATCATAAATATAATGAAGTTATGATGCTCCTACAGTCGCTCTGGCTCCAAAAGCCCTCTGAGGATGAGCAGAAAAGCCAGAACGCAAATGAACACCCCTCCGCTGAAGATGAATTTAACCCACGGTCTTCATCTGGGGTTGATGTTAGCAGCGGCTCCACCGGCTCCGTTAAAGATAGCATGAATGGCATATTAGAAAAAATAGAGACTGTACAAGGCACAATACCACCAATTGCCAAACGAGAGGGCTCACTGCAAGATAAAGATGAAGAAGATCAGGTAAAATCTACAGCTCAAGCATGCGAATGTTTAGATCCATCCAAAGTCCCCTCAGATCCAGTAACTCCAGACACTGCAGAGCGAGTCCTGGGGAGTCCAGTAAATACACAACTGGATGATGACCAAGAAAATGGTGCATTGCAAGAAGACGATGTTGAAAGCAGTGAGAATAAGAATGAATCAGATCAAACGCCACTAACAACCTCTTACAAGAGCTCTGGGAATGAGAGTAATACTATGAAATCTCAAGAAAATACAAGCTCAGGAACTCCACCGTCTGTTCAGAGAGCTCCGCTTACTAAAAGGGTTTCACAAGACCCAGATCCCGTTTGGGTGCTGAGCTTATTAAACAAGCTAGAAAAGCAGTTCATGTTACATTACGCAGATGCCATGGCGGAGTTCAAAGTGAGGTGGGATTTGGATGACAATGAGATGCTCGACAAGATGATAACTGAGCTGAAAGAGGAAGTACACAAAAGGATCCAATCGAGTATTAACCGAGAACTGAAAAAAATCCAAAGCCGGGCTGGCAGGGGTCCGAGACCTCCGGGAAATACTCCATCGAGAGAGTCTACGGTCCAGACTGAGCAGCGACGCAAGCGTCTTCGGGTCATGCGCAATAAGTCCATCTTGTCAAGGAGTGACGAAAATTACACTGTGTCAGGAACCGAATACAGCGATCAGCGCAGTGACGATGAGTACTGCCCATGTGATGCATGCATGAAAAAGAAGATGACGTCCAGAACGGACCAACGAGCCCAGGCTTTGAGTTTGGCTCCAGTTATGATGGAATTTGATCTGCGGAAAATTTTGCAAATGAAAAAGGATCCAGCCCAACCTACAGAACCAAAAATGAAAGAACAACACTCTACCAACTTCACTTGTGCAGTTGAGAAAGAAGAGAACAACTTAGAAGTGGTTCATGAAGAGGTAGAGGAAGCGAATGAAAATACTAAAGACCATAAATTTGAGTCGGCAGATCAAGAGCCAGACGGTGTTGTCAATACAGTAGATGAAGGCAAAAATGCAGAAAACATCAAAGATGTAGACTTTGTAAACTCTGAGACAAGAGATCCAAATGAAGAGGAAGCAAATGACAAAAGAGATTCTGGTGAAGAACAGGTGGAAAATGAAGAAGGTGAGGATGTAAAAGAAGAAATGGTGGCAAATAGTAAGACAGATGCTGAGGAGGAAGAGGAAGTAGAGATTGTTGAGGATGAGACTGAAAAAGATACAGAAGAGGACTGCGAGAAGAAAGACAGTCCCAAGGGAGATGCAGCAAATGCAGAAAATAGTGATACGGCTGTGGAGGCGGAAAAAGAGGATGAGATGACAGAAACTGGTGAGGAAATCGAATCGGATGACAGGGAAGCAGAAACTGAGACTGGGAAAGAGAGTACAGAAGACAAGTCTGCAGAAGATGGAGGTGAATCTAATTCAAATAAAGACAATACACCTATTGAAGGTGAAACGTCAGATGAAACTCCAAATGACGAGTCCACCAGTGAGAAGAATGCTGATGGGAACCAGGATGGATCTGCAAAGAATGATGCCAATGAAGGTGGGACATCAGACACAGGACAGGACGAGGACCGGCCTGAAGAAAACTCCAAGGAGGTCATGAAATATCATGAAATGAACAAATGTAGCTCTGTTGAGGAAGATTTTGAGAAAGAAAAATCTGATGAAGCTGCTGTTGACAACTGGGAGAGCACAATACAGGTAGCGATACAGGTTACGAGAACGTCGGTGGAGTCTCAACCAGGATCCGTGGAGAACTGCATGAATCAGACAGCTAAACTGAAAGATCTTCAGAGTTTCATGGAGAGTGTTGAAAGTCAAGGAGATAGCATGGTTGTAATTACTAAACAACCAGTGTACAAAGAGCCACATGGAAACAAAAAGGACATGTGCAATGGCTTGACTGAATGGCAGGTGTCTCCTAAAATAAACAACAGGGCCAGTAAACAAAAGAAAGGACAATGATGTTATGGTGAACAATGAAGAATTGTAATCATTTGATATTCCCACATATAAAGCACTTTATTACTAATGTTACTTTAGATGGGACTTGGTTAATGATGATGTGAGATGATTAATCTCACTTCAAAGACATCTAAAGAGCTAAATAGAAACTTTTAAGATATTTCAAAACTGTATATTGTACGATTCTGTATATTTCCATGTAGTCAAGGTATTATTTTATTGAGTCTGTTAAAGGGGTCCTATTATGCTTTTTCACTTTTTCAACTTTAGTTAGTCTGTAATGTTGCTGTTTGAGCATAAAACAGATCTGCAAAGTTACAAAGCTTAAAGTCCACTTCAAAAGGAGATATTTTATTTAATAGAAATTACTTTTCAAAAACTACAATGAACGACTCGTTTGGACTACACCGCATATTTTCCGGGATTTGGATTTGTGATATCACAAATACCGACGGATGGGACGAGACCTGGTTGAGCTGCACTAGAGAAGGCAACGATTGTTATCACTATGTCGGAGACACGCTAGCTTTCCCAAGGCAGATGACCATGTGTTTTTCGAACAACCTAGTATGAGAGCCTGTTCTAGTACACCCCCAAAACAAAATCAAGACTTTGTAAAAGAGCATAATAGGACCCCTTTAAAACTTTAATCAACAAATATTTTACTCATGGATTCATATACTCAGTGAAATACTGTAAATACACACAATCGTGTACATTTTATCGATAAACACTGAATTCTCAGGGTTCTGAATGTTACAAGTATTCTAATATACATGCATTGTTTGCCCAAAACTTAACCAAGTTTAGCATTGCATTACTTCTAGTTTATATGCTAAATGGCACAATTATATTTCTAAATATATAATTGCTGATATGATGTAAGAAAGAGGTATTACTCAAATGCTCAGTTTAGCAGCAACTTTTTGCCATGACTCTATATTTCAAAATGACTCACTTAACTATGTTTTATTTATTTATGAAGTTGCAAGATTTTATGATGCTGCTAGTGGTGCTTGATGCCACATTTTACATCATACAAGATCTCACCATGTGTGGTATTTAAACCATCCTTGATTGTTGTATGTTGCTATTGTACTGTAACATTTACAGTAATAAATGCTCAACTCTGACAATGTCACTTGTTGTTTTCATAACAGAAGATTGTTGTTTCAGGTATCTGACTATATTCACACCAACAGTTGCAGTGACTTGCTCAGCAAGTTTCTCTTTGTATCGTTGCCATTTTTAACCTGAAAGAGTTGTGGCATATTTTTGGATGCAGTCCTTTGTGTGGCTTAAATTGTTTGCATCTATGTATTTGTGTACAGTATGTTTCCACAAATCAGACTTTCAGATTTTTGCTGATAATTTACAAGTGCTCTTTGCACAGGTAAGCACCACTAACTTTTTCCCCCTTCTTCCATATTATAGTGATCTTTGTTAAACATGTTTTTTGTTATTTGTCCTTCATGTATTCAGTGATATAGTCACTTAAGCATGAATAATTGTAGCAGAGTTTGAGTCCAGCAGCTTGAATAGTTCTTGCGTCATTCTAATCTCATTGCCTTTGCATTGGGAGTATCTTTAGCAGGGTGAGAGGATTGAGGTTGGCTTGCATCAGTCATTAATCTAGCACAGCTATTAGTCAATGGTGTGTAAATGTAGTTCAGCAGGATGCATATATGGTCACACAAGCCCGGACTTTACAGCATATGTACAGAAAACCATTAATCTTACATAGCCTATGCTAGTTTTAATAAAATTATGCATTTATCCCTTTTACTTCCAGTGTAACTCCCCCTTGTGCTGTGCTTTTGAAGCCATGGGCCAGAGAAGGGTTGACATCCATTACAGTGTCATTCTTACAGTTTACTACCTAACAAAAGTTTGAAATAATTAAGATTTCTTAAATGTTTTAGAATTAGTTTCTTATGCTCACCAAGGCTGCATTTATTTGATCAAAAATACAGTGAACACCATTTTTTTTTTACTATTTAATGTTCTCTATTTTAATATATTTTAAAATGTAATTTATTCCTGTGATGGGGAAGCTGAATTTTCAGCATATTAGGATGATTTCTGGAGGATCATATGACACTGAAGACTGGAGTAATTATGCTCAAACTTCAGCTTTGCATCACAGGAATAAATTATATTGTAGAATATATTAAAACAGAAAATGGTTCTTTTAAATTGTAAAAATATTTCACAATATTACTGTTTTTACTGTAATTTTAATCTAATAAATGCAGCCTTGGTGAGCATAGGTGAGTAATTTCAAAAATATTAAAGAATTCTAATTATTTAATCATGTATAATTCATAGTAAAAATTGACATTTACTGTAAAGATAATGTAAAGAATTTGAGTTTGTTTTTTCTAAGACAAGTATTTAGGGCTCTTAAAACATAGTTCAGCAGCTTTGATCACAAAAAATGTCAGTCAACAATGGAATATTTCCTGCTTACCAGGGAATATTAAACAGCTTTTTGGAAACTAAGAAACTTGAAGTAATACCAATCACCCATATTGCATTAATTTCAGTAGATATGTCCTGTTACCTCTGTAAACTATAAGTGATCGTATATGTGTTGGATATGTATAATCTAAGCTCAAAAGCATCCCAGTACTCTCATTTCTACAGTATCTACTCCAGTTCAGAATCAGGCTCATTTATGAGAGCCATCAGCTTCTCCCGTAGCTCCGTAAATGTTGGTCTCTCCTCAGGGTTTGACCTCCAGCACAGCAGCATAATGTCATAGAGTGCTTCGGGACAGCCAGCCGGTCTCTCCATCCGCTCTCCTCCCTGAATGGACCGAACGCATGTCATTTTGTCCATACCTGAGATTGTGGAAGAAACAAATGCACCAGAGTTGGGTGAGATGCAATCCTACACCCACATGTGTCATGTTTAGGGTGGTGAAATGTATTTACCAGGGTATGGGTCATCTCCATACGTCACGATTTCAGTTAAAAGGATGCCGAAAGACCAGACGTCGCTCTTGCTTGTGTAAGCCTTGTTGTCAAATATCTCAGGGGCCATCCATTTCACTGGGACCTTTATATCTGCAGATAGATGAGAACTGTCATGTACTTTGTGTGTCTTATATGTTTGCACGAACATTTCAAAGAGCCTATCTCACCTGATGAAATTCTGTGGCTTCCAGCGAGATTAATTTCAGCGAGTCCAAAATCGGCTATTTTGCAGCATTGCATGTCGGTAAGTAGAATGTTCTCGGCTCTCAGATCGCGGTGAACTATTTTATTCTCAATGTACATCATTCCTTCTGTAATCTAAAAAAAAAAAAAAAAAATCCAGTATGAAATTTAGTTTAGCAAAGGGCCGTAACTACTAGAGTGGAAAATGTTGTATTTTTAAGCATTTCTGACTCATCAATAGCTTTGTTTCCATGCAAAGATGCAAATTTTACTTATGCGTAAAATTGGAATATCGCATAAAACATTTGCGAATTAAGCACCGTTTGCATCCAACGAGTCAAAGAGAACAAAATCGTCACTTCCTAATAAACTGGCACTAAGTAGGAGAAGCACTGAATATAAAAATTTTCATATATTATAAATGACTTGCGCCTCAGAGAGAGCAGACGAAACACAATAAATGCGATCATTGCTTTCAGAGGCTGTTTGGGAGCGCAGACGTGTAAGACAATTATTCAGAAATGGCCTACTTTGATGACAGACTTTGCTCAGGCATTTCAGAAGGACCAAAACAACATTTCAGATGCTGTGCAATGAGATCGGCCCTCTGGTTAGTCAAGTTATCCCATCCCATCATGCAAAGTCACATGACTTTTTTGATGTGCATGGTGGAATTTATTCGATAAATGTGTTTACATCGTAGTTCATGCACATTTTTTCTTATTGGATAAAAAGTTTGTGCAATCTACCTACTCAATTGTGCACATACGTTTTTTTATGCGCATTTTTAGAATTTATGTACGTCTTGCCGTTTCCATCCAGCGTTTTTTATGCAATATTCCAGAAATATGCGCATAAAAATAGGTGGATGGATACATAGCTAATGTCAAAATGATTGAGATGGCCAATCAAATCAAAGAGGCAGGGCTTTACTGTTCCAAGCGTGAATTCCAGCGCGGCAGCGGCGGTCCCATTTTTAACAGAGGTAAGATGTAAGTAACTAAATGGTAAACATTTGACAAATGTTTTACGATAATAATGTTAAATGACCAACAGTAATATAAAGTGATAAAAACTACTCGATTTTGTTGTCAAATTTCACCATTTTGAAATGAAAACATGTGATGTCATTTAAATAATTCAAGTAATAGAGTGACGTCAAACCAGGAAGTGTAATTCGCCTCGGGCTCCTTTAAGATTTACCTATGGGGTTTTAATAATAAGGTTTTTCAATTTATGAATAAAATAAAGTTTGTGGTTAACATAACCTGACGATACTTTTACGTTTTGTTCTACAATGTGAACTGCACACACTCACAGCCCAAACGTTCCTATGAAAATGAAAATGTTTTTTGATTGGACAGTGTGATCCCTAAATCAGTGTAAACAACGCAAGATGCACTGCTTTAAGTATATAAAATGTTTTATTTAAATAGCACATAAACCTAACTGTTGTGCCGGATGTGAATGAGGAGTTTTATGCATCTGTAAGGTGTTTTAACACCACATAGAGGGTTTCCTCAAGTGCATTTGGAGCATTGATATGTCCTTCATGATGATCCATTTCAGGTCATGGGCTGGAGGACGGCGGAGCGAGGAAATGAGGAAGCATCATTTTGAATATTGAGAAGCAGCTGGTCTTGCATGAAAGCAGCACCGAATGGAATTGCAAAAATAATGAACACGCCACCTGTCTCCCTATCGTTAAAGTCAATGTTGCTGTGTCAGGCCGCTTAAACTAACAGAGCAATAAAATGAGCCTTTTCAGAGAAATCAGTGTATGAATTGCTTACTTAGAGATAGTGCATTGATATTGGTTATAATGATTCATCAGTGCATGTTATTTTAAAGAAAAAATATTTATATTTTTAACGTTCTATAAAAACAGCCCTGCTTTGAAATTTTCAGAAAATACTTTTCCAGTCACTCTTATTTTTTCATAAAAGGGGTCATATAGAGACACCTTTCACCATCATAATGGTAAAAATCCTGCCCTACAGTTTCCCCCCATTGATTTTATTATTGTTATTATAATGCGGAGTATTATTGATTATGGGAGTTTCATGTTGAGTTTAATTGTTTTTAAGAAAAACTGGTCGTATGATTTTGATCACATTCCAGACAACTGAATTACTCACAAAGAAATCAAGTTACCTGCACAGCAAAATCCATCATGAGTGAAAACTCCAGGTCTTGTTTCTCTTTGTGGCCTGAAGAAAAGCAAACTTATTTCTTAAACAGCACTTTCCTGTCAAAGCAATATGTCAGTTAAGATTATGGCTATCTAAAATGTTTTTCATTGCATGCAAGTTAATATTACTTCACTTACTGATGAGAAATTTCTTTAAACTGCCATTTTTCATGAGCTCTGTGACTAAACACATGGGTTGACTATTGGTACACACAGCGTAGAGCTTCAGCAAACGCTCGTGATGCAGCTCTTTCATGATATCAATCTCTGTTTTGATATTTAAATAATGAACACGCCACCTGTCTCCCTATCGTTAAAGTCAATGTTGCTGTGTCAGGCCGCTTAAACTAACAGAGCAATAAAATGAGCCTTTTCAGAGAAATCAGTGTATGAATTGCTTACTTAGAGATAGTGCATTGATATTGGTTATAATGATTCATCAGTGCATGTTATTTTAAAGAAAAAATATTTATATTTTTAACGTTCTATAAAAACAGCCCTGCTTTGAAATTTTCAGAAAATACTTTTCCAGTCACTCTTATTTTTTCATAAAAGGGGTCATATAGAGACACCTTTCACCATCATAATGGTAAAAATCCTGCCCTACAGTTTCCCCCCATTGATTTTATTATTGTTATTATAATGCGGAGTATTATTGATTATGGGAGTTTCATGTTGAGTTTAATTGTTTTTAAGAAAAACTGGTCGTATGATTTTGATCACATTCCAGACAACTGAATTACTCACAAAGAAATCAAGTTACCTGCACAGCAAAATCCATCATGAGTGAAAACTCCAGGTCTTGTTTCTCTTTGTGGCCTGAAGAAAAGCAAACTTATTTCTTAAACAGCACTTTCCTGTCAAAGCAATATGTCAGTTAAGATTATGGCTATCTAAAATGTTTTTCATTGCATGCAAGTTAATATTACTTCACTTACTGATGAGAAATTTCTTTAAACTGCCATTTTTCATGAGCTCTGTGACTAAACACATGGGTTGACTATTGGTACACACAGCGTAGAGCTTCAGCAAACGCTCGTGATGCAGCTCTTTCATGATATCAATCTCTGTTTTGATATTTGAATAGTTGACATCTGCAAGTAAAGTGGGACAGATAATATCAATTTATCATAATTTTAAAAGTAAAATAATTTGAGATGGACCTACCTAGATAATCATACTTTGGCTAAGGTTCTGGCAAGGTTAAAAACTGTTAAAAACAAACATTCTTCCAGTAATGTTAATATAACTTTTGTTCAAATTTATCTGGTCTTTACTAATGTTCTCAAAACATAATATAACATGTTTATGCCAATATTAATGAAAGTAACTTCTTAATTTAAGACATTTATTCTGCATTTGGGTCGCCACTCAGTATTAAGTGTAAACGTGAAGTAAAACCAGTTGAGAACCACTGATTTAACCTGTTTTACCTCTGAACTCTTTGATGGCCACCTCTGTGGTGTTGTTCCAGAGCCCCTGCCAGACCTCCGCAAACTCCCCGCTGCCCAGCTTCTTTATTTTGGTAAGTGAGCTTCTCTCTACCTCCCATTTGGTTTCAAATGACAGAGTCAGAGGAGCTGGCTGGTCCAGCTAGAAGAGTATGGACAGATTGGAATTATGCTGGACAACTTTTTTTATAGGATGCTGCAGTACTTTCATTAACCTGTAGGTTTGAACTCTTCACTGACCTTCACACAGGGTTCGTGAAGCTTCGCGCAGAGTCCGCCCTCGTTTTTAGAGTAAAACTCTATCAGCTCACGCAAGCTCTGGAAGGTTGTGTGATGAACAAGGAAGAAGTGCTTCTCGTTTTCTCCCTGCTTGACCCTGTAATGCCGTGCATGAAGGCCGTTCCTCACTTTAAAAGAAATCATTTGTAGAAAATGTTACTCACCTACTCTCCAAGTTAAGATTAAGGTTGGTTTATTGTTACTTGATCTCTTTTCTATTGGGTTCAGTACACTGTAAAAAAAAAAAATCCGTAAAATTTAAGGTAAAAAAACAGCAGCTGTGGTTGCCGGAATTTTACCGTAAAAAATACGGTAGCAACGTTTTAGGTTTTACGGTTTTAACTTAAATTTACAGTTAAATACCGTAATTTCATTAACTGATATAATGTTAATATACCAACCTATTGAAGTACTGAAATCTGTTTTGTACATTTGTAATACACTGATAACCACCCAATGCAGGTGGGAATGAGAAAGTCACATGATGAACCAAAGCCCATCACAAGCAGCTTTTAAATAATAACATATATAGAAGGTGCACAGTGTCATTCACATTACGGTTATTCACTATAAATTATACGTCTTTTTCACTTCCAAAAACGGTATACTACCGTAAAATTAATGTCCAATACATGTAATGTCCAATACAGTTTTTCACCGTATATAGTAGGGGAATTTACCGTTAACCATTTAACAGGTTTTTTCTGTAGCATTTTTACAGTCTTTTACCGTTAAATTCACGGTCATTTTTTACAGTGTACAGTTAGATGAAAGTGGCAGAGGCTTGAGATATTATGTGTGTGTGAATCACACTTGTCATACCTGATAAGTAACATTGATTATTCTCCTCACACTTCCAGATGAGAAACGCACCCTCTTTGTTCTCTGGTCTCAGCAGACATCTCTTGGCCTCTATACGTGTTTTAACACTCTCAAAATACCATCTGAAAATCAGTTGATACGTTTTTTTTAAGTAAGTGTATTTTTATTTGTGTCCAATATAGTATGTGGTGGTACATTGTATGACAGATTAAATTGACAATAAAGTAAATTATTTTAATGGGTGAATCTCATAGAAAAAAAAATTCACATAGTATATTTAATATCATAATATAAAATATAATTGAATAATATTTTTTTTGTTTTTATTTATTAATAAATTTGTACATTTGTAAAGTATAATCATAAATGTACTTCATTGTAATATTTATGCTGATTTTATTATAAACAATAAAGTAAACAATTTAATGGGTTAATCTCAGAAAAAAAATAAGGTTTGGGTCGTATTTCACCGTAACAAATAAAAAATAAAAATAAATAAATAAACAAACAAACAGTACATTCATTCTGAATGCACACACACACACATATGTGTGTGTGTGTGTGTTTCAATTTAATAAGTAATCATTATAATTGTAAGTATAAGTCACTGTAACACTGATTTGTTAAAATTGTTGTGTCTGGACAGGATGGGAAAATTATTAATATTATTTTTTAACATTACATTATTCAAAATATGGAGGAAAATGCTTAATTGTTAAGAAAATAATGTCACAACAAATGAAAAAAAAAAATTTAATGTATTTAATTTAATTTTAATTAACAAGCTTAGAAAAAAAAACTTAATGATTCCTAAAATTATTCATTTGCTTTTTTGGATATCTTACACTTGTCTCTTGACAGATTCACCTTGCTATATCTTAGCGTCCAAACCCTATCTCTCTAATTATTCTCAATAGTCTTTTCTACAGAAAACACAGCACTGTAGGAACTTCACCAGAACTTGTGAAACTGGAAACACAGGATTCCAGTTTCGTTCAGGGCAGAGATTCAAAACACTAAGCGTGAGGTTGCTCTATATATTATACATTCGCACAAGCTCAAAGTGATCAAAAGTAACTCAAGGACTTACGGCTCGGCCTCTATGCTCTCCAGCGGTTTGATGAAGTCTTTAGGCACATATCCCTTTTCCTCCACAAAGCCCTTAGATCCGTTACCCTTAGCTGTGCGTCTCCTCACATACAACCAGTGCTCATTCTCTCCTGTCACCTCCAGAATATCTCCTTTCTTCAGATTTAGATCCCATATTGTGCGTGAGGGATAGTCGTAGATCGACTTGAAGACTCTTTTGCGGCTGAGGGGCCGCTCTTCATTCTTCAGTGGGCAACACGGACAGCAACGTTTACAGGTGCACGCAGAATTTCCCATGTTTACCAGTCATATCTGCTCATGCCCTGTGCACTCCAGCAGAATAATGGTACAATGGCATGACTAGCGCACTTTACTACCAGCTCACTGCAGCCAGACAGGTTCCCACTAGTTACTGTTAGTAGGTCAAGGAAGTCTTGTGCGAAAAATGATCAGAATTCCCCTGATGTCATACAGTTGGGTTTATTTCAACAACACCAAAAGGCCACAGCATGCATACAGAGTATAATGAGAATTTGTAGTCACTGATTAGTAGCCAAGCAACACAGCCTGAAACACTTTATCTTAAAAATGCCCCTTCATTGTGAGACTGCATGAAGTTGTTGTGTGTTTGGTCCACAGTGCTTTTGTTCTTGGAGGAACTGAAGCAGGTGCTCACTGCATCTCGAATCACAGGATGACAATCCAAATGATGCCGTGCTTCAGCGAGAGTGCAACCGCACCGGATCTTCACCAGTGCAGTCGGGACCACCTGCTAGTGCAGGATATAACAGGTATAACATATCAGGTGCTAATAATGCAATGCTTTTATTAAAGTTTGTAACAGTTCACCCAAAAATGAACATTTGCTGAAAACTGACTCACCCTCAGGCCATCCAAGATATAGTTGAGTTTGTTTATTCATGGGAACACATTTGGAGAAATGTAGCATTCCATTACTTGCTCACCAGTGGATCCTCTGCAGTGAATGGGTGCCGTCAGAATGAGAGTCCAAGCAGCTGATAAAAACATCACAATAATCCACAAGTAATCCACACCACTCCAGTCCATCACTTAATGCATTGCGAAGTGAAAAGCTGCACGCTTGTAGAAAACATAATTTAGACGTTTTAGCTTTAAAATGTTGTTTCTGGCCAAAAAAGTCCATAATGATGCTTCCTCCAGTGAAAAGTCCATCCGCTGCTGTCTCTCACATCAAAATCCACCAACATATTTGTTTAGAGCTGTTTTGGACTGTTTTCACTTGTAAACGGTGCTTGATCTGTGCAGATTTCTCTCCTGATTCATACCAGACAACTATTTCACTTGTGAAAGCAATAATATGGACTCTCATTTTAGCTGGAAGCAACGATTTGAAATTAAAAAAACGTCTTGATGGATTTGTTTCTTACAAACACACAGCTTTTCGCTTCACAAGACACAGTGGTAAAAAATGTATAGCCTGAATGCTTTGGATAAAAGCGTCTGCTAAATGCATAAATTATTTAATTATTATTAAATTAATTATTTAAGACATTAACTGATGGACTGGAGTGGTGTGGATTACTTGTGGATTATTGTGATGTTTTTATCAGCTGTTTGGA
>NW_015536630.1:877140-877467 GCF_001515605.1 Sinocyclocheilus anshuiensis | reverse complement strand
TTGTGACGCCCCCCATTCACTGCAGAGGATCCACTGGTGAGCAAGTGATGCAATGCTACATTTCTCCAAAACTGTTACAATGAGGAAACAAACTCATCTACACCTTGGATGGCGTAAGTGTGAGTAAATTTTCAGCAAATTTTCATTTTTGGGTGAACTTATTCTTTAAAGGAGTCATTTTATGTTCTTTTACAAAGTCTTGATTTTGTGTTGGGGGTGTACTAGAACAGGCTCTCATACTAGATTGTTCGGAAAACACATAATTTTTCACATATTTTACATTATTACAACACCTCTCTCCCCAGTCTGGCATGAACGGCTCAAATA
>NW_015536630.1:839964-876674 GCF_001515605.1 Sinocyclocheilus anshuiensis | reverse complement strand
TTTAAGCTTTGTAACTTTGCAGATCTTTTTTTATGCTCAAACAGCAACATTACAGACTAGCTAAAGTTGAAAAAGTGAAAAAGCATAATAGGACCCCTTTAAAATTAATTAATGCATTAAATAATGTTAACTAATGTGTTATCTTTGTTAGTGTAAAAATTCCTTTAAAATCGTTAATTGTTAATACTTCCGTCTGCTTCACAGATGGTCAAGATAAATAAGCGAGTTCTTACTCGATCCCGTCTGTTTGCCGCATCTGTGTGTTTCCAAACATCTGCTGATGTCATGTCTTCACTCAGGTCATCTGTACTGTAGATGGCTCTCAGTAGAGCTCTTTCACACTCGCTTTCGGAGCAGCCTGTGAACCGCTGACAGTGATGGTATATAATTAAACCCACCATACGGAAACCACACACAGGGGTCATATTACAGATCCAGCTCATTAGTTTTTAAAACTGAGAGTTAAAAACAGCCAGGCATAATATTTAATTAAAATTCAAACTATATTTGTACATTTTCCAAAGAAAGTGTGAGTGGTGTTTGCCCATGCAAAACACTTTCCATAATGCTACTCTCCTAAAAATAACAATTCTTAATTGGCATCTATGGTTCTGTTAAGAACATTTTACATCCATAGAGCCTTTCCACTGCAGATCATTTAAACATTTAAACAATGGTTCTTTTAAGAACTTTTAAAGTTCCGAAAGGTTCTCTGGGGAATCAAAATGGTTCTTCTATGGCATTGCATATGTAATTACATCAGCAGATTCGGCACGTTCGCGATAGAAAAGTGGCGCTTTATTTTATTACAACTGTGAAATTACAAACAAAAAATACACATTCTGAGACATGAACTGAAATTAATTGTGAATGTTATTAACATTAAATCGTCCTCCTCCCATTTTCACCACAAAATTATGGGGAAGCTGTGCCTCCCCTGCCTCCCCCGACGAGCCGCCACTGTAAGACACCATTTAGTTGAAAGCTCCCAATGCTGTCTCTGTTGAATAAAAGACTCTTTGAAGTCTTTACTTTATTATTCTTACAGCACGTGTACATACAGAGATATTAAAGTATAAATACTTCAACTAAATTGGTACTTGTGGGAGTAGTTGATGTGACAAATTGCCTACGAGTTCACGTCCTCTGAGGAAAAAGGCCATGTTATGTGCAGAACGGTTTCAACCATGTTGTATACTCTTTCCTGAAGCGATATATAGTAAAAAATATAATAATACAATTATTTAAAATATAAGTTATTTGCTCTCTTTTAAACTGCAAAGTCCATGCAAAAAATGATCTGATTGCATCAGCAGCATTATGCACTTAGAAGACGTGTTCTGGAAGGGAATTTTATTAAGAAGTGAGAGTTTTTGCTAGCGGCAAAAATCCTGGTTAATCATTTTACTCACAGGAATGGGGAATTCAAGGTCATGAGCAATTGCATGCAAATATGATGTCCTTCGCTTCACTTGATCAGCCAGTGCCGTCACCTCGTGCAGATCATCTTAAGAGAGACATTAAAATATATTTAAAATATATTTAAGGAACTGACCATGTTTTGTGCAACTGCTTTGTGTTTGCTCACCGTTAACTGTAAACAGAAACAGGACCGTGTCATTTTGACTCGACTAGATAAGATGGTGTCCACAAAATCCTTGTGGCCAGTTACAAATTTTGGCCCCTTGAAATAGTTGTTATATTAATAGCCGTTCATAAATGTTATAATAAGAAAAATGTAAATAAATATATAAGGTATTGTGGATAGAGGATAGTTTTGCAGATGCAAAAGAGGTTTGGAATAATATGAGAATGAGTAAATGATGATAAAATCTTTGATTTTTTTTTTAATGAATTGTCACTTTATATTGTTAAATGAATGACGTTGAGCTCACCAAAGATGATAGATCCCCCTCTTTGTTTCTCATTTTGCTGAAACCAGTGTTGATAAAACCTCTGATGTCATCAAAATTTGATAAAATAATTACAATTAAAAAGTAGTTTTGGGTTGAAACATTTCCCATAAATGTATTCTTGCACTGTTATTAATTTACCCATTAACAAACTGTCAAATTAACACATTTAAAGAACATATCAAATGATAAAATCATATTTGGCACTGCACGCAGAACTTGCTCCATATGTTGGGATGCATTCACTTGCATCAAACTCTAACTCTAGCACTCTCTAACCTAATTCTATTCTTAAAAAAAAAAAATCTTGTCCCTTTTAGACTTGCTGTTTGTTTTCTTAAAAAAAAAACTAACACTTGCTTTCTATGTTTTCTTTTCATTTATTATACAATTAACAAAAGCAAAAAAGACCTCTAACACTAGCTTGCTCTATTCTTTTTCTATTCTATCTGTTTTCTTTTTATTTATTATATTATTAAAAAAAAAAAAAACTTTCTACGTGTACTGCGTTAAGCTAACTGAGACTTGTCATAGCACTTACATATCATTGCTCTCTTGTTGATTTTGATTGCTTCCATTGTCCTCATTTGTAAGTCGCTTTGGATTAAAGCGTCTGCTAAATGACTAAATGTAAATGTAAATGCATCAGTCAGTCCTATAATGCCAAGAGTTTGCCAACCAGTATAGTACACATGTGCTTTATTCTGAAGGCTGTTGAAAGATTTACAAAAAATGTAATCATAAGTGTGTCAAAACCTCCATTACCAAGCAATTTCTGCATTTTTTAACACATGCACCAGAAGTTCAGCTTGTTCATGTGGGAAAGCTCAGGTTTATGTGTTAGGAGATGCTAAAGTAGTGAAATGTTGTATCTCTCTCCTGCTTTATGAATAAGTGCTGCTAGCTCATCACTGTTTGAGGAAGTAGTTTCATAAACCATCTCACTCGCGGTGATCTGGGCAGAAATACCTCTGAATGACACAGTTAATCATAGTAGAGAGAGAGAGAGTAGTGTTATATATGTAAAATAAATACATATCAGTCCCACCAGGAATTCATAATTTTTTATTTATTTATTTTTGTGATCAAAATAACTGATTTTGTGGTGGTAATTTCTATAATTTTGTGGAAAATTTGCTGTTTTTTTTTTTTCATTTCCATTAGTGCTGTCACTCGATTAAACAAAAATTAACTAATTAATCGCACATTTTTCTGAAATTAATCGCGATTAATTGCGATTAATCCTACCTAACATTAACGTTTTAAAATATACTTTTATATTGCAATAATTTCACATTCAATCTTCAAATTAATACAAACAACATAGAGACAATATATATTTTTATATTTGCTTAATGGCATCTTTTTTTAATGACTGAAGGCCAGTATCAATGATACCAATACTGATTTCTCTATAAAATTACATTTTTAACCATTGACTATAGCCATTCAACATTACAGTATAATTGAGAGCTGTCAATTTTAACGTTTATTAGACTTTAAAAATAACTTCTAATTTAAGTGAACTATCTTCACATAAACCCATTATAATAAATATCATATTTACCTGTGCCCTTCAGCAGAAATATACAGAAATTGAAACTGAAGTTATCAAACACTAAATTCTAAATTAAATATAGATGAGTCCTTAAAGCTATAAAAGTTATTTTTTCCTCTTTTTTTTCTTTGTCATTTGATTAATAGACATCACAGCAGCTGGTTATTAGGTTATTTTGGCTGTTATTTCTTTAGGAGCTGCCGCTGCTGAACGTGACGCGGATCTGACACGCATCATATTTTCTCTCAACTCTTTTTACCTTTTCTGACCCACTTCAGGTCTTAAAGTCTCTATTAATGAGCTGACGAGTTAAATCGGGTGTGTTAGATGAGTGAGACAGTGCTGGGCTGCTCCAGGACAGTTTTGAAAACCATTTCAGAGACATGTTCTTAAATGTGACTCATATAAAATATATTACATGCATGCACAGTTTTAAGGCAGCTTTAATCGCCTTTTTGGTAACTTCATTATTTAACTGACCACAACATTGCATGCATGTATTTTATTTTGCGCTTTGATATGAAATGATATTTCACGCGCCGGTGCCTTCTATTATAGTATATCAGTATTCTGTTATGATCAATAATCAAAGCCGTATTCTATTCTTTTATGGTATATCAGTATTCTGTCATGGTATAATCTGTTGTCAAAGTTGTATTCGTTCTATTATATTCCATCATAGTAAATCAGTATTTTATTATGGTATGATCAGCAGTCAAATTGCATTTATTTATTTATTTATTGGTGATCAAAATGACTGATTTTGTGGTGGTAATTTCCATACGTTTTTGGAAAATTTGCAATGTTGTTTTTGTTTAATTTCCATATTTTGTGGCAAATTTGCAATGTTATTTTTATAATTAGGATATCAACAGGACAATTATAGAAATAAAATAAAAAGTGCTTTCAGTTTTTCAGGTAGGTTTAGTATTCAGTTACAAAATACTACAGAAATGTGTGTATGTGTATATATGAATTTTAATGCAGTTCATGTTTAGTTGTACAGTACATATATTATCATACTATTTGGATCCAATTAAACCTCAAATTAGATTAGAAAATATACCAAGTGGAATTAAAACTTACTCAGGTGTTATCTTTCCTCTAAATGCAGCTTCATGTCCAGCCAGAAGAATAGTTTCCAGAATGATTTTAGTTGCACTGCCTCCTTTCATCCGGGACGATCCGCTGATGGCCTCAGCCTATATGAGAAGAGACCAGAGCTTCTTATGATGGGTGGACACTCCATAAACATCAGTAAGAATTTTGACATTTTGTGCAGACATTATTATAGAGTGTCCTGGGTGCCTGCCAGTGGTTACTATGGTGGTTGCCAAGGTGTTCAGAGCAGTTGGTGGTGTGTTGCACGTGCACAGATGTGTTTATGTCAATGCAGTGTCTCATACTCCCAATACAGGATTCAGGAGGAGTGCTTTCTTAGGCCTCTGCTCTGCAGTCATCCTCTCTGCAACGTCTTTAAAGTGAAATGAACAGTCCTGCATTGGTTCACTCCTGTCAGCATGGCAAGAATGTTAGTATATGCAATCTCCTCTTGTTATTATTCACTTGAAATCAAAATATGAGAGTGTGTAATATGCAGAAAGGCATTGTTTGCACTCGGTAGATCTACCTCGCCATATGTACAGCATTGAATCCCAGAAGCACTGGAGTAAAGACGTCTAAGTGCTTCAGACAAAAATCATGTTGCCCAGCAACAAATGGTGCCTTTGACACAGAACAACATCATGAAGTGCATTCACAGCTGACCCGCAGACGGCTTTGATAAGAGCTCGCGTTAATGCTACCTACATATGTCTGAAAGAAATCAAATAAAAATGGCAGACATTTCCTACAGTACACTCAAATAAAGGTGGAAAAGCTGCCAGTGTGGCAATACCTTTTGAAAGGTACACCATTTGTACCTCATTTACCCCAAAAAGGTGCCTTTTAGTACCTTAAATGTTCATATTTGTACCAAAAATGTACATTTTTGTAAAGGTACCATCAGTGACAGCTTTTGTGCCTTTTTCAGTGGTTCAGTGGTCACAATACAGTATAATTAAAATCACACTTGTTATTATCTATGAAGTAAAAAATGGGGACAACACATTTTTGTATGCTTTTGTTTTTATTTGTTGTGGGCTTCATATATTATTATTATTATTTAATTAATAATTATTATGATGTTTGCAGTTTTAAATTGACCCTAACTGTTTTTAATACAATTAATCGAAAATCACACTATGAAAAATAGTAAAAAGTAGTCAATGCATATAGAAAACAGATCTAAATAGTATAATATTATAACACAATTCCCCAAATAAATGTGAGAACTTAATATAAATAAAACTGTAACATGTTTTTTATTTAGTTTTTTTATATATCTATTTTAAATTGAACAAACATATTTTTTTATTTTTATAATTGTATTTAATATTTAATTTTCACAAACTGTGACTATGCTGCATGCAGTAATTACATTTTTTCAATATTTTTTTATGCATGTTATTTTGTGTTTTTGCTTTTGAAGGCTTTGTTGTTCCAAATGTTTTTGTATGTGAAATGTGAAGTTGAAAAACCAGGACTGTTCTTGGAAAAGTGGGACGTCTGGTCACCCTAAAATAGAGACTTAACCCAAAACTATTACATTTTTAGTTATAATTAATTAAATTAATCTACAAATGCTTATTTAAATTTATATTGTCACAACTTTTGTCCTTTACTATTGATTAAATAATGTGATTTGAGAAAAAGACAATAGTGTTATTCATACCGACATGCCACAGGATATTCCAATGAACAGGACACGCTTCTTTCCTGCACAAACCTGTTAGTGGAAAAAGAAAACAGGAAATGGAGAAAAAATTGTTTACATTTGTCAAGCTGAATGTTCTTTAAATAGTGTTTTTGTTAAAGAAAGCATAATTATTAATATCATTACTCAAATATCTAAATATGTAATATCTAAATTTCTAAGCGTTCTTTACCTCACTTGATTTTCAAATGATAAAATGGGTGAAAATCCCACAGACTTATAATTAAGGAGGGACCTGAGCCATATCTAAGGATATGGGGTGACTTGTTGACCAATATTGACTTGGGCCTATAAGCAACACCCGAGCAAGTGTGTGTTAAAAAATCATTTCAAACACTTTAGTAATGACATAGCAACAACCTGGCAACTGCCCAGAGCTCTCTGGCACTTCTAGGTGTTGCTCACATGTTCTTCTGAAAATGTCAAAGAATAGCCTGTTGTCTCTGCCTAGGTTGGTGAAACTGATTTATTACTACGGTAAAGCCGCATAACTTGTTTCACTCTTTGTTCTTGCGTTCACCTTGTCCAGCGTGCGAGCTCCCAGCGCTGGGTCATCCTCTGGAGCCTCCTGTGATGTCAGCAGGGCCCTTTAAAAACAGAGTCCAGAAATACTGCAGTGTCACACTGGAGTCTCATCTTATGCATCAAACAGACAGACTGTTTATTCACCTGTCACCTCCAGCTATGATGTACGAACAGATCTGCTTCTGTTTTTGGGCATTCAACATCTCATTAAAGGATGTCTGAGGTACGAAATATAATATGACAAATATAAAGAAGAAATTTAACAGTCATACAGAACACAGTGGGGAAAATGTCAGATAGGTAAATATACAGTGGTTTCTAATTTAATTTTCCTTTTTTTTTTTTTTTTTTAATTGATAAATCTTTCTTAAACTCCATACCACCAAAAGATATGCAATACGGCCTGATGTTCCACAGTCACTTAATACAATCAAACTCTCCTCTGGGTCCTGCAGAGACAGAACAATTATCATCATGTTTTTAGACTTTTTTTTTTTTTTGAGAATTATTGTGTTTTTGACTTTTTAAAATGTATTTAATTTCTTTGAATGAAATGCATTATTTGAAATTAGAGTTATTATTAAAATAAAAAAGGTTGTCATTTAAAAATAATATTACATTCAAATATATAACTGTAATTTTATATATACTTGCTAGATATGTTAAATGCTGTATGTAAAGTAAAATAATTAAATAAATAAAAATTAACATAAATATTCAATTGTATATATGTCTGAACTTAAACCATTATTTCTGAGTTATTAAAATAAAGGACTTCTAGTTGATATTACTGACCCTCAGCATAATTTCCACCCTCTTTGCAACATCCACCATCGTTTGGATGACTGGTGAACTATATAGTCTCTTCTCTATAAACAAAATGCACAGGTCATTAGCACAGAAGACTCTTGTTAGGAGCATAATGACAATTAATAGTTACATATCCTTTTTAAAATCAATAGGCCAAACCTGATGAAATGGATCATGATTTATTTTCTTCTCAAAAATCTCAGCGTCACATCTTCTCAGTATTTGCACCATCTGTTTGCCATTTGCTCTGTCAATATCTCTGCTGATGGGGTTGCATTTCTTCGTAACGGGTAGAGAGAGCTCGTAACACAACTGCCTCGTTAGACAGAAAACCCAGCACTTAAGATTAACAGCACCACTCAAGAACTCCTGTAATTACATTTTAGCTTGCAAGGGAAGAAGATTTGTTGGTCTATTACCAGCTACAGGACATTTGAAATGAAAGCACATCCAGTTAACAGTGTTCAGTTTTCACTCACCTTCATGTGATCCATGTTCATCAGACTCCAGCGTTTCAGCGCATATTCTGATTAGTGCAACATACTCTGATTCGTAAACATGCATCGCTTGAGAGAGAAAAAGCCCCCACTAAGCACAAAGTGAGCAGAACAAAGTTCACAAAATGAACTCTGACCCATCAGCTGTAAAAAAAAAAATAAAATAAAAAAAATAAATAACCAAATGAACTTTGACCCATCAGCTGTAAAAAAAAAAGTGTCCCCTCTTAAAAATTGATATGGACACACAGTAGAATGTTTGGTTTATATTACAACTATATTTGCCAGGACATATGGATCAGTAGTTAAAGCAGTGTTCTACTCTATTTTATTATGGTATATATTCTAATTATATTCTACTCTATTCTGCTGTATAATGGTATAAAGCAGTATTCTATTTTATAATGATATATCAGTATTCTGTTATGATCAGTTGTAAAAGCAGTATTCTAATCTATTCTATTCTATGGTATAATCTGTAGTCAAAGCAGTATTCTATTCTGTTCTATTTCATTATGTTGTATTCTATTCCATTCTACTCTGTTCTGTTCTGTTGTGATATAAAGCAGTTTTCTATGGTATATCAGTATTCTGTTATGATCATTTTTCAAAGCCATATTCTATTTTATTTTATTATGGTATATCAGTATTCTATTATGATCAGTAGTCAAAGCAGTATTCTATTCTATGCTATAATCTGTAGTCAAAACAGTATTCTATTCTATTATGGTATGACCAGTAGTCAAAGCAGTATTCTATTCTATTCTGTTCTATTCTATTCTATTCTGTCATGTCAGTATTCTATTACATAATAGTTTTTAGGATGAACAGAGTTTTAGATAGTTTCCATATAATTGTCTAGATCAACTCTGAATAAAGAAAAGAGCGGTTTAGAGACCGATATTTGTTTATGCATGTGAAATTTAGCTAGCAGAAAACAGATGAAATTATTATATTTTGCTATATTCTCTTTCGAGTATTCAAACAATTCAAGAAAACATCTTAAATGCTGCTGTAATGTTTTTGGTTTTACATAATCAAAATTGTGTATTTTTTTTCAATATTATGTTTGATCTAATTAGAAATTATTAAAATTATACGTAGCTTCATTTTGAGTGTATTCTGCTCTATCTGAAATTACATTCTTAATGTAATATTATTATCCCGGTATTCCTTTATTTAATTAGCTACCAAATTCCATTCTATTACATTACATTATATTCTCACTTCTTATCTAATGTGAAACTCTTAAGCATTTTGAATAATTTATTATCGCAGTATTATATAAAGACTATTTTTTTCATAGATGTGATGTGTTCTGATATGATTTATTTTATTCCATTCTTCCCACAGTTCTGTGCCGTTGTATTATATGTCTTTTATGATGTTTGCAGTGGACTGTCGATGTGCAAGTTTGAATGGCGTCATAAATATCGTCCAACAGGGTGTTTTTGGAGAGGTGGCGGCTGTACCGCATTCATGCCGGTGCAGGTTCGTGCGTCATGCGGCCACAGAAGGTGAATGAGAGTGACTGACTGACTGCTGAGAATCAGTCAGTAACTGGCCACCTGTGGGTCATGTGCCTGCGATGCAGCGCCGCTGATTGATTGGTATTCTTAAAGCGTTTTACACGAGCGCACGAAGTGAGGAAGGCGAGCGCGAGTTTTGCGATGGACGCCACGCGTTTACGCGTTACATTAGACGCGCGGCGAGCGGATGTACCTGGTGGCGAGGCTGGCGTTCCTTTGTAGTATCGATGAAAGGACGTGAAAAGTGTGATTTCGCTCTCAAATTGTCGCGAAAGGAAGCGTCTTCCTCGCTCTTTGCGGATTCGGATGGCAACAGATTGAGGCGCATTGGACTCCAGACTGAGAGGATGCTGAGGATGATGCTGGCTTAGATTGTTTATCATCTTCGTAATCACAATGTACAAGTGTTGCAAACGAATGCGCTCTTGATAACCATGTAATAGCTGGAGGAATGTTTAGTTCAGGTTACTTTTCCGTGGAAATCGGCGTCGCTCATCTGGATTAACTCTTCAAGAAGATATGATTCACCTAGTCACTTTTATGAGCCTCGTCCTGTCTCTGTTTGGATGCCACATCTGCTTTGCAGGGGCGAGTAAGTCAACTTATTTTGTCTCTATGTCATACAGTTTGACTCATAATAAAGATAAAACGCAGCGTGTATCTCTTTATGCTTGTTGGTCACCATGACTACAGGCAAGCATAAGAGACGACTGTTATGTAACGCTTTAATTGTTTTTAATATAAGCACTCCCGGAGCCAGCGGAGGAAGACATTAAGGAAATTGCTTTTACTCTGTTAGTCGTTGTCTTTGATTTAATGGCCCATAGATATTGCTGAGGGAATGACCTGAGCCAGAGCTGTGACAGAGTGTAAGAAGTGCCAGTGCAATAGGTAAAAATGATGGATTATATGTTCAAAAGGGAAATATGGTCTCAAACTACTGCTTTCTTGTATTACACATGATTTCATTAGGTTCATCTGTGATTTTTTTTGCTACTTTACACTAATATATAACATTCATTTATGAAATGTCTGTGCATTTTGCTCACTCTTCAATGCACGCAAAGTCATTTAAACTACTGCCAAACCTGTAATTACATCAAACTCCACAGTTAATTGAAAGACTGGCGTCTCTCTCAGTGCACTTATTCTTAATTAGCCTGTTTTACCAGAAACCATGCACAATGATGTATGTTCATCTACACTGTAAAAAAAAATCTGTAAAAATTACGGTAAAAAACCGGCAGCTGTGGTTGCCGGAATTTTACCATAAAAAATACGGTAGCAACATTTTAAAACTTAAATTTACAGTTAAATACTGTAATTTCATTAACTGATATAATGTTAATATACCAACCTTATTGAAGTACTGAAATCTGTTTTGTACCTTTGTAATACACTGATAACCACCAAATGCAGGTGGTGATGAGAAAGTCACATGATGAACCAAAGCCCATCACAAGCAGCTTTTAAATAATAACATATATAGAAGGTGCACAGTGTCATTCACACAAACGTTAAACACCATCATGGCAACACACATGAAACTAAAATAATGTAATAAACATTCATTTAACAACATTGGGTGTAACACACAACCCTGATATACAAAACTGATCAGAAAAAACTGAGAAGAAACGTAGTTATTTAAACAAAAAAACATCAAATTTTAAATGTAATGCAGGGAATTCTGGGAATGTCAATTTACGTCTTTTCACTTCCAAAAACTGTATACTACCGTAAAATTAATGTCCGATACATGTAATGTCCAATACAGTTTTTCACCATATATAGTAGGGGAATTTACCGTTAACCATTTAACAGGTTTTTACTGTAGCATTTTTACAGTCTTTTACCATTAAATTCACGGTCATTTTTTACAGTGTAGCATTGACCTTGGCTCGTTACATTGAGCTGAATTTCTCTTTTGTTGGCAAATAGCAAGATAAAAGGATGAGTGTGGTTACTCATCCCTCTGACGCAATGTTTGCTTTCCTGCTGAGCTCTGTGAATGTGTTTGATTCTAAAACACTGGCTCAATTGCCCTGCCGGGCCAGAATTTGTGCTCTCATTGGGGACTAAATTATTTACAAGGGGGTGTTTGGCTTTGAAATGGACACATAGATTGGGTTAGTGTACTGCTGTTACAGCAGGGCTGTATTATGACATTTTGAGCCGTACCATGTAAAGAAATGTACTAAAAGTTTTTTTTTCTATTGATTTGTACATGTAATCAATATGCACTTTGTTAAACCTATTATTTAAAGAAAATGTGCTCATGTGCATATTCACAGAAACTGTATTCAGTAGATGTTAACCTTTCTGTTGATTATCATTTTGCAACTGCATGCAGTATTAACAAAGAGAAGGCTGGTGTAGATTGTTTTGTGCATAGGTCAGTCATCTTAGTAATTGAATTGTATTTTATCTACCTCTTGAAGTAATTTATGCCAATATATGCATGAGCTCTGATTAGAAAGCATACTTAAGAAAATAAAGATGTCGGTGCAGCTGAATGTATTGCAGCTGTTAACAGGGAACCAGGTTCAAGCATATATGTCCTCTATATACTGTAAATATATATATATTTATATATAAGAAATCATTGGATATTGGTAAAATGCCAAATGTTAAAAATGTATGTAATTTACATGTATACAAATTACAGCACATACAAGTTTTGTTCCGCAAACCATTTCCTGTCATTTTTGTTGTGAGAGATCTTAGTCTTTTTGTGTATTATACCATTAATTTTTGAAAAAATATATGCATGGTTACCCTAAGGAGCTATTTCTACCTTTAATGTCACTTTTATATGATAAGCTATTGAGTTGATTCAGTCTCTTAAGTAATATTTTTGACTTGAAAAACAGCTTACACACACACATACATTACTTAACAATCATACATCATAATTTACAATCAGATAAATATTTTATATACATATGCATATTTTTATTTTGTGTATTTACATATTTATATATACAATTATATATTTATATGATTTTTAGTTATGTTGTATGATTGTTAGTTCATATATTTATTTCTATAGTGTGTTTCACAATACAGGTTATTTCTAAGCAGATTTACAGTTAGTCATATTGTAGCAGAAGATCATACTTTAGTGTTTATACTGTCTTCCTACTGAACAGATTAATAAAAAAACGTGGTTAAAAGTGCATTAATGCATTTGTATTTATCCTTACTATACTGTTTTGAAGAATTATTTTTATATTAAGAATATGCTGTTGGGTGTTGGTTAAAAACCAAAAGTCCTTCTTTTCTGTCAAACAGATTTTGCACGCTGGCGCATAAAGTCAGAGATTTGGCAAAGAAGAGTTTACCACTAATTTTGTCCAACTGAGTCACGCTGATCCCATTAAAGAAAAGAATTAAAATTAGAATTCATTTGCATAATGTCCCAGCAGAGTGAATCAGCTAAATACAGAAGTGTTGCATATTTATGAACTGCATTATTGTAGTTGTTCATTGAGCCGATGTCAGGTTGGCCTTTGGATGTCTTGGGGAAACGGAGACAGAAAAAAAAACTAAAGCATCTAAAAATAACTCGCAAACATCACCCTTTTGCATGCAACAGTAACATGGTTTCATCTTTTCAAACATGACGTTTATGGAGCCTGAATGTTTTATTGAATAGTTCAGTTTTAATTTCAGCTGTATATGTTTGGGGTTGTGCTAATAAATGATTCATGCTGGTGATTTGTGCTTCACAGACCGCCCTGCTGCTCCTGTCAGTGTCTCTGTTACTCACCTGCGGGCGGATTCGGCCACCGTGTCCTGGAATATTCCGGAGGGAGAGACCGTGTGTTATCCCGCTCTATGCGTGTGTGTGTTATCCCGCTCTATGCGTGTGTGTTATCCCGCTCTATGCGTGTGTGTATTATCCCACTCTATGCGTGTGTGTGTGTGTGCATTATCCCGCTCTGTGTGTGTGTGTGTGTGTGTTTTAGCGTCAGGACGGGCTGATGCAGCGTTTCATTCGTGAGGTGAACACGACCAGTCGTGCTTGTATACTCTGGGATCTGGATGAAGACACGGATTATATTATCCAGGTCCAGTCCGTTGGAGTCTATGGAGAGAGTCTGGCCAGCAAAAAGATTCACTTCAGGACGCTTAAAAAGTCTGAACATATTCAATCCACCATGATGGATCAAGGTAAACATGTCTGTTGGATATTTTAACTGGATCACAGCATTTGTACAATATCATATATTTTATAAAGTACAGTTCATGTCTTTTATGTGAAATTATAGGGAAGCCTGTTTCTGAATAAAATAAAATAAAAACGGTAATTATGACTTTTTATCTCACAATTCTGACTTTTCAAGATCAGAATTTCAAGATCTAAATTTAGAATTCTGACTTTTTTTCTTGCAATTCCAGGTTTTCATGCCACAATTCTGAAATTATATCTCACAGTTCTGACTTTTCTTGCGATTCCAAGTTTACTTGTCACAATTCTGAATTTATCTCACAAAAATATGTAGCATGTGATGTAAATCAATAATTAGTCTGCTGATGTATTTCCTAATGAACAGGAAGTTTTGTGGCCATTTTTGCATTTGAGAAAGTTGTACATAATATATATCCGCTATGATTATTTTGAGAATATAATGAACACAATGCTAACAGACATGAAATAAATTCCACAAAACATTTTATTAGTATGTTAAAGGTGGGGTAAGCGATTTTTCAAAAACGCTTTAGAAAACTGATTCGGGCCGATTAGCAAAACAAACTTGCAGCCAATCAGCAGTAAGGGGCGTGTCTACTCATGATGTGGAGGAGAGTGTTCAGTGCACATGACGGACATTAGCGAGCCGAGCAACAGAAAGATAGAGATGGCGGATAAAAAACAAAAGAGGAAAACATCTGCAGAACAAAAGAAGGCTTAAGGCAATAAGGCAAGAAGTAGGACCCGTGTAAATATCGGATCAGCTTTCCAGCGCTGGAGAGAACTCAAGGAGCGGAAGGCCTGAGATCGGACGCCGAGGTTGCTTTGTTTCTTCTCGATAGGTGAGTAACACCGTGTCTGCGTCACAACAGCTAAAGTCTGTCTAGTACACTGGACGCGACAAAGCGAGCATTGAAAATCATTTGAAATTTGTGTCAATACGTCATAAATAGAACGCAGCAGCAGTTTTCTGTCGGGGATTTGTCGTGTCGTGCCATGCCGCATCCAGTGCAGACCATAGATATGTATATATATCTATGGTGTAGACAGCATGACTGATTATAATGAGTTCCATAGTATTTTGTCGCACCGTGCCACTCGCGTCCAGTGTAGACACGGTGTAACATTGGTTTTGCTTTGTTTCGCAGAACTAATCGTTGCCTGGGTTGCGTACGTATGTGTGGGGCGGAGCTATCAAAATAGGAGCGAGACCCTTTTGGGGTAGGGGCGTGTTTGTTTTGGTGATTTCAAATGTCAACATTGGCTACCAGAAATCGCTTACCCCACCTTTAATAAATAAACTAAATAATTATCTTCAATCCTCTAACGCATGTTGTTGTCTTGTTTACCTGATCAGATGACCCTGCGGTTGAGGGTTTAGACATTTCCAGACACCTTCAGACTGGAGAGATACTGATCATTATGACCGTACTGCTGATGTGGGCAGGTAAAGGACGTTGTGTTGGATTTAGTTACACATAATCATCATAGTCTGGTTGTAATGAGATTGATGATATTGATTATCAAAAGAAATCATTTTGACTTGTCCTTCCTCCTGTAAACCCTGACATATGATATAATAGTCAGAAAAATAAATTTTTGAAATGGAACAGTTTACAGAACATTTAGACAAAATATTAAAAAAAAGTTGGCATATGTGTTTTTGAGTATGAGTCATACGACTCTCATATTCGATACATAAGTCTGTTTATGGCATGTTAACCATGATCTGAGGAGGATGCTTTTACAATTTTGTGCACTAAAATAAGGATATGCTATCAATCGGATGACAGAAGGCATGCAGGAGACAGGTTTCTCAGCAAACCTTTGATCGTGTTGATAATTACAAATATGATACAGTAGGCTTTATATGGTTTTGAATGTAAAGTTTCCATGTATCAGAGCTGTAACATTCTTTTAAACTTCTCTGATCTGCATTCAAATGTTACATTTGGGCATCACTGAAATATTTTCAGAATAATTGGCCTACTTTGTTGTTGTTGTTGTTGTTTTTCTACGGTGACCTTCAGAAAACTTTCTCCTTTGAAACTCAATTGGGATGTCCAGATGGAAGATAGTGTGTTGTTTTAATGAAACGTATCAGATCCGCGTCCCGTAATCAAGCTGATCTCTGTCTCGCTGCAGCTGTGATTGTGCTCTTCTGTAAGCAGTACGATATCATCAAAGACAACGACTCCAACAACCACAGCAAAGAGAAGAGCAAGCCTCTGTCCGGCCAGAGCACTCCAGAGTATCATAACGGAGGCCTGCTGGGCAGCAAGGTGAGAACTTCACCACTGATCACATATGAGCACGCTTTTTATACATTCAGCAAATATTTATCAAATAAAATTATTTTGCATTTTAATTCAGGTTTATGAAAATATGTCTTCACTCTTAGTAGCCTGATCAAATGATAAGTCAAAAAGAGATGTTAAAAATCACACTTCATATTACTTTTGGTTGATTTGTCACTTTGGAAATGTAAGGTCAAATAAGGAAGTCTATAATTCCAGGATTTACCTTCTCATTCTTCAGAATACACAATCTAAAATATTTGATTTTGTCAGTGTAGAAACAGGCTGTACTTTATGTCTGCATATTGCATATTACATTGCGGTATAAAGTATTGTATACTGCATGATTTTAAAAATGCAGTAGGTTAGTATTCTGTATATACAGAAAATCTGGTAACAATTTATAATAAGGTCCCATTAGTTAACAAAATTAGTTATCATGAAGTGTTACTGAAAATTACTTTATTTACATTGTTAGTTCATATTAACTAATATAGTTAACTATTATTAAAAAGTGGAACTTAATCACAAAATATTACTGAAAACTGCTTTAGGAGTATTTTTCATTGTTTATGTTAACTAATATAAACAAATGGAATCTTATTGGGAATGACCAAAAATTGCTTTAGAGGCAATTTGTATTATTAGTTTGTTAACTAATATAGTTAACTAATGTTAACAAATGAAACTTTATCGTATAGTGTTACCAATTATTGTTGGTTCATGCATGTTAACTAATGTAGTTAACTGATATTAAGAAATGAAACATTATTGCAAAGGATTACTGAAAATTATTATTAGTAGTATTTTTGGTTACACTTTATTTTACAGTACGGTTACTTACAGTGTACTAGTGCCGTCAAATGATTAATCGCGATTAATCGCATCCAAAATAAAAGTTTTTGTTTACATAATATATGTGTGTGTACTGTGTATATTTATGTATATATAAATACACACGCAGGTATACATTTAAGAAAAATGTTATATTTGTATATTAAATATATTTATATAAAATATAAATTATATAAATATAAATGTATACACGTAAATACATGTAAATATTTTCTAAATATTTACTTTATGTGTGTGTATTTATATATACATAATAAATAAACACACATATATTATGTAAACAAAAACTTTTATTTTGGATGCGATTAATCGCGATTAATCGTTTGACAGCACTAGTACTTACCCAAGAAAGTACTGAGTAGTCTAAGGTAACTACATGGGTTAAGGTTAAGTTTAGGGGTAGGTTCAACCTAGTTATTATCCAGTTATTATAATTGATATAATAAGTAGCATGTTAACTAATGTAGTTAATTAACATTAACAAATGGAACCGGTTTGTAAAGTGTTACCAAAAGTTCCTTTAGAGGGATTTTCATTTTTAGCTCATGTTAACTAATATTGTTAACTAATGTTCATAAATGGAGCTGTACTATAAAATGTTACCGGAAATTAATGTTGACAAAATGAACCTTATTGTAAAGTATTACCAAAAAGTTGATTTAGAAGAAGTATTTTGCATTGTTGATTCATGTTAACTAATGAAGAAAACTTCTGCCTCAGAATTGTAATAGTTTTCTCTTCAGGTGTGGTTTATTTCCCCATTTCATTCTAATATCTATTTTAACTCCTTTTGTAGTTCCAACGGACATCATCCTCCATCAGCATCATTAAGGTTTAACCACGGCATCATCACAGATCAGCTCAGCTCTTCTTCTGATAGTCAAGCATTAAAGGCAATAGTAACGTGAGCCTCTCAGCTCCCACAGCCACATCGGGAATTGTAAGGTAGTATACGGGTATTCAGTAGAACAGTATACTCCAATAAACAACAATGTCCTGGACGATGAACATACTGTACTTCTATAACTAATACATCAACTATAATCACGGGAGGAGCTATATCGGTGCTATGAATATGATTGTGAAAACACTGGCAGCCAGATACAGCGGTTTAGATGTGTGATGATGTTTTTTGTGTGCAAATGTGTTGCACTGAAAGAGGATTAATAATTGTAACAATTACAAATGTGGCATTTCTCATTAATATGTGTAAATTATGACAATAAATTCATCATCAGCCACAGAAGTGGCCTTATATTATGCATTATTAATTTCTAACCGCAGTGAACAGTATATCAATGGCTTGTTTTATGTTTTTATTAAGTATTAACACTGTTATTAAATGTTTCACACCCTTGTAGAGTTGATTGTAGACTGTTCAACCGTGAGGTTTACATCAGATCCAGTGCAGGAGTGTCTATGTTCATAAGAAATGGTTTTGTGTGGCATTTCTGTGCCAAACTAGTTCAAGTTTCTATTTTGAGCTTGTAAATGAAGAAGTTAGTAAAATGTCTACCCTGTTATTGTAATGTGCGTAGTTCAGAAAATAATACTTATTTTATTATTATATTTTTTTCTTGATTCTCTAAGTGAGAAGTTTGGATTAAGTTATAGTAAATTAGCTACACTTAGCTGTAGTTTTGGGCAATAGATAAAGAATGTAGTTTAAAATCTGTATTTCATTGCAAAAGTTAGAAGCAAAGTTTGTTAATATTCTTGCTCTCAATCCTACTTTCCAATAAATGGAAAATAAAAAAACATGCGTTTTGTCTGTCGGGTTGGTTATTTATTTATTTAAGTTTTTTGAGAGGCAGAAGTATAATTTTATACAATATATCAATTAAAATGGTTTAACTTTTCTGTTCAATAATTCAATTTGTTCATTCTTTTAGAGAGGCAGAATTATATTATATTTTAGATGATATTAACTTTTTACGTTTGATGTTTTCAGTGTTTAAGAAATAATGCTGATAGATAGATAGATAGATAGAGAGAGAGAGAGAGATAGAGAGAGAGAGAGATAGATAGATAGAGAGCGAGAGAGAGTGAGATAGATAGAGAGAGATAGATAGAGAGAGAGAGTGAGAGAGAGAGATAGATAGAGAGATAGAGAGAGAGCGAGAGATAGATAGATAGATAGATAGATAGGAGCGCTGTTGTTCTCTGACTGTCCAGTATATAGATATGTATACGTAGATGCCTCATTAGCGATGGCGGCCGCATCTACGTGCCTGGAGCAGTCGAATACTATGAAGGTAAAATGACGTCAAAAAGATTTGCATATATTCTGTGGAAGTGTACATAAGACTGTAAGCGTAAATTAAATTTTATTTTGCGTTAGGATGAAGCTGCAGTTTCACAATACATGAATTACACTTACGAATAACAGTAAAATGCTGCAAATATTTTTTTCTTGCGCTTGAAACGTGATTTACACCTTTACAAAGCTTCTCTTGCGCATGCAAATTTAATTTACGCTTACAGTCTTATGTACACTTCCACAACTCTTACCCTGCGTATGCAAATCTTTTTGACGTCATTTTACCTTCATAGAATACGGTCTATACATATCTATGGTCCAGTAGGTGTCGCTGTTTTACCTGTTTCAAGCTGAACTCTTTCAATCACTTCCTGTGCTGCACATACATCACAACAACTCCAGCAGCAATGAAACTTGTACACTTTCACTTCTTCAACACTTGGAGACACTTTACAGGGATAAAAATCCACATGGACGAATAATTCCTCATGGAGAGACGCTGATATTACCGCTGCTGGCTGTCCAGTGGTTATAAACACTGGGCTTTTATTGTATGTTCTCTTTTTGGGCTAGCTGGTCATGCTAGTTAGCCTGCGACTGATAACAAGATACACACAAATTATATCCTAAATATCTTAATTTTCATTGATGTGGATTGATAACAGACTCAAGGCGCCAGTTGCGCGATGTAAAAGTCATATATGACAGCGTTTCTGCAGTTTCGTCTATGAATTATGTATGCAGTTTAGTATTAGCTCACACTAACTGAAATAATAACGGGAATTTCAGTGTTTTGGATGTTTGGATATGATTTTTGGGGATACACAGTATTAAACGTGTTTAATTCGGGGCTTATGAGTCATTTGAGGAACTCTTTGTTCGGGAGAGGAAGAGGAAAATGAGGAAGAGGAAGATGATGGCGATGAAGATCAGTTCAACAGGGAACTGCTGATTATAAACAGACACATTCAGAAAAATGCCTAGAAGAAAACAGTCTAACCCACAGCCTGTCAAATGTAAGTCTGGATTTCTTTCTCACTTCAATTCACAGTGTGACAGTTCTGTTATTTTTAATATTAACGCCTGATTTTCATGTTTTATTGTTGAAATCAGTGTGATTGTGTTTATTTCTGTTGATAATTATTAACAAGAGCAGAAAAAGATGCCCACATTCAGTCTGCCTGTAGTTATTTGATGACCTTATTCAGACATTTTTGGGTTTTTTTTAGTTTCTCTTGATTTCAAATGTTAAAAATCAGCAGCATATATTTCATATTTAGAGAACTTTCCAATCCAGAGTCTGTCAAATGTAGGTTTTGCAGATCTCCTGATTTCTCTCTCTGTAGTTGTTCTAAGTTTGGCCGTGTCTTCTGCTTTTCTTCTGTGTTGCAATGATACCACCGATTTTCATGTATTTAATAACTTTGCTGTTGAAATAGGCCTAAGTGTTAAGAAAATGGCCAAATATCGACATATTTCGATATTTCACACTATATTTTAAGACTATTCACATGACTGACTGACTGAACTACTTGTATCAAAATCATCATCATCATTTTTTAAAATAAATAATAAAAATAATAAATAAAAAATTGACATATTGAGTCACGCATCCTTGTTTTAAAAAAAATCTGATTTAATTCGTTTCTACTGTACTTTATTTTCACTCCCATTAACTTGCTTTTTGCAGTGCTTTATTATGTTGAAAAAAATGCCAGTGTCCTTTTCTGTCAAAATTAATATCGAAGATCATGTGAGCTTTTGTTGGAGAAACACAAGTCTAACCTTTCCTTTTGTTTGAAAGCAGCTCTTTTTAGCTCCTCATGAGCTTTTATATAAGTTCTAAAGGAAATAGTTTGACTAAATGATAGTTTCCAAAGCCCTTGTTTAATGTTGAGTCACGAGTCTTTAAGAATCAGCTCTATCTCAGTGAAAACATGTCGGCTTCCCCTCTTCTGTCGTCATTCTTTCCTCACTGCGTTTCCTCAGGACAGACCCCTGTTCCTGCCGCGGGACCCATCTCTGACCCGACTCCCTCCATTTATCTGCCGTCTCTCCACTGTTCCTTCCTCCTTCATTCATCCCTGCCGTATTTCTTTCCTCATTCCAGAGCTCCAGTGCTGATAACCGTCAGTCTTATCACTGTACAAGTCTCTCATACGCATTTACTGGATATGACTGAGAATCATTATCAGATACACTGCATCTAAGGCTTCTTCTAGAATGTGTAATATCTATAAAGTTCACTAGATCAGAGAATGTTAAGATATAGTTTTCAATTTCCAATGGCGATATCAGTAGAACAAGGAGCCTGATATATTGCTGCTATATGATGTACGATATGATTAAATGAACATTTTACACTATTTATGCAACATTCACTCAGAAAGTTTACTAAATCACTAAAATCTTCCATTCTTCAGCCAAGCAATTACTTGACAAAATGTTTAAATGTCAAAAATAATGTTATTAAATGGATGGATTAATAGTTTTAATAGGCCTAAAAATAGGATGAGCCACTTGTTTTATAATAAAGTAAACTATGATATTATCGTTGACTGTGATGTTGTTTGTTTGCAGTGGGAGCTGAAGATGGGGTGGCAGTCGGCAATCAGGAAAACCTGGTCCTGGAGAGTGACTTCCTCCTGGGACAGGAGCTGGGCTTTGGAGAAAATGACTACAGGATCGTGGGTTTTGAGAGGGACTCAGGTCAGTGATATGGAATATGAATTACTTTAAGTCAGTTTTGCTGTACTGTTCCATACTTCAGCCAAACATTTGTGGATAGATCATTTTAATAGGCTTTATAAATTGGATGACCCACTTTCTAAGCTGTTGTAGAATAGCTGTTATAAAAATACACTTTACTAATTTGATTTTGTGAAAAACATGTTGTATAGTAGTTATAATAATAGTAATAATAATAATTATTATTATTACTAGTAGTACTACTGTTATTATTAACAATAATGATAATAATAATATTAAGAATAATGATATAATATAATACTAGAATATTAAAATAATAATCTGTTGTAGAATAGCTGATACAGTAGCTTTGTTTTATATTAATAATAATTTTAATAATGATAATAATTATTATTAATAATATTGATGATTTTATATATATATATATATATATATATATATATATACTATAATATTGTATCAATAATAGTAATTAATTTTATAGTAATTAATAGTAATAATTTATTATTAGTTGTATTAATACTAATGGTAATAAAATTAGTATACTGTTATAATATATCAATAATAATAATAATAATAATAATAGTAGTAGAAGTAACATTATTATTGCTTTTATTGTTGTTGTTATATAATGTTATGTAATATTTTCAATAATAATAATAGCATCTATTATTATTATTATTATTATTGCTTTTATTTATTAAGCATTTATATTATTGTTGCCACATAAACAAAAAACAACTTAAGGCCTTGCTTTACAGTGATTTTGTGATAAATGAAAACTGCATTAAATTGAAAATTAGGTTTTGTGGCTTATAGTCCATGTCAAGTCATCTATATGCTAATGTACTCAGTTGACAAAACTAACATTTAGCCATTTTCTTCTGGGAGAACAGACTAGACATTTTGATGACCCTAATTTATTGTATTGTATTGTATCTCTTTATTTATTTATTTTAAATATCATGAAATCTTTGATATATATACTTCCTATGTAAACACAGTAAAGAAAATGGTTTTAAAGAAAAACCATAACAGAGCATGTTGTGATCTCCCGATAGACTCCGTCACGGCTGACATGGGAATGCCGGTGTACGGCTTCAGCGATGAGGACTGTTCCAGCTACAACCGTCTCGGCATGGAGAGCGACTTCGAGGACCCACGAGACACGGAGAGCGAGCGGGAGGAGATGGACCCTGACCCTGCGTTCGCTCCGTACCTCTCCTGCAGGCAGTGCGGCCAGCTGCTGGGCGACCCCCTGAGCGGGGCGCTGGACCTCGCCGGCCTCTACTGCCTCCAGTGTGGCGCTGAGGGTGGAGACGCAGACCGGCAGGACCGTCCGCTAGAGGAGGCCCACCCCACAGACGCCGCACAGGGGAAGGTGAACCGAGGCAGATCCACGTCCGACGGAAGCTCTTGTAAAACGTACTCCTGCAAACTGTGCAGCTTCAGCTCGCGTTACTCTAATCATTTGAAGCGGCACATGAAAACACACAATGGCGAGAAGCCGTACCGCTGCCAGCAGTGCGCCTATGCCTCCACCCAGCTGGTCAACCTGCAGCGGCACGTGCGCACGCACACGGGCGAGAAGCCGTACAAATGCGAGTTCTGCACGTTCGCGTGCAACTCTCTGGGAAACCTGAAGAGGCACCAGCGCATGCACACGCAGGAGAAAGACCTCAACTGCAGCCAGTGCGACTTCAGAGCCAACAACAGCCACTCCTTAAAGAAACACATGATGAGCCACAAGGAGGACAAATCGACAGCCTTCACGGAAGGTAGTTGTTTAATCCACTTCACGTTAGAGCTGCACGATAAATTGAAATAAAACCAAAATTGTGGTATAGCTTTATCAAATTTGATCAAATCAAGCCTAGTGTAATTTATTTTAATTTTTCATTCATTCATTCAGTCATTCATTCTTGGGGGGGGGAAATTAATTTTTTAATGGAAACACATTTTAAATCACAGGGTTTTTTTTTTTTTTTAATTGTGCAGAATGTTAAGCAAAAGAAAACATTTTTTTGTTTTGTAATCTTTAGTCAGATTCTGTAATATGGTTAATGTTGAGTAATAACCAACATGCAGATCATGATTACACAGAATAAAAATAAAATTGGAGGTAATTTAGAAAGGCAATTTAATAGAATACATGCACTTTGTATTTCAAAATGAAGTGTTAATTTACACATTTACAAATGTTTGATTTAACATTTGAAAATGAAGAAATTAAGAAATAAAATTAAGCCATAAATATTAGTATTGTGAGATATTATTATTATATGATTTTTTAAAATACTATAATTTTACAGCAAGATATTATATTATTAGAAGTATTTCTTACTTTGTTTTTAAAAAATATATATTATTATTTTATTATATATTTTTTTTTTTAATTACGTAGTGCAATAATAATATAAATATTATTATAGTCAAATTGATATATAATTACAATTTTCTTGGTCAAATTGTGCAGCGCTACAAACATGCATGACAAAACTGGAGCTTTTTTAAATCGCTTAAAATTGCAATCACACATTTATCAGAAGTTGCAATTTTTTTTTTTACATTTTCCCCCAAATTCAAATTTAAATCCTGGCTTGTGGCTCTTCTCACCTCTCCTATCACTTGCTTTTTCACTGCTTCTACTGTCCTATCATAATAAACGTACACATGCCAAAAATACTAGTTATTGCAATAATATCAAATAAGTAGACATGGGGAAAAAGCATTTTTTTCATGATCCAGTTGATTCCTAAAGGATGTAAAGTTCAGACCTATATTTTTTCTGTTTCACTCATGTGTCATATTACAGAAGTAAAATCGTTTATGAATGCCATTTCCCTACACAGGTGAAGCAGTTATTTTACTTGACTTTATTCAGTTATTTTAATTATCAGTGCTCAACAGGAATGCAGATTCCGAGGATGCACAAAGAAGCACTTGTTCTCTTCAAAACGGCAAGTTTCTTGCTATTGCGTATTTCCTTTTACTTTATACTTTGCGCTTTAAGCACTTCGTGCTGCAAACCAAAAGAGGAAGCGAAGCGTGAAGCAAGGGGGAAGTAGAAACTCTTGGCTTCCTAAATCTGGATTCGCTGTAAAAAGGAAGCTTGTTTTTGTTCCTTTGTCTTTCAGAGTCTGTGGTGTCTGACCTGACTCTGCACATCAGCAGCGACCCTGACTTCCTCCAAAGCTACGACACCCTGCGAACAGACCGCCATCCCCCCGCCCTGCTGCACGCCGAGGGTTTGGCCAAAGAGTCGGACCCTCTGCCTGAGCTGCTATTCCCCTTCACGTGCCGCGTGTGCGGAGCGGTGCTGGAGGACGAGGAGGGTGCCACAGCGCAGATCTGCAGCAAATGCACACTAGACATGCTGTCCAAAAGCTCGCCGAGCAGCCCGGAGAAAGGCGACAAGCTGTACTCGTGCACATCGTGTCCGTTCGTCACACAGTACCCCAACCACCTCGCCCGCCACACGAAGACTCACAGCGGCGAGAAGCCCTACAAGTGCCCGCAGTGCAATTACGCCTCCGCCCACTTCGACAACCTCAAGCGGCACCACCGCGTGCACACGGGCGAGAAGCCCTACAAATGCCGCGTCTGCAACTACGCTTGCGGCAACCTGGCCAATCTCAAGCGGCACGAGCGCATCCACTCGGGCGCCAAGCCCTTCCAGTGCAGCGTGTGCAGCTACAGCTGCAACCAGAGCATGAACCTGAAACGCCACATGCTGCGGCACACCGGCGAGAAGCCCTTCAAGTGCCAGGAGTGCGGATACACCACGGGCCACTGGGACAATTACAAACGCCACCAAAAGAAGCACGGCCACTCCGCCGAAGGCTGGCTCAAGATGCAGCTGCCGGAGAAAGAGGAAGAGGATGAGGAAGGAGAAATGTAGTGGAAGCTCTCTATGATGTCTAACTCCAGTTGCCTTATTATTATTATCATTATTGTTGTCATCAGAGGAATCCATGTAGTAAAGGCGTGTCACGACAGGGCTGGTGTGCGGTTTTTTTTTTTTTCCCCCACTTGATTGTATTTTGTCCAACTGTTTACAGCAGCTGATTTCAATCCCAGAATCACAGGTTTGCAATTTAAGATCGACGTTTTGAACTGAAAGAGCACATTTATGCACCACTGGGTGAATCTCACAAAAATCTAACAGGACATATTTCACCCTAAAATTAAAGAAAAAAACCATGAAATTGTATTTTTGCATGAAAAAAAGGAGGCATGTTTCTTAGGACCCTGAAGAATTTTTTTTTTTTTTTTTTTTGAATGAACCATGTCTCTTAAGACCATAATGATGAATAGTGAAATTATTTTTTACACTACCTTTCAATTTATTTATATTTTCTCATTTTTTTTTTTACTTTTAGGTTTTCAAAATGAGGCATGTTTCTTATGAGCATTGAGTTTTTTTTATTTTTTTGAAATTATTTTGAGAACATATTTAATTATTTTTTTATTTTTAAGTTTTAAAAATGTATATTAGATTTTTTTATTACATTTCTTTCAAACCACAAAAATAAACAGCCACAAACAATGTACAAACAAGGATTGATTAAAAAAAATTTTTTTTTTTCATTTCAAAAAATGTTATTTAAAAATACATTTAAAGGGAGCACAGCAAATACTACCATTATAATAATTGCATTATAATAATGAGACTTTTTTGCTGTCATGAAAATGTCACAATGCAAAAAACAAATCCTAAAACCAGACTTCATTTTCTTTTATGCAAAATATAACTTAATATGTTTTTCTTTTAAATTTGGCATGATTTATATTTTTGATGCATTTTGTGAGATTCACCTCTCTGCTGTCATGGATTCTTGTTTAATTGCTGAATGAAAGAAATGCAATACCACCAACAAGTGGCCCTGTTCCAGGCTGATGCAGCAGCTCTAGTTGTTTCATGAGGGATTTGATGACACTGAAGACATCTGGCTGCTACTGTATGTTCACTTATGCACAATGACAGTGATGTTGCCTTGTCTCGGGGTGGTGCTGCTCCTCCTTCCCTCATTTACTGTATCTGAATTTCCTGGTGCCACTGCAAAATGCTGCACTGATCGGGGGTCTCGTCCGTCCCCAGCACACTCAAGGTTTTTCCAGGGCATTAGAGGGACACGTATGAGTGAGTCTCACGAAAACTGTTCAGAAATGCTAGCATTATATTTACCCCGAAATGATTATTAAATAAGGGAATGTTTTGCATAAGGAATATGAGGGTGAGTTTTTACATATTTTTGCATTGCGACATTATTGTGCATCTCTACGATTTTTATTTTTTGTAATGTTAAAAAGTGGAAGAAAGTAAATAAATTGTTCAGTTTTTGTGGTGGTATACATTGTACTATCCCTTTGTTTTCGTTACTGTATTACAGTAAAATTATTTTTTTATTGCATTATGGCGTAAATGACCTTAATTGTCTTTGAAAATAATGTCACAATGCAAAAAAAGTTGTAATGGTCCTAAAATAGGTCTTATTTTCTTTTTACATTTGTTTTTCTCTTATTTTTGGTGTGAAAATGACCCAGATATGTTTTAATGAGATTCAAAATTATGTGTGTGTCTTTTGTTTGACTTTAAAATATTTCCTTCAGTTTTATTTAGATTAAAGTGTGATGCCTACTGTGAAATTTTCTCTTAGGAAAAGTAATCATGGAAACTAGTGAAGGTTTAATTTTCTCACACTTTTAGTGGGAAAGATCCTGTTTTGCCTTTCCCCCCTCTTTTATTTGTGTAAACCAGTTCATGAGGAAGAAAGTGGAGACCACATGTTCATATTCACTTTATAATGAACAGATCATATTCAAAACAAACATTTAAACATTTTGTACACAGTCACTTTGATATGTATTTGATCTTAAAGGAATAGTTCACCCAAAATAAACATTTGCTGAACGTTTACTCACCCTCAGGCCATCCAAGATGTAGATGAGTTTCTTCATCAGATTGATTGATCCTAACCGATGGATCCTCTGCAGTGAATGGGTGCCATCAGAATAGGAGTCCAAACAGCTGATAAAAACATCATAAATAATCCACAAGCTGCTGCGTGTTTGTAAGACATGTAAAATGTCTTAAGGATGGATTTGTTTTTTAAAAACAATCAGCATTTCATTTCACAAGACGTTAATTGCTGCTGTACTGGAGTGGTGTGAATTACATGTGGATTACTATTGTGATGTTTTTATCAGCTGTTTGGACTCTCATTCTGACGGCACCCATTCACTGCAGAGGATCCATTGGTGAGCAAGTGATGGAATGCTACATTTCTCCAATTCTGATGAACTCATCTACATCTTGGATGGCCTGAGTATAAGAACATTTTCAGCAAATTTTCATTTTTGGGTGAATTATTCCTTTAATTGGTCCTCCACTTTGGTCCGTTTTCTCTCTGTTACAGAACTGGCACAGTCACTCTGAAATACACAGCAAGAGTTCAGTGCAATCAGGGAATGAATAAAAAATAGATGCACAGCACCGAATCCAATGATATTTGGTTTGCATATGGTGTAATATGATTATTTATGTACTGTATTTTTGTGGGTTTCTTTAGCTTTCTAATATTTGTACACAAATTGTTGATCTGAAGTGGCCTTTGGTTTCATAATAAAGGTGTTTTTAAAATTGTATTAAAAGCAGCTGCATTGAGACATTTGTTACAGATGCAACTAAATTGGAATTCTGAAAAATAAATATTCTGTGTATTCTATTCTACAATATTAGATTACAATGCACTAATTTAATTGGACGAGCATTCAAAGAATGCTGACATTTTGTTTCGGTGTATTCCAAAGAATTCCAACATGTGATTTTCCTTTGCCGCCTTTTCTATTTTCCATTTGTGGAGAAAAAAAGTCACAAAAATTGCTCCTCATATTGTGCCAGTTACACAGTTGTAATGTGCCATCTCAAGCTAAATTAATTTTATTATACGTTAATACAATTATTCTTTCAAAATACTTTTTTGAGTATTGACTATTTTATATATATATATATATATATATATATATATATAAAGAAAATAATATATAAAGAGAAAAAATGAGGACAAATATCTTTTATTTCCTTCGTTTTTTTTATCAATAAATGTGCTTTTTTTTACAATACAGCAAAGTGGAAAACACAGGACTGGCATGAAAAAAAAAAAGTTAGAAAACTTATCTTATTACATCAAGCAAAATCTGGCTGTTTAATTGTTTAAGCATTTACCATTTCTTTCCTGTAGAGAGCAGAACTGAGCTTTTCCAGAGAGTAATCACAGAAAAACAGACCATCATTACACATATTTTATCATGATATTGAATATGAATAGTAATGTTTTTGTGATTCAGGTAACATTGTCTGATTTGGATACAGGTCCACGTGTTTTTTACTCTCATGACATGTATATTCCTGTGTTTGTGTTGTTGGCTGAAGTCACGGCGCAGTAGCTGGTTGAAAGGGACCAAACCTCTCTCAAACACCTGACTTGGTTCCGTTTTACCAGCAACTAAGACATGTTTCTGAGGACAAATGGATTTCCAGCTTAGGATTTCTAGAGGTGAGAGGCATCGCTTTCCTCAGTGACATTCACACTTCAGCATCTGATTAATCACATGTCATACGTTTTATTTGCAGTTAGAATCATCGATCTCATCTATGACTCAGGAAGCAGAAGATGAACTTCCTTCTGGACAATGACACCGAGTCCGTGGATGTGCCGGTATGTCCTGACTCTGGTGTGTCCGTCCAGAATTAGCTCTTCTCCACCTGTCCAGTTATTAATAAGAGTAAACATTCGTGATGGCAGCAGCTGCTATCATTTGTAGTTCTTCATATTTTATGTAATTTATAGTACAATTAAAATGACTTAATATATATTTACGTTTCTTTCATTTTATGTTTTATAAACTTAAAAAACATAGAACAAATAATGGTTATAGAACTCATTAACCCTCTATCATTTTAGTGTATATGTATATATAAATATAAAATATATTTACAAGATGTTACTTTTTATAGTTTATAAATGTACAATAATTTTTCATAGAACAAATAACAGTTATAGAAATCATTAACTCATTAGGATGGATGATAGTGTTCCCTGTGATCCATAGACATCATTTAAGTCAGTGGTGCCATATTCTCTAACAGTTTTAAGGAGATGATGATGATGATGATAAAGACTCTTTGAGACCACACACTTCCTTACATTCCATAGATTGATTCTGTATATGGGGATATAAGGAAGTATGTCATCTCAAGGAGCAACAGCCAGATCTGTTAAACACACCATACATCACAACTCACATAATACTCTATAGTACAGCATAGATCCCATATGACACAATGATACATAGCATAGGCTTTTTTTATGAACAAGATTTGATGCATCTAGAGAAAGTTGTTAATCACCTTTTTCCCTCCACTAGCTGATTTTAAACAGCCCTGCGGTGTAACAAACTCGCATTTAAATGTACAAACATTCCATTTGATATGACATCATAAAAACGGAATGCTTGGTCAAATTTAAACTGTTGAAAAAATTAGATGGTGCTAAATGCTGTTTCAAATCATTTTAGATGGAGTTTAGCATGTCATACCTCAGGATATGTCAACTTTCCCTGTCAGTTCATTCTGACCTGGCAGGCATTTACAGTATACAGGCTATTGTCTAGAAAATTGCATGAAACTTTCACCGCCTTTCTAAAAAGTAAAATTGATGAAAAAAAAACAGCATTTTCTTTCTGAAATACATTTGAGTGAACAAACCAAAAAAAACAGAACGAAGCAGTAAAGAGAGACTTGTACCTGCAGTCCAACAGCATTGACATATCAGACGGTTTCAGCTCAGGCTTCCCACATTACTTGCCCGTCCCTTGGCGTCCAGTCCATCAGACGGGACAAACACAGGTCCGGCGCTCTCTTCTGTGCATATCCTCGTCCTGTGCCATCTCCTGGATTGTGTCCAGAGCCGGCTTGGCTTCCCGGCCTTTTCTAATGCTCACCCTCCCCTTGTTGGCAGCCTTCCACCTGTCGATGTCTTTTAGAGGCCTGGGTCTCTCCTGGACCTCCTGTTGGCAGGCCTCAGTGCTCTGACAGTCCAGCAGCCTGTGAAATCACAGCTCTCAGCTGTTCACACTACGCTCCAGACATCCAATCTCAATGGCTTCTTCAAAAAAGAAGGGGATTCTGGGGGGCAGGGTGGGCCAAAAGACAACTGCCACCCGCTTTTATTGGGACAGCATGACAGAAAATGCTTTCTGGGGCACAGCTGACAAAGAACTGCATGTTTTTGGTGTGTGTGCAGAAATTTATCTGAGTGATGTTCATGTTAGTAATGCGCTTGGTGTTTCCGTGAACTTCCTAGAGCATTGCTTCAGAATTTTACATCATTTTACTAATTTTTGTATGGATCTTATTTCCGCCACGGAATAAAAAAATTATAATAAAAAAGGTAGTTGCTCACAATTCAGACTTTTTTATAGCAGTTCTGAATTTATATTTTAGATTTATATATTTAAAAATATGCGAAATATAAACTTGCAATTTTGAATTGATACATTTAAGATGTAAAATCAGAATTGTGATATAAACTTGCAATTTTAAGCAAAAAAAGTCAAAATTGTGAGATAGAAACTATAATATATATATATATATATATATATATATATATATACAGAGAGAGAGATATTGCCCATATATATATATATATATATATCTTTCTTTCCTTATTTTTAATAAGCACAACTTTCTTCACTAAGTCTTTATATATATATATATATATAAAACTTAAAAACTATTCAATATTTTTCTACAGTTTTTGTCCAGAAAAAATATCATTCAAAAAATTCATTTAACACACACTGATCTTATCGTATTATATAGTAAAAAGTTTAAACCTACGCAAAGAGCATTTTTCATATCATATCGAAAATATAGTAATTTAATACCTTTTCAGCAACACTGTAACAATAAACAATTATGAAACAAAACAAAACGATGATATTTAAAATGTATGAAACATAAACATTATTTCAGCTATTTGCCAAGACAACATTTTTTTTTTGCTTAGTTTAACTAGAATGACTTAAATAACAACTACTAAAAAAATTATAAAAAATTATAAAATAAAAAAACTATATAGACATAATGACAAAAATTATAAAAACACAGAATACATAAAAAAGACAAAGCAAACAAACTTACCAAAATTTTAACTGAAATTAAAGTGAAAACAAAATACAAAAAATCTAATTCAAAATATTAACAAAAACTACAATAGTAATCAATGATCAATGATACTAAAATAATATTGATATATATTTATAAATACGTATTTTTACCATATATACATATACATGTAAACATTGTCAGCTTACCCTTACTGAAATACCGAAAAGACAGAATTCACAAAAATGATTCTAATTTAAGACAGCACTGTAGAAATTATTTACTTTTGTGCAACATAAAAAATAACTTTGTACAGTTTATTTTTATTTTTGACTGTTCTGTACATGCCATACAGATGTCCAGTGAGATGTTGCACCTTTAATATAATATATTCTTTAATGCACTGAACATCACATTGCATGGAAAACCATTCTTACATCATGATGTTGGGTACCTTTATTTCTCATTCATGTGGAATTCATACAAGCTTTTTACTATTCATTACTATGATAGACCATGAACTACCAAATTACCTGATTGATTTAAAGCCATGATGAGGGCTTGAGGGGATCAGCTAATGTCTTCCTCACATGTTCATGTTGAATCATTAGTGTTAAAGCAGAGTAAGAGGCCAGTGTTTGCGGCCAGTTGCCGTCCTGTGGTTGATACAGCTGTTCCATATGAGCAGACGCCTGAAAGACCTGCCATTGTGTACGTTTCTATCAGCGAGGTCAAAGGTAGCGTAATCAACGCTTCACAAACAGGTGTGGGTCGTGACGGGACATGGCATATGCTGCTCAACCTCAGCCATTTACCACAGTAAAAAACTTTTCTTGCAGGGTTTTTTTGCAGGGTTGTTGGATCAGCTGAACAGTGATAATAACATTAAGTTGAGTTAGAATGACCTTAAAACAAATTATCTGAAATTATTTAATGGAATAACAATATATGACAGTCATTCTCAGCTCTTAAAGGGACAGTTCACCAATAAATACCCATATATATATATATATATATATATACCCATTAGTATATATATTTGTCAGCTGCCATGCATGCAAATTACAAAACGATAATTATTAAAAAATAGATATTTTTACTTTAAGAAAGAAAATATTTTTATATATATATATATATATATATATATATATATATATTCTTATATACTTAGATATATACATATTATAGCCATCCTAAATAGTTTTTTTGTTCCAAAATATATAAAAACTTGGATTTTTGATTAATGAAAAAAATAATAAGTAGCAAAATAAGCAGTCAGCATGATGTTCTCCTGAACATGTTTCAAGGATTATTATTGTAATTATTATTTTTTATTTTATTTTTATTTACTATTTATTTTATATTTTATAATACTTTTGATTAACTATCCATTTAACATTGGCACCATTTGTAAAGTCAGCAGACACACACCTGAAATCAAATGTTGTGCTTGAACCCTGTTGAGATTTACTCTGGGGGTTTGGATGTGTTGGATGAAAGCTGAGCAAATGTAAGAGCAGACAGGCCATGATGAGACGAGTGCTTTACTGACTTCATGCACAACAAAGTGTTAAAGACATCCAGATCCCAAACACAAGTGACAGCTGTCAGGAGTGGAAAACAGCTAGTCAACCCATACTGACCAAATACATGCTCATATTAACCCTATAAAGCCAGCTGGATCATATTTGACCCAACTTCATTTTTGCATTTTTTATGGAAATTTATTTCTGCCATGGAATAAACATTTTTAAAATAATTGTGAATTTTGATCTCACAATTTCAAATTTGAATCCTAAGTCTTAAGAAAAAAGGTCTGAATTGTGAGATTGAAAAATTCCAATTACCATTTTTATTTTTTCTGTGGCAGAAATAAGCTTACATAATTTCCAGCAAGTATTTTGTAGAAAATAATACATTCTGTCAAACCATTATGATCAAGTTTATGCATCCAGGTAAATTAAGTAAATAATTTGGGGGGAAAGTAAAATTAGATTAGATTGATGAATTATGGGATTGATAACTCATTTATGTTGATCTGAAATTGAGCCGATCTTCAGTGGAAAATTCATTTGAAAAAAGATAATTGTGTCTTACCAATTGAAGCGATCCTGTTGACTTTATACAGTATAGTTGGCATCAGCGTTATTTCATTATTACTGAGATACTATTATAGTTTTTATTCATTGTTTGAATTTGTTTTTATTTTTAGATTTCTATATTATTTCATTTTCATGTTTGTTAAAGTTTTAGTAATTTTGTTGTATTTTTGTCATCTTTACTTTTTTAATTTTTATTGTCCATATGTTTATAAAAAAAAAATTCAGTTTTACTTTTAGTCATTTTAGTATCAAGTTAAACTAAGTGAAAATTAGAACTGTTTCCTTTGAAACTAGCTGAAATAAAAGTAACTAAAATATTTTTTTTCAATTAAAAAATGTTTTTGTTATTATTATTATTATTATTTCAAGTAACACATTTTTTTATTTTATAGTTTTTTTTTGATAGTGCTATTGAACTTTAAAGGGGTCATATGATGCGATTTCAAGTTTTCCTTTACATCACAGTGGAGTCAGCTGTCTTAACCGTGGCTTGTGTACTGCAAACACATACCAGCTTCATCACTGTGTCTGTCACGTGACTCTGTTCCCCTTTCGGGCTCTGTCTTTACATTTATTTTGAAAGATGAAGCTCGCGATTATGGTAAGGGGCGTTACATTTCCGACGAGTGCTTGCGGTGTTCGGCCAATCACAATGCACTGGGTCAGCTGGCCAATCAGAGCAGACTGCGCTTGTCGGAAGGAGGGACTTTGTAGAAAACGAAGCATTTGAGAGAGGCGGGGCATAGAGGACCTACAATAATGTACAGTATTTGAAAAATAATGTGTTTTTTGAACATTAAAGCATGTCAACATATTCTGTTACACAAAATAACGATCTTTAAAAAAGCATCATATGACCCCTTTAATAACCCAACAGTTGAGACTGGTTGCAATATTAATACATTTAAAAGTGTGCCGTTGTTGAGAGTTTCCACACTAAACTTTAACCAATAGCGTAGAGCAGACCCAGGGAACCCCAGCTCCAGATCGCAGGCACTCCTCAGAGGCAGTTGAAGCAGCAGCTGGGGAACTGCTGCACATGCTCCACACGGCAGGTGGCGCCGACCACAAAACTTTTCCTCCTTCAGAAATGTCACCTCTCTCCAAGGCCGGCATATTCAGCTGGGATACGATTAGGCCCCGTCTCTCATCCTGAGAGTTCCTGAGAGAATGCGAGGGAAAGGCATGTGCTTCTAGCACATTATCTGAATGGCAGACGTGCCGCCGTCTGACTGCTGCTGCTTCCTCCGGCCCGTCATGACAATTGTGTGCTCATTTGTTGAGGAAGCTTCATTCTGCAGGACCTGCGATTGTTTAGGGATTCCTGTGAAGGACAAATATATCAGAAGGGTCAGTCATGTGCTGCAGTACTAAAAAATTAATATTTATTGATTCTACACTTTTAAAAAAAAGGGTAGAAACTATTTTCACTCTGAAATTGCTAGTAAATTGAACAATTACAAAGAACTCCCAGAATTCAGAACTTTACTTTTTCTCCCCCAGAATTCAATTACTCACTGCTGTTTTTCTTCCAAAATGATGTCACTTCCTGGAGGATGATGTCATTAAAGATGAAGGGAATTTACAAATGTCTAACCAAAGGATGGAAAGTGATATCATAGAAACTGGAACTATAAATTGAGTACAAATTCAAAAAAAGTTTGTTCCTTTATAACGGAAATGATTGAAATGGTAGTTATAGAAAAAGGAAATGTGAAGAAACACCTGCAATGTATCTTAATATTGCCAGTATTTCTGTAGAAAAATAAATAATAATTCACCTAATTAAGACATAAGATGAAGGCATGAAAAATTACTTTATAAAACCATAAAAAAAAAACCATCATACTTGAAATAATTCTAAATTGAAAGAAAAGAAAATATACAATTAAAAAACTTACATTTATTTTATTTCAGCTAGCTGCCAAAGAAACATTTCTCATTTTCATTTAATTATAAAATAATAACTAAACTGTAGAAATAAAAAATGTATACAAATTATAAGAGTGTCTCAGTGACGTTTTGGAAATGAGAAAAGTAGTTTTTATGTCTTTTATGCAAAAAGAACATCCGGTGAGGGTTTGTCTGAATCACATTTAATAGTGAAGAGTGTAATGAAGAGCCAAACAGAATCTGCAGCAGTACAAGCATGTATGTTTGCCATTCTCAAACATGTTTCCTATCAGGATCTGTCTGTCATACTGAGAGAAAAGAAAGAAAGTGTCTTTCAGAGCATGTGTTCTTCATGATGACAACAGGACGGGTAAATCATGCAGACAGAACTTGCTCTCGTCACATCTGATGTCTGCTATGTCATTGACAGCGGACACTGTTAAACACACCAGTATATCTTTAGCCAGTCTTTAGCTGAGCTCTTCACATGCTTCCTTCCTCTTCTCTGATCTTTCTCTCGGCCAGCATCAGTTTTAACCAGTGGTGGAAAGAGTACTGAAAAAATATACTCAAGTAAAAGT
>NW_015536630.1:839525-839870 GCF_001515605.1 Sinocyclocheilus anshuiensis | reverse complement strand
CAATTACTGATAAAAACTACTTAATTACTGTAACGTGAGTATTTGTAATTCGTTACTTCACACCCCTGGTTTTAACCTCTACATCACAGGGTTATTATAATTAACTGAATCTGTGAAAATGTTCTCGTTACTTGAAAATTGATAAGCAAGCAATAGGTAAAATAAAATAAAAATATATTTATAATATTTATTAATATAAAAAATAAAAATGATATTTAATATATTTTATTAATATTAAAAGATATGTAAAAAATAAGTTGTGTGTAATATATACAAAAACCTTCATATATTAATGTGTGTGTGTGTGTGTGTGTGTGTGTGTGTGTAAATAAAAGAAAAAATATA
>NW_015536630.1:821262-839504 GCF_001515605.1 Sinocyclocheilus anshuiensis | reverse complement strand
TTATTTAGTTTAACTTGATGTACTAAAATAACTAAAACTGAAATAAAAATGAAGAAATAAATAGAATATAGTATTTAAAAATAATTTTAAAATGACTAAAACTTTCATTAAAATTGAAATAAAAACTGAAAATATGAAAATGAAAATAAGATATGAATAAAAACTGTAATAGGATCTGAACTAAAATAACACTGCTATTGCAGAATTCCCTGACTAATCTTACTATTCTCATTAGTGCTGTTTTCTAGCATCACTATTACTAGTGCACATACAGTACTTGTGCTCAGGAAATATTCAACTAAACCGCTCAAAAATGCATATACAGATATGAATAATACTTCAAATTAGGGATGCTCCGATCAGGATTTTTGCAGCCAATAATGAGTACCGATTTCTTGTCATGGTGATCGGCCGATACCGATGCCGATTCTGATGCTTCAAGTTTTATATAGACGGTTTCATCGGGCGCACACGCCTGGCCCGAAGTTAACTTCCGGTCTGTGTTTGTTTATCAGTCTGGCTATGGCGCTGGCTACACAAGAGTTAAAGTTAAGGTGATGAGTAGACTGAAGTTGGGCTCAGGTGGTTGTGCTGTGGGATGTGTTTCCCATACATTTATTTATTTGTGGCGCTCGCCACAATATCAAAACTGACCGATTTTCCAATGGGCTTTGTTGAATAAACATGAGCACGTACTGCACGTTTAAAAATCATAATGAGGTGCGGGGGTTTTTCTATCACTGTATTTCTGAAGGAAGACTATCTTTAGAAAATGTTCTCTGTCATTTTCATTTCATCTTGCATGTTATATGCCTGATAAAGCAGCGTTTGTGAGCTCACCGCTGCTTTGTGTACAGCGGTTACTGGGGAAACCTCTGTTTTTGTTTTGTCCTCCACGCTGTGACAACTCACGAGTCATAAAATATGATTATCGGCCGATACCGATCTCCGGCCGATCGATCGGAGCATCCCTACTTCAAATCAAGCTGCATGTTGAGACCCAATCCTAAAGCCGTGCTAAAGACCACCCAGAACACTCTTTAAACTCCATAACCACAACACCCATCATTTCTTTAGAAAATATGTAAACCTGTTTCAATAATTTGTCATTTGATGATAGTTTCATGATCACCGGGTTTGAGCTTACAACCTTCTGGTTTCTTAAACTACGAGGCGACACCACATGTGAAAAGTTTGAAGATCCAGCACCAAGATGAGCGTGAGGCATTTATCAGCTATTTGCATTTTGGATTTTACTTGCTTCAAGTTAACCAGCAGATGTTTCCTGATAAAAAGGGAAGTTAATATTTAACTCTCTCTTGAGAATCTGTTGCATCAGTTAACCCGAAATGTCTCTTTCTAAACGATCAGCATAAATAAAAAGCACTGCAATTCCAGTTGCAGTTGATTGTTATGCCTATTCCCTTGATTTAGTATTATTCACTCAGACATTCAAATATCAATATCCAGCATCACACCTTCACAGGTAGCACTAATAAAGGCCTTCATTTGAATGTCTTTTCTGGAGGCACTGAAGGAGAGTTCCTGGGTGTGTGTTTTTAGAGACGATCATACTTTAGCACACTAGTCTGTAGGATTCGCACAACTAACCTGAACTTTCGTTGTTCTTGTAGTTGATAATCTAATAGGCTTCCCCCATAAATCTGCCTGTTGACATTTGTGATATCAGATGTGATTAATGCTTCACTCCTCTTTAATGAAGCACTCGCTGTACATCTCCAGCTTTCTTGACAGTAAAGGCATAGGCATCGATAACACAGCGAACACCAATGGGACTGGTGAGCATTGTTTGCGTTCTGATGTGATCCTGCTTTTAAAATCTATTTTCATGATATCTTTTAAACAGCTTTGTTTTCTTTCAGCGTAACTCTCATCCGAAGCTGTACCCCGGAGATATTCTTGAGTTTCCTGGCAACAGTTACTTTTCTCATTTTGGCGTTTACTATGGAGAAAGAGACGGAGTTCCTTATGTGGCCCATCTGACCATCAGAGGTGAGTCTGTGTCATCTTTGAAAAGAATTAGCCATTTAAAAAAAATGAGAATTTTAGCATTCCATCACTTGCTCACGAATGAATGCTCTGCAGTGAATGGGTGCCGTCAGAACGAGAGTCCAAACAGCTGATAAAAACATCACTATAATCCACAAGTAATCCACACTACTTCAGTACACATCAGTTAACATCAAGTGAAGGGAAATGCTATGCGTTTTTAAGAAAAAAATCCATCATTAGGACGTTAACTTTAAACCGTCAACTGAGTCAATAAGCCATAATAATGCTTCCAGTGAAAAAGTCAATCTCCTGTTGTCTCTCACATTAAAAACCAACAACATATTTGTTTAGAGTTGCTTTGGACTGGTTTTGATTATAAATGCTGCTTGATCTGTGCAGATTTCTCTCCTGATTCAGACAACTCTTTCACTGGAGAAAGAAATATAATGAATAGAGGGCATTATATTTTAGCCAGAAGCAACAGTTTAAAATTAAAAAATAATCTTCATGATGGATTTGTTTCTTACAAACAAACAGCTTTTCTCTTCACAAGACATTAAGTGATGGACTGGAGTGGTGTGGATTACTTGTGGATTATTGTGATGTTTTTATCAGCTGTTTGGACTCTCATTCTGACGGCACCCATTCACTGCAGAGGTACATTTCTCCAAATCTGTTCCCATGAAGAAAAAAACTCATTTACATCTTGGATTACCTGAGGGTGAGGACGTTTTTAGCAAATGAAATCTTATGACTGTTCTCATAACATCTCTTTTCAAGATTCAGACACCAAACTCCTCCTTTTCGGCCGAGCTATAAACGCCGCCGTAAAGCTAGACCCGCTTGACGTAGTCGGGAAGAAATACAAGGTAAGAAACTACCTGGATGACAAGCATCCACCACGAGATTTCTACGTTCTCATCCAGCCGGAGATCGATGAAATCATGACGAAACCCATCACCTTTGACATCCTGTTCAACAACAGCGAACATCAGGCCACAATGTTACGATACGGGGTTAAAAAGTCAGAGCAGGTAAAACATTTGACATTATGACACTAACCTGTCTAATTTGAATGAAAGTGTCAATATTAGCCTCTCATTTAAAAATTCTAGAAAACATTGGTAGACAAGACCTTTTCAGTAACTTTTTTTGAAAACTGTTTCCAGATTGAAAAAGTCTATTCCAAGATAGTTCCCACCTGGAAAGATTTATTTGAGAAGAAAAAGATTTGAGAGCTACATCTTCTGCATGAAGACGCAAGACTTCAAGATCATACAAAAACGATTTCTTTCTTAAATAATTCCTATTGAAAAGATCATGTGTCAAATATACATGCATAACTTTTTGTACAACGTTATTTGATGTTAAATGCAATCAAAACAAGCTACATAATCTTTATTTTTGTGAATGCATTTGGTATCTGAATATTGGATATTTTCGGTATGTCTATGTGTCCAGAAGGAGGCGACAAAGAGTTAAAGTTTGCATTGGATTTAGAATAAAGAAGGTAAACAGCAGGAACGATTGTCAACCAATTTATCTACATTAGCAAAATCTTCCACAAAAAATTTACTTTTTTTTTTTTTTTTTTAAGTTTTATAGTTGGAAGGAAAAATAGCTATGCTATATTGTGCATTTCTCATTCATAGCTAATATAGGCTATATACTATTGAGGAAATTCTCTGGGCTTTTAGATTAATATAAATTTGATATATAATCTACAGATTTTCATGTGCCATGATTCAATGCCAACTAACATTTTGTAAAACTAAGAGTGTTTATTAAAATGGCTTCAACCAAACTTACGAGTCATTTCTGATCAATGTATTATAAAAAAAAAAAAAAAAAGAATAAAAAAATGCATTCATTCTTTCCACTTAAAGCTTACCTAAGATATTAACACAATAAACACAATGTGACACCAGTAGAGGGCGTATAATCATCACCACAAAGACAAATCGACGGTGGATGCAAAATAGAGTATTTCGGTAGCTTACTGTTTTTGGATGATCTTAGTGTTCGCTGTGGCATGACGGAAAAGGATGCAGATGTAGGTGTGAGAGGAACAGTTCCCCAAACATAAATAAATAGCAGCAGAAAGGGAAGCTCCCCCCTCTTATGCTGTAACTTAGGTGCACTCGATAATGTACAAAAATAATCTTCCGCTATTTATTACAACCAGTTTTAATGTGTAATAATGGGAAAACTGTTCAGATGCGTTTACATACACATTCAGCGTAGCACGATATTTAATTTCTGACAGGAATGAAAACGAGGCTATGATGGACTGATGTTCAGTGAACTACACCAGGGGCGGGTCTACCCAGAATTATCACAGAATAAAATATAAATGTAAGCAGCGTTTCATGTGCTACTTTTCAGCCGTGGCGATGACAGAGTAACGCAAAATAATGGCAAAAACACGCCTTTTAATAAACTGCATGATGGTTGCACGCGCACGCAGTGTAGTTCAATAGTAGTCGGCTTCATTAACAAATGACTCTTATGAACCGGATCTTTTTGAGTCAAAACCACAAGACGTGGCCCAGTTCACTAATGAATTGTTTTTACATTTGTTCGTGAATCAGATAATTACTGCTTTTCAGGTAACTCAGAAGTCCTCTGAGAAATCTAATCCCGTCCGGATATGTCTGAGATTCATCGAGTAACTGTTTGGTGATCCGATTCTCCGACCCGAGCTCCACTTTCATCATGAATATAAGCCGTGACAATAACATGAAATCAAAAAGAAGATGCCGATCACGGAAACTAATAGCAGAGTTAGGTAAGAATCTAGTCGCCCCAAACCATTAATTCAGTTTTCAAAACAGACACATTTCTCAAAACGTTTAACAATGAGTAAGTTAAACATTAGGTAGCAAAACTGATGATACACCAATCAGAATCTCTGCATGCTAACAACGAAGAGAGTACCAGTACATTAGATAATGGAAATTTAACTATTCTGTATGTACAGTAAACTGTAGCACATGTAGAACTGTTGTACACCTTCAAGCGCTTGACTGTCAAATTTTATTTGTAACCGTTTTTGCAGAACTGAGAAATGACTGCCTAGAGATCTAGCTAGTCTTGTGTCAGGAGACCAAGAAACTGCTATAGTGCTGTAATGAAATTTTGCCAAAAGTGCAGATGATGCTAAATTTACTGTTTTTAATTGTATTTTTTACTGTACTGTATTGTGGTGCATCCCAAGTTCATACAATTCTTTGGTATTTGAACTTTTCTAGTGCTTTTCATCTACTGGACAATTACCTTACAGTAGTAAAATGAAAAAGAAAAAAAAAATTCCCAAAAGTTAATTGCTAAATTATACATCTTTATCTGTAATTTAATGTATGTATACTGTTATAGACATTGAGCTGCAAAAATAATTCCTGAATCCTGTTCCAGTGTTATTGATGTTTCAACTAGTTACACACAAAATCTTTACTTGTCACACAATTTCTGAAACCTGACACTCAAACACCAGAATCACACACCAAATCTGCAAAACCATACACTAATTCTCGGCCACTGACTCAGTTTTCTATTTTAATAAAACACTTTTTGCAAAACACAACACACAAAATTCTAACAGGAATTAATATTATGGCAAAAGTGTTTGCAAATGTTTGCTTTTGAGATGTGTTTGTGATATTTTGAATGCAGTGCTTCATTTTGCAAGTGATGTGAGGCATTTTGCATTTTGTGTGTGCAATTCTTGGAAAATGTGTGCAAGCAGTTGAAAAAAACCTGTAAGAAAAACTAACTAGATTGAAAAGTTTGAAAGACAAATTTATGCTGGCTTGTCTTAAAGTCTTGTTTAAAAAACGTAAATGGTTTGGTCAGTTAGATGTTCTAGATGTTTGCTGAAGTGTTGCTAGTTGGTTGCTAGGATATTCTGGGTGGTTGCTAGGCTCTTGCTATGCTTATACATCTGTATCTGTAATTTAATTTATGTATACTGTTATAGACATTGAGCTGCAAAAATAATTCCTGAATCCTGTTCCAGTGTTATTGATGTTTCAACTAGTTACACACAAAATCTTTACTTGTCACACAATTTCTGAAACCTGACACCTGTTAATAACAGAAAATCATACATTGTTTTCAAAACTGATCCAGTTTCAGTGCTTTGATATTATTGTATTTCTTTCTAATAATAGGAAATTCAAAAGTTTTTGTTGCTTTTAAACTTGCACTAAACTTGATTATACCATCTAAGTAGCCTATGTCATTTTAATAGAACTGCATGTCTTCTTTAGTGATACAAGCTCAGAAACATTTATAACCTTTTTTATAATCATTTATTAATTTGTATTAAGTTTTTTATATTCTGTATTGACTTGGTGCCATGATGGATATTGAAATGTTATTTGTTTTTCATTTTAAACAGTATAGATGATTACTTAGTTGTGCTCACAAATATTGTATTACCATTGTGTATGTCAGACCATAAATCCCCAAAAACTATGCATGGGGGCTTGCTTTGGTGTTGCCACCCCTCATAGACCCCATGCCACCCTAAAAATTATTTTCTAGATCCGCCCCTGAACTGCACGTTTCTCAGTAGCTTAGACAAAAACTCCATAAAACAGCTTTGAAAGTTATGAGTTGTGAAAATTACGTGATTTATGACCTATATACAGTGATGTGAAAAAGTGTTGGCCCCCTTCCTGATTTCTTATTTTTTTGCATGTTTGTCACACTTTAATGTTTCAAGGGTGACAAATATGCAAAAAAGTTAAAAAACAGGAAGGGGGCCAACACTTTTTCACACCACTGTACAGTGCTTACCATTGTAAAGACTGTTAGTCGCTCACAGCCTCGTTTTCGTCGTTCGGTAACCATAACAACAGAAATGTTTGCTGTGCCAACTATCGGACGATTCATTGACAAAACGTAAGTAGAACTTATACATTTACAAATCACACATATTTCACGAAAATAATTTAGCGTTTTGTGTAGAAAGTTAAGACTGTAAAGCCCCGTTCACACCAAGAACGATAACTATAAAGAGAAATTCAAGAACAGATGAGAATCAAAACAGTTGACATGTATCAGTCTGGAAAGGGTTATAAAGCCATTTCTAACACTTTGGGACTCCAGCGAACCATGGTCAGAGCCATTATCCACAAATTAAGAAAACTTGGAACAATGGTGAACCTTCCCAGGAGTTGCCGGTCAACCAAAATTACTCCAAGAGCGCAACGACGACTCATCCAGGAGTTCTCCAGCTGATGAATGATAAAAAATTGACAGCCAATCAGAATCCATCCTGCTGTAACGAGCTGGAGAATTTAAAGCGGCAGACGCATGTGCGCTTAGAATAAACAGACGATATCGTTCGCTGGTGTGGTCGCTAATATCGTTATCTTTATAGTTATCTTTATAGTTATCGTTCTTGGTGTGAACGGAGCTTTAGTCTAGTCGCTCACAGCCTCGTTTTCGACGTTCGATAACCATAGCAACAGAAATGTTTGCCGCACCAACTATCGGACGATTCATCGACAGAACGTAAGTAGAACTTATATATTTACAAATCACACATATTTCACAAAAATAATTTAGCTTTTTGTGTAGAAAAACTAAGACTGTTAGCCTAGTCGCTCACAGCCTCGTTTTCGACGTTCGGTAACCATAGCAACAGAAATGTTTGCCGTGCCAGCTATCGGACGATTCATCGTAAGTAGAACTCATATATTTACAAATCACATAGCGTTAGCGTTTTGTGTAGAAAACTAAGACTGTTAAGGCCCGTTCACACCAAGCACGATAACTATAAAGATAACGATAAAGATATAGTTCTAAAAATCATTCTCAATATTAAAGAATAGCAGAGTACACACCAACTATAATGATAAAGGCACAGAGAAACAATGTCGTTGGAATCATTTTCAGAACGATTTTTTTCCAGCTGATGAACGATACAAACATTGACAGCCAATCAGAATAAATCCTGCTATCACGAGCTCGAGAATTTAAAGCGGCAGACGAGTGTGTGCTTAGAATAAACAGACGATATTGTTCGCTGGTGTGGACGCTAATATTGTTATCTTTATAGTTATTGTTCTTGATGTGAACGGGGCTTTAGTCTAGTCGCTCACAGCCTCGTTTTCATGTGGTTTGCCACACCAGGGGAAGTCGTGGCCTAATGGTTAGAGTCGGACTCATAACCCAAAGGTTGTGGGTTCGAGTCTCGTACCGGCAGGGATTGTATCTACTATTGTATCTAATTGTGGAGGGAGTGAATCTACAGCACTCTCTCCCACCTTCAATACCATGACTGAGGTGCCCTTGAGCAAGGCACCGAACCCCCAACTGCTCCCCGGGCGCCGCAGCATAAATGGTTGCCCACTGCTCCGGGTGTGTGTTCACGGTGTGTGTGTTGACTGCTGTGTGTGTGCACTAAGGATGGGTTAAATGCAGAGCACTATTTCCTAGTATGGGTAACCATACTTGGCCACATGTCACGTCACTTTCACTTTCACCAACTATCGGACGATTCATCGACAGAATGTAAGTAGAACTTATATATTTACAAATCACACGTATTTCACAAAAATAATTTAGCGTTTTGTGTAGATTGCTGGTGTCCGTTTAACTTGCACTAGTGGTGCCAAAAACTGTTGATGATCGATTGCGTGTCAATTAACCTCAACACATCGAACTTCAAACATTACAAATTAATTTTAAAAAGATGAGACATCCTGAAAGTCTTTATACCCTAGCTATATGTAATGCCAAACCTTTTGACAGCAGGTCAGTGTAGCGGCGACTTTAATAACAGGATCAACAAACCTCGGAGCTCTCCAGAAATAATCACCATCGTCCCAAGATCAAATGAGAAAAGATGCCGTTCTAAGATTGTGAGGTTTACTTTAGAGGTGGATTAGTTCTTATCCATTAGTTAGTGGATTAGAAAATCAGGAGGGTTCTGTGAATCAGTCTTAAGATGAGGTTGCAAACACTAGACAATAACCTATTTTAACAAAGAAGGACCATATGAACTAGGTGTGCTGAGATCTAAAGATCATCTGGCAGTAAATTTTATTACAACAGGATCTTTAATACAAATTCATTAGCACACAGAAGAATGATTAATCCAGTGCAAATAGTTCTGCATTATTGAAATGAAGACTGGAAAAGTAATTTGTTATCGTGACATTAAGTGACATTTATATATAAATTATAAAAATAAAGTAATTAAATTTTAAAAGTAATTAAAATGTAAATTCTGAATACTTACATTTCCCACAACGTAAAAAATAGGATTTACAAAAAAATCAACTGCTGAATATTACAAGACTTTGAATGTAGGCTATATGATATGTGGATAAAGCTGAAAACAGAAACTAAAAGAAAAAATAGAATTGTGAAATAGAATAAAACATAAGCAAACACTATAAATGATTTAGCAGACCAGTCTTTTCTGTTCAGTCTGGTCTCTTTAGGTGTTCATTTGTTGTAACCTTTTTTTGGCCCAAAGCCATTGCGATGAACAGAGATGTGCAGGTTACTTTAGTAAGACATCAGTGAAAGAGTCAAACTAACAGGCACTTCAAAATAATTTGCATAATTAATTATTCTAAACCTTATTGCAATGTCTTGCTTTAAGAAAGTCAATTAACTGAAACTATGAGTCTATGAGTCATAGTGGCAGCAAATACATACTCTCTGTCAGAATGAGTTCTGTGTAATTTAGCTGTCTCGTATTAAGTATGATATGACGTTTTAATATTTCAGCTGGACTTTAATCACAAGCTTTCTAGTTCTTGCATTCAGATCAAAGGATACATAATTGTTTATGGACTAAGCTAATTTATCAGCACATAAATGGCTTTTTTTTAAATGTAAAGGTAGGGATTTTGTATTAATCATAATCACCGTTTTGACAGCTTGCTTTTTGAATATTACAGAACTTGTGTGAAAATTTCTTCCTATAATTATAAAAGTTAAATAAAAGCAAAGACCAAACAACTGGCAAATACTCATCTGGTACATGTATCAGTTCTTTATAATATAAATCCATCTGGGAATAGAAAGGAACCGAACCGGAACCTCAGTTTCATCTGTTAAGGTTCGTCTCCATTGTTTGCAATATGAATGTAAGATTAAATCACATAATAAATTAATTGAGGATAAATTAGCACATAAGAGCAAAGCTAGAGCTCAAAGAAATCTCTCACGTCACTGGAAATAATTACACCAGCACACATAAATGAATAAAAAAAAACGCCTCACTTATTACTGTGTCTTCTGAATGAATGTAAATAGAAATAACCACTTAAGCTTAATAGCTCCTAAAACCACAAAGATAATTACAGATTTAAAAAAAAAAACCCTTTATACGCAAGATCGAAAGGAAATACACAAAGGCAATGCACTAACTGCTTGAAGACTAATAGTATGGTAATTTCTACTGACATGATGACGTGTTTTAGGATAAATGGACATAGAAATGGACTCGTCACCATGTGAAGAGCCGAGAGTGTTTTTGAGTCGCACTAAGAGGTCGGACATCATGTCTGAGCATCACATTCACGTATTTTCAGAGCCAACAGCATGTAATGACAACCTGGATAATAAGCAGTCAGCTTACATGCATCTGTTGACAAGCTGGTAGTGCATTTCCAGGGCAAGAATCAGTATTACTATCCCTCATACATCTGAACACAATACTACATGCTCAATCATAGTAATACTGACAAACACCTGAGCATCTGTGAACATGAATGAATCCTCAAATCATGTATGCTGTTGAGGAGAGCTGTGCTGTTACTTTACTAAATGATCGAAATTACATTTTGAAAAATCCAACACTTCTGATCTTTTGATCCTAACCTCTATGAAGCAACTGCTCTGGTAACCATTTCATAGAACATAAAAATCCAGTTCGTATCATTGCAAAATGAACAGCCATATTAAAGGAATAGTTCATCCAAAAATGAAACTGCGCTGAAAATATACTTACCCCCAGCACATCCAAGATGCAGATGAGTTTGTTTCTTCATCTGAACAGATTTGGAGAAATCACTTGCTCAGCAATGGATGCTCTGCAGTGAATGGGTGCCGTCAGAATGAGAGTCCAAACAGCTGATAAAAACATCACAATAATCCACAAGTAATCCACACCACTCCATTCCATCAATTAACATCCTGTGTGTAAGAAACAAAGCCACCAAGAATTTTAACTTTAAACCATCACTTCTGTCCAAAATACGAGTTCTTAATCCATAATAACGCTTTCTCTAGTGTCTCCTCAAGTTGTCTTGTCTGAATCAGGAGAGAAACATGCACAGATCAAGTACTGTTTACAAGTGAAAACAGTTCAAAACAAATATGTTGGAATATTTTGATGTGCGAGGACAACAGGTGATGAGCTTTTTCCAGAAGAAGCTTTTTCGTATTTTGGCTAGAAGCAACAGTTTAAAATGCAAAAATGCTTTAATGATGGTTTGGTTCTTACAAAAACACAGCTTTTCATTTCGCAAGATGTTAATTGATGGACTGGAGTGGTGTGAATTACTTGTGGATTATTGTGATGTTTTTATCAGCTGTTTGGACTCTCATTCTGACGGCACCCATTCACTGCAGAGGATCCATTGGTGAGCAAGTGATGGAATGCTACATTTCTCCAAATCTGTTACAATGAGGAAACAAACTCATTTAAATCTTGTGAGTAAATTCTCAGCAAACTTTAATTTTTGGGTGAACTATTTCTTTGAAGGCCAGTTCACACCACACAGACAAACGCTAACAAACATCAATTGTCATGGCCCTCAAATCTGCTGCTAGCCAGCAATCTCCATGCATCACCTGTGGGACTGAGCATTTGGACCTGGTTTAGTTTGTCCGTTGTGCACAATAAACCTTGTGATCAGAAGACCCTGGAGTATCAGCAGAATCACTGATGGAGCGTCTGTCTGTCTGTATCCTTCATCTGATGAGTATGAAGAGATACTGTCAAACAAACTGCCATTCTGAAAGTGAACTTATTTTTACATTTTCTGAACAATATGTGAGCATCACAGTGCCTTTATAACTAGGCAAAGCAAATTTATTTCCATAGCACTTTTCACAATACACACTATTTCAAAGCAGCTTTACAGAAAATCATGATGATAATATTTATATTTGAATGCCTTATAGTCACATTTAGCAGATTAAAGCTGGGCAGCAATATAGTTTACATTTTGTGATGATACAAGCAATAAAGCAGTTCAGATTTGCTATATATTATATATGGCTTTACGTGACGTGAGTATACTGTATATGCAGATGAAGTTGGATGTACTATATACAGTATGCAACTTTTAATATATCAGTTGCAGATAATATAGTTTATATTTTGAATGTGAATATACACTCTAATAAATGCTGGGTTAAATACAACCCAGCGCTGGGTAAAATATGGACAAACCTAATCGCTGGGTTTGTCCATACTTTACCCAGCACTTGGTTGTATTTAACCCAGCATTTTTTAGAGTGTAGCTACATATTTAGTAGTTGGAGTTTCATTTTAATGGTTTTGTTTGGCAAGATGAATGCAGATTTAATGCACACCACATGTAAATGTGCATCTGACAGTTAACTTGCATATTCAAATGTATTAAAAATAGCATATTTGGTAGATGCTTTTATCCAAAGCAACCTGTATTCAAGGTATACATTTTGCCATGTGCATTTTCTGGTAATCAAACCCATGACATAGCAGTTACTGTAAATATTTACAGGAACTGTACATGTAAATATTTAAAATTTACATGTATTTAAAACAAGTCACACCAATAATGAATGAATGAATGAATGAATTTAAACTTCAAAAATATTCCATCGTTACCAAAATTGCCTAAAACCCTAGCTGAATATGAGTATGGTAAATAATTAAAGTGCATAATCACTAACCAGAAAGTTTAATTATCTCTTTCAGTGAGTTTTCAAAGCAGAAACTTAACTCAAATCGCAGCAAACAGGAAGGATGTCTAAACACATTCTCTGTGCTCTTGAGAGTTTAGACACTGACACTCAGAATGAAGGGAGCACGACTGTCCCTTTAGAAAACAGCGAGTCGCTTGTTACTGCAGAAAATGACCCCTTTGTATGTGAAATCATTTCCTTTTTTAAATGAAGCAGTTGCAGTGGTTCTAGCGCCGCTCTGCCTTCCTCTACACTCATTATAAAACAGCAATCTCAGGTCAAGGCAATCAGTCTGCTTTAACAAAGAGAGCGGCTGCTGTTCTTGAGGACAAGATGCAATGACTGCAATCACAGCTCCTCCTCGGGAAATACCACACTAGTTAACAGCAGATGCTTTAAGAGTTCAGGTTTATTGATGAAAATCCGATGTATTAAAGCTGGAAATCAGCTATTGACTAAGAGGTAGAGCATTACTGATAAAATTATGCTCAGCAAGGTTGCATTTACTTGATGAGAAATACAATGAAAACAATAAAAATGTGAAATATTATTACAATTTAAAATGGTTTTTTTTTTTATTTGAATAGATTTTAAAGAGCAGGTCATATGGGTTTTTGAAAAATATCTCTTTTGCAGTTTATAAGTAGCTATCTTTAAAAGAAAACAATCTGCAAAGTTATTAATCAAAAAAGTGCACGATAAATAAAGATATTGTCTCTCAAAAGAGAGAGTCGATTCTGAATCGCCTTAACGAGTCGTCATGTTTTCGAATCTTTTGCCTGTTACCGGTATACGTCATTGGGTAACACATTTGCATAATCCCCGCCTGCCCGCGAGTCTGACCTGCCCACAAACACTTCAGCTAGTTAGTGTGTTTACATCATGTCGAGAAGATGCTGTGTTCAAGGATACCACAGAAATACAATTCGAACCTTTTGTTGTGTGCTTATCATTTTACCGAGGACTGCTTCTCTAATCTCACAATATTACTGTCTTACTGAAGTAGTTCTGATAATTCGCTGTGAACCCACTATTTCCTAAGAATTTGTCGATTAATGTAAACTGACGTTGTTGTAATTACTTTGTTTAATAATAAAGAATGTAGTGTAGCACACAGCTAATTGCTGTTTATTTTGCTGCACTGGCAGTTATAGGGTTAATGCGGGAGAGACGAGCGAGTTAGTTAGGCTGCTGCGCCTGTGATACAGCTGTTCTAAGTTCTGATTAAAAGCTAAGACAGAGCGTCTTTTGTCTGTCGTTCTTCAAACATTTCAGTAGACATATTTTGGTTTACAACATCGTTTCATCAGTTAGTCATGTTAGCACTCGGCTAATGTATCCACCATTATTGTATTAAGTGTTCACAGTTTCAACAGGCTTGGCCAGCTGACCAATCAGAGCAGAGTAGGCTTATGGAAGGGAGGGGTTTGCTCCGAACTTGCTTGGAATGAATCGTTTCGAAATCATTGGCAAATTACTCTAATATTAAATGTATATTCTGAGAAAATTACAATGTTTCTGACCTTAGATGCATTTAAACCTGTTGTAGGGGACTCCAACACAATATTAGGACACTTTAAAATACCATATGACCTGCCCTTTAAAATATAATTTATTCCTGTGATGCAAAACTAAATTTTCAGCATCATTACTCCAGTCTTCGGTGTCACATGATCCTTCAGAAATCATTCTAATATGTTGATTTGATGCTCAAGAAGCATTTCTGATTATTATCACTGTTGAAAACAGTTGTGCTGCTTCCTATTTTTGTGAAAATTTTTATTTTTCAAGATTCTTTGAAGAATAGCAAGTTCAAAAGAACAGCATTTATTTAAAACAAGAAACCTTTTGTAACATAAATGGCTTTGCGCTCACTTTTGATCAATTTGATGCATCTTTGTGGAAGAAAATTTGTTTTTGTTTTTAAAGAAATTCAAACTGACCCATTATTAATAAAATATAATGATAGCATATAACATTAAATGAGAAATAAAACAAATTGAATACACAAAATCCATAAAGGTTTGCTTTATGTTTCTAGAACTGACAGACAGTGAGTAGAAATTATCACTTCTGTAAAATTTAATTCTGAAATGAACTTATTGGCTGATGTCACTATTCAAAAAATAGCCGATTAGAGTAATTGTTCAGGCCAAAATATCAATGTTTGTAGCAAACAATATACAATGAATGATTCTTGTAAAGCAGTATTGATTCAGTTTATTACAAAGAAAAGGATTATTTATTGGTTTTATTTTGCAAAGCAAGCTGTTAATAAAACAATTCATAATAAAATGTGACATTCATCAATATTACATTAAAAAAGGCAGTGGCTATTTACACTAAGTGCAAACAGTGACAGATGCTGTTCACACAAAATGTAAATATGAGCTTATTTGAGCTACAGACACTGCCTTAAAAAATGTCTGTTCATTATTGCAGTGTATTATAAAAGACTTCATATAAAAAGCACTGGACTACTGAAATCTACTCACATGACAATGGACTATTATTATGCAATCAGCAAGCCTGGACATTAGTGCACTTTAGTTCATTCGCCTGCGTATAGTTAAATCAAGATCATGCTCTCATAACTTGGGATGAACAGGGATAGAGGCTTTCTTAAATCTGATAGCTGTATCTGAAACAGTCGGTTTACCAGAATAAAACTCTGAAATGCCCCATGACCTGAATGGAAAGAGGCGTTGGTGGTGTGAGATACGTATCAGGTAGGGTTGGTTTCTATTTTTGACTTATCTGACAGCATCTGCCAACAGTTTCAGGCCATCTTTCACACTTTAAAGGACATGTAAGGTACACTTCACTCTTCAGCCTACACTGTGGGTAATTTTTAGTAAAGCGGTTTTACAAAAACCGAGTTCATTTTGCAATATGCACATGAAATGGGCTGTGGACCACTGTTAACTAGGCTTGCCGCGATAGACGGTGCTGACGGTGATACCGGTGTGACAATGGACTATTATTATGCAATCAGCAAGCCTGGACATTAGTGCACTTTAGTTCATTCGCCTGCGTATAGTTAAATCAAGATCATGCTCTCATAACTTGGGATGAACAGGGATAGAGGCTTTCTGGTGTGTTTCCTTCAGCCAGGAGATGAGGATTTTATTGAGCTCTGCAGGCCTGAAGAGAGAAGAGGAAAAAGAGATCGGACTGATCTGATCATGTGATATAACCTCAAATGACTGTGGCATTAAAATAATTAGTGATGCTTTCTATTACTATGGCTCATGATGAGCGTTAAGAGATTTGAACAAATCATTAACCCTATAAAGCTTACTGGATCATATTGGATACATTTGTAAGGCCTCTACTTTGCTGAAAAACTTTGTACACAATCTACTACATGCCTTTTTTAGCAAGTAAAAGGCCTTTTAGCATCATTGTAAAAACATCCACCTTCAGCTTGTGGTTCATGCGTCTTTTTGCTGAGAAATCTTTACTGATATTCATAAAGTAAACATAAGAATAACTTTTATATTGTTAGTAATATTTCAGTAAGATGAACACTGACTGGATTGAAGCAACTTCAGTGTTACTTTACTATCATTAGTGTACTAAACTAGTTTTTGTTAATATTTTGATTTAGAATTTATTTTTTATATTTTCTGCTTAATTTTAGCTAAAGATTTAGCAGTTTTGTTGTGTTTTTGACATTTTTATTAGTCTCTTTTAATCTCTATATTGTTACGTTTTAGTTTTTATTTTTGATTTATTTAGTTTGAGTTATTTTAGTACTCTGATTTCAAGTAAATGAAACTGAAAAATGTTTTTTTAATATATATTTTATTTTAGTTAAACATGAATTATTATGTTATTAATTAATAATAACCCTGATTTAGGTTGACTATCATAATTATTATTATTATTATCATCATACAAAAATCATGTTCAAATGTGATTATCAAATATTAATTATCATCAGGCTTTTCATCATTGCATGGCATTATATGTTTTGATCATCAAACTAAGCAATTAAATGTCATCTAACTGAGACATTATCGGAAGATTTAGAGCGATGGCTGATATTTCTATAATTTTATTGAAGTTTCTGCTATACTCATTGATTTACATGACAAGCTATCAGAAGCTATTCATCATATAAATATCAGCATCTGCATCAAATTGCTTATGGTTTCTCAGGTTTATAATTCTCATTATATCATACTACTTAAGCCATAAAAGCCTGATTCATCAAGTACAATACTCAATAAAAATAGATATGCAAACCTTTTTTGGATTTTGACAAAGTTCAATAAACTGTTTAAAAAAAAAGATTTTTCGGACAATTGTTGCATATGTCAGGCTTTACATGGTTAGTAAAGCACCTCAGCAAGACTCATGATTTGAGGAATCATTCATATCTGGAGCTCAGACACTGCAGGATGAGGCACACGCTCAACTTTAATACTTAGCGGTGTTTGATTTTTTCAAAACCCCTAATCCTATTCAAATCTCATCACATTTAGCAAACCCCGGTTAACACATTTCCTATCTTTTACGAAAGGTAGTAACCACAAACGACCCATGTGTAAGTTCAGAGACGTATAAAAATCTTCCTCACTTAACAGGGTGTCATTGTCTGAACGGGGTCACGGGGTCACGTCTCATGTCCTGTTTTGGAAATGAAGCCAGGCGTTTTCTGACAGGTTCAGAATGTCAGCATTCATCTATTGATTGCTGAAGTTCAGCGGAGGGTGGAGAGGGTGATGGAGGTGGACGGGTCAAGAGACGTTAAAATAATTTATTGCCGCAGGGGTTGCGTTATCGAGCCCTCGGGTCAGTGCGGAGAGGACGGTTAAATCACGCTCTGCTAATTAGAGAACATTAACCACACAACAAGGACATTACCATAAAACTACTGTCATACAGATGAGCTTTGAGAATCATTTAAATGCATGTTTTCCAGCACAAACATCTAAACGTTCCTAATTCAGGAAACACTGACAAGTGACATTTTATATTGTTTTTTGTAAAATGTATCAAAATTAAATGAATTTAAGCTTAAAACAAGAAGTGTGTGTGTGTGTGTGTGTGTGTTTATATTTTTATAAAAAATATATATTTTTATATTTTATTTTAGAAAACATTTATTTTATATTTCAATTCATAATTTTTTAAATAAATTTAGCTTTAGTTAATGATACCATCCCTGACTTTGGTTGACTTAATTATCCATACATTATTATTTTTATTATTATTATTATTGTGTGTATATGTATGTATATGTGTATATATATATATATATATATATATATATGTATGTGTATATATATGTATGTGTA
>NW_015536630.1:809685-821164 GCF_001515605.1 Sinocyclocheilus anshuiensis | reverse complement strand
TATTAGGCATAGCCTGCCCTATAGCATGGTGTATTTTTATTTGTTTTGTTAATAAAAGTTCTACGCTAAAGTGAGTATGACGTTGTATTTTGTTGTTGCATTCAAGCAATTGATGCCGAACTGCCGCCAATTCGAAAGTGAAAGTAAAATGCGCACGGCGCTTTTAAGCTATTAAAAGAAAGAAAGCGAGGAAAAGAGGGAAAATTCAAACGAGCTAAAAACGAACAATTCCTTTACGCCGAATTGCCGCTATTTGAAAGTGAAAGTAAAATGCGCACGCAGCTTTTACAAGCTATTTAAACGCGAAGGAAAGCGAGGAAAAGAGGGAACGCCCCGCCCCCGCGGTGATACCGGTATTACCGGTGTTGTCACATGTCGATTAACCGGTGGGTTTCCTCACCGTCACAACCCTACTGTTAACGACTACAGTTCCTGGAAAAACATTGGAAACGGGACAAATATTTAAAAACAAAATGCTTAACTTCCTCTTCTGAAGGAAAGGATCTTATTATGTAAGCCTACAGTATAATATGCAACCTAATTTCTTTCTGTTGATTACTGGGTGAAATGTGACCTGGATGCCTTCTTGGGCAGATTATGTGAGATTCCTCCTGCTTTATCAGATGGGAGTTGTAGTGTTTTTGGGTTTGTATTTTTTAAATGACATATAAGAGGGATGTTTTTCTCTGTATGGTGGTTTGACCTTGAGGTGAGCTGGATCTTTCCGTCAGTGTCACGTTACTGTTATTTATGTGATTGGCTGCTTGACCGCGGTGATGGTGTTGCACAATCACCGCCCTGACCCCGTTCAATAATGGAAACCCTGGATCTGAGCAATCCTTAATTTAAAACTGAATGCTCACACCGGTCCTGATGGTAGACGCTCCTCTCTGTAAGAAATGCTGAATGGTAACGTGCTGCTGCTCTAAAAGGCTTATAAATGACAATGAACAAGTCTGTCAGGAAATAATAGTCTGTTGAGTTGACTTGTTTTAACACAAGCATCATGAACATGCTTTCAACATGATGCAATTTGCTGCTACATTTCAAAGATTTTAACACGTCTGGGTCAATGTCTTTCATCCAAATAAAAAGAGTATATATGCAAAAAGAAAGAAAAATAAATAAATACATACATACATACTTATATATATATCCAAAATATATTTATTGTATATTAAGTTTCCTGCTCAAGGAAAATTAAGCTTATTTTTGCATCATGGTGTTTTTTTTTAAATGTCACCGTTTTTAGTACCACTGAGATGCTATTATATATTTTTTTATTCTTATGAATATTTTTATATTTTGTTATCATGAGTTTTTATAAGTTTTAGCCATTTTACTGAGTGTTATCTCACTCAATTTTTTATTGTTTTCTAAATATGTAAATAATCTATTCTTTTTAAAAAGTATAAAAAATTGTATATACTTTTTATTTTCAGTTATTTTAGTATATCAAGCTAATTAAAATGCTGTATGTGTATGTATATATATATGTATGTATATATATAAATCAAGATTGAATATATTTGGTCATAAGTGCTATGCAGGCTATTTGAGATAATATTGGCTGAATAGATGGCAACACCGACTTAAAATGCAAAATGTTTGCCCTCTCTCTCTTCATCGTTTCCACATCTCAGACCTCAATTACATTAGGGTTAGGGTTAAATAAATACCACAATTATATATATATATATATATAATTTCAGTAAAGTTTATTTTAATTCCAGTAAAGCAAGCTTTTTATGATTTCCTTTTTTATGGTTCAATCATTTTTTAAATTATTTTATTTAATTATTTACTTAACAATAACTCTGTGTCACAAAGCATAAAATCTATTCTAAAAAAAAGTTTAATTTTCTTTATGCAAAAATATTATATTTGGGATGAAACATAACCTAAAAATATTGTTTCGAGTTTTCATGAGAATAACCTGGTATGTGCTGCTAAAGTAATACGACTCAAATTATTTACTACTGAAATAAGTCTAGCATTTGATCTGAGAAAAGGGACAAGAAATGATGGGAAGAAGGAGGATGCACATGTTTTCGAAAATATAAGACTCAAAAACCATGCATTGTAGGCTGTATCTTACACAGTCTATGAGCATTTAATCCACCTAACCTAACCTGACATCGTATTAACCGATTTTATTCTAGCAATTATTACACTCCCCATATAACAACAGTCAACTAAAGTACTAAAGGTCAGACAGTCCGTCAATTATTTTTTGCAATCCAATTTCCTGGAAACCAAGTATGCCTGATACCTTGCCGACATTTAAGCAACACCATGTCATTTTAAAGCCATTCAGACATGTAAATTGTCGCTATATGAGTTTTTGATTAAGTTTAATGTCAATATAATGAATCATTCTTGTTATGCAGTACATTTTCATGTCCCCATCATATATACAATGTTGGATAAAATAAAGTCAACTTATAAAGATGCAAATCATATTAGTTTTTTCACAATATCACAATTAAGTAAACATAGAGGTGAATATTAAATAATTTCACTATTTTGGTTTAAGATGTGATATTTTTTTTAATAAACTCTAAAAATGGCATTTTATTAAGATTCTTATGTACATTTTCTTAAAATAAAATATTTCAAGTAAAACTCTTTATTATATATACACTATTATTTAACTGGTGATCAATTCATATTGTTTCCCTGTATTCTTAATTTCACTTTCCAAAGTCTTTTGTAAAAGTGCCAGTTCCTCAATGACATCATCCTTCACAAAGTGGCATTATCGTTTTGGTGGAAAAACATTCGCACAAACATCACTTTCCAGTGAATCTTACCTCTCCGTCTGAGTCCAGTGTCCACACTCCTCAATGTGGCCTCTGGTGAGGTTGGGGACCTTCAGACAGAAACGCACAAGAGCAGCTTACAGCAGGTCAGCTTGCATGGACAATGCTAAAGTACGACATTACACATGCAATCTCGTACTGTGTTTATGTAAAGTATCGGAATAACTAATTTACATCTACAGTATGTTCAACTCACAATTTTAAACTCACCATAGACACTAATAATTTGTAAGGATGCTTAATTCCACCACAGAATAAAACTTTATTTTAACTTTATATCTCACAATTCTGACTTTTTTATTAGAATTTTGAGATATGAATTCTGAGAAAAAAAATCAAAATTGCGAAAAAAGTTTATCTCCCAATTCTAAGAAAAAAGTCAGAATTGTGACTTTTATTCTCACAATTTCATGTTTATATCTTACAATTCGGACTTTTTCTAAACTCACAAAAAAAGGTAATTGCGACTTTTCTCTCACAATTCTGACTTTTTTTTCCTCTCAATTGTTGATATATATATATATATATCACAATTCTCACTATTCTTCTCAGAACTGCAAGTTGATATCTCTGAGAAAAAATCTCTCGCAATTCTGAGAAAAAGGCAGAATTGCAAGAATAAATAAACTGACTTTTTTCTCACAATTACAAGTTTATATCATGCAATTCAGACTATTTTATCAGAACTGCGAAATATAAATTCGCAAAAACATAACCGCACCTACTCACAACTTACAATTGCGAGTTTATATCTCACAATACTAACTCTTCTTCTCAGAATTGAGTTAACATCACAATTGCGAGTTTATACCTCTAAGAAAAGTTTAGCTTACAATTCCGAGAAAAAAGTCAGAATAGCGAGACAACTTGGAATTGTAAGAAAATAGTTAATATCTCACAAATCTGACTTTTCCGAAAATGTTTTCTCAGAATTGCGAGAATTCTGATGTTAACTCATTGACGTTAATCTGTGTGATAAAAAGTTGTTTTTTTTTTTTTTTTATTCCGCACCGTAAATAAGCTTCCATAAATCTGTGAGTCTGAGGACGTGAACAACTCAGAGTAAAAATCTCCACGTCGTTATTATGGTAATTATAACATGAGGTGAATGCAGCATTAACATAATGGAAGAATAACAAAGTTGCAGTCTCACCAGGTTCTCCATGCCTGTGGCAAAGGCTGGCAGAAGAACAGGGTCCTTTCCTGCGGTCACCATTAAAGCTGGCATCATGATCTGTGACGGCAGATGCACTGTCATGTACTTTTCAACTAATCAAATCAGTTTTGACAGTCTTAAGGAACTGACTAAAAATGCAACAAGATGAGGTATATAACATATTAGATTTTTGAGAATAATGTCAGAAGTGATATTTTAGTATCAGGCTTGATTTCATTTGCAGCATGAAACAACATTTAACAGCATCAATCAAATAATCTGCATCAGTATATTTTAAAAGTGCAACTGATTTTAAAGAAGAACCGGTTATTGATTTCCATTCCATATAAAGACACATTTATGAGTGATGCAGCCAGAGCTAAAGCACTTCAGCTCATCATGGAGGAGCAGATGTTGGGGCAAAGGCAACAGACACCTGACCATCTGCTCCGCTCAGGCTGCAGGACTGTGTTAGATGTGGTGTGGAATTGCTGGAATAAGCGACACTTGGGTATTTCTGACAGTGACGTGTCAGAGAGCGGGAGCGCGGTGAGGACACTTGCCTTGCCCCTCGGCCTGGAACACATCCAACGCCAGTTCCTCTCCCCGTTACGGTACCAGTTCAGAGGACCCCTGAGGCAAAACCAGACCCTCAGTGACAACATGTCATCTATGCCACGTGCATGAGCATGCATTCATTATCAGTGCCTCACGTTTAAAGGCATAGTTCACATAAACATTCTGTCATTTCAAACTCATGTGATTTCCTTTATTCTGTGGAAGAACAGACCACAAAAATAGTCAATTACTTTCAAAATATATTGGAAAAATAGCTTTGTGTGCGGAAAATCTCATCTGCACTTCTACATATTCATACTTGATGTAACACTTTCAATTACATGCAGAGATTCATCAAAATTATTGATCTAGCATAAAAAAATTGTGTGATCCTGTTGTGATCAAAATGCATGCATGCATTATATAACTGTGTGTGTGTGTGTGTGCAAACAATAAAACAAAATACATAAATACAAATATATTAAATAAGAAATATTAAATACAGGACAAGTGCATATGCAAATATATATATATATATATATATACACACACACACATATACACACAAAAGTATATGTAAAAAAATACAAAATATATTGTATATTATGTTTTTTTGCAGAAATAAAATTAAGTCACAAAGTATAAAATCTTAATGATCCTAATTATTTAATAAAAAAATTATTTTATCATCATAAAAATCATACAGGTTTAAAATCAACATGATGATGTGTAAATGATGACAGATTTATTTATTTTTGGGTGAAATACTGTTATGAAGAGATTTAACAATTTTTTTTAATTTCCTTTTTTTTAATAACTTTCATTTTTATTTTAAAGCTAAACAAAATATAAAAAACTTTTTGAAGAAATATGAAGCCATAGCACAACATGATTTAGTCTAGCAGGACATCTGCCTGGAACAACATCCTTTTGGACTTGAAACAACACTGATATCAATCAGAACTCACACTTAAAATCAGAAGGAAAGGATAGTTTGGTAAGACTTAAAAACTGCATGCCAAAAATGAAAATGTTCCAGTAATAACATGTCCTACTTGAGTAAATCACGATGCATATGAATGCACATAAATAAGATGCAGTTTTTGCCCATTTGCTGAGTGTACCTGAAGCCGCTCTTGGTGAACTGCTGAACATAGTACTGCAGCGCAGACTCGCTGAGAATAGCACTGCGGGGTGGATCATCCAGTGACCCCACAAACAATCCACCTGATAAAACAAAAGAGCAGACAAGGAAAACAAAACGATAAGGCCAGTGCAGTCATGCAGTCTTTTGAGGCTCGGAGCACAAGCGGTTTGTACCGTTCTTCTCGAGTGTGACTCAAATCACACATGCATTCATTCCTCAATACAAAACACTGAACTAAATCAGAAGCTGACTGCATAAAAGAAGCTATTTGAATTGCTGAAGCTAATGATGCTTCCAATCATTCTCTATTGTTCATCAAATAATGAAAAGCAGAAAAACAACTTTCTTACCTCTCTGGCAGACTCCTGCGGTGCTAGGAAATGATTTCTGCAGATTATAATAAGATGTTTTAGGTGGTTGCCAGTGTTATTCTAGTATTATTTATATACTATTATAGTATTTAATAATATTTTGAATTAGCTTTTTTATATTTTCAGTTTTCAATTTTAATTTTGTTTAAAATTTTTGTCATTTTTATTCATTTTTTAATATTTAATTTTTATCTGCAATTTTTATATTTCAGGTTTATTTTTAGTAGTTTTAGTACTTCAACTTAAGCAAAATTAAATAGAAATGTTGCCAATGGTGACTAAAATAAATAAATAAATACAAGAAAAATATATACAATGAAATATAACAATGAAACCTAATTACAAAATATTAATAAATAACAGTTTGTTTTATTTAATATTTTGAATTAGCTTATATTTTTATATTTTCAGTTTTTATTTTAATTTTAGTTGAAGTTTACTAATGTTTGTTTTTTAATTAATTAATTTCTGTTTATCTTTAGAAATGTTGCCTTTGCAACTAACTGAAATAAAGAAAAACTGAATAATGTAAAAATAAAAGCTAATTCAAAAATATTAATAATTACAATAATTTTAGTTTAAAAATGTATTAATATTATTTAATATTTTGCATTAGCTTTTATTTTTATACATTTAGTTTATATTTTAGTTTTAGTAATTTTATGTACTTTTATGTTTTATATTTTGTTTTTTAGTTCTGTTTACTTTTCATTTTTATTTCAGTTTCAGTTTAGTAATTTTAGTAATTCATCTTAAAAATTTTGCTTTGGCAACTAACCGAAAAAAAAAAAAGTTTAAGTCATCTAATATTTCTGCTTTATTTATTTCAATTTACAAAAATGCATTTGCTAATGTATTCTGTTTTTTAGCACATTACTATGTGATTTCTACTGTGTTTCTCTATGACAGTCTGGTTATTAAATATAGCTCAGGTCAGATTTTTTCATACAGTCCTTCCTTTGTAATAAGAGACTACAAGTCCTTTCCTTTTTAAAAGGTGCTGCTATGTAGTAAGGATGTGAATTACACCTCAAAAAATGTGCAGCTGGTTGGGGAAATCTGTGCTATTACTTTTCTAAGCGATCAGACTTACAATTTTCACCTGGCGGACCATAAAATTGGCTTAAAAAGTCCCAGAATCACATATAATGAGACCAGAATATCACAGAGACTAAAGATGATTTAGATGCAGGTAGCCACACGCTCATTAAGATGCAGCTTGTGGCTACCTGAGGCTGAGCGATGGCCTGCCGTTTGTGATTCATTAGTCCAGGATCAGAGTCCTTTAAGTGGCCCGCATTATGATGCCGGGTCATTCAGCACCAACCGCACGCCTCGCCTCTTTGATCTCCATCAGCGCTGGCTTTTTGATGCCGGCGATAAGCAATATAAATATCTAACAGATAACCGTGTCACTTCAGATGAAGGGAGAATTATACTCATGCATAAGGTTCCTGCTCTGTCAAGATGTTTGCTAGCGCAACATGAATTATAACTACATTATTGAACGACTTTTTAAAATGCATGCATGATTATGATCTTGAGGAAATCTTGGTCATCTATTAACTTCATAAATACTCACAAGTGACTTTTAAAGAATCATTTAACACATTAAAAATACTACTGACACAAAGCTATCATAATGCTTTAGAAAACATGAAATATAGTGCAAATGTCTTATATACCAAAACCCTTTTATGGTGTTTTTCCCATTCTGAGCTTGACAGACAAGGTCAATATGAACTGTCATTGTATGAAAAAAAGAGCTGTTTCTTTCTCAGCTTTGCATCTCTAATGAAATTCATTTAATGAATGTAAAATTAAACTCAGAAAACTTACAGTTTCATTACTTGCAATGAACATCAGTTTGAAGGTTCGCTCAAGGTTTTTCTCCAGTTCAGCCTCTGCAACACCCTGATACAACAGAAATAAATATTAAATAAATAAATAATAAAAATACAGCAGTTTATTGTTAGTTAGATGTTAGCTTAGGTCCATTAAATAATATATATATAGTTAGTAGAATGTCCCTAAAATGCAAGATATGGGGCAAAAATGGCCCTGTTTGAGTTTTTGTCTCATATTTACATCATATTAAGCAATATCACATGATGATAATGATAATATAAATTATATATATATATATAAATGATAATAATACAAATTATTAAAGGTATAGTTCACTCACCCAAAAATGAAAATGTTGTCATCATTTACTCACCCTGTATATGTAATACATTTTATGTTGAATCAAACAAAATATTTCTTGCAGAAGCTACTTTTTGTAATGTCTGTTTGATGCAACAATGAACAATGACTTTAAATTATCTTTTGGGAGTCATTTCTCAGCCAAATTTGATGTGCGATTAATTAATTAGATTAATTAATCGGCACATCATGTAATTAATTAAATTATGTATATATAATTATTTTCTATTATTGTTGTTGTAATTATATTAACAAATAATATCTGATTTTAATAATGTAAAATGTTACCATATTACCAAAGTCTGGAGCCTTAAGTGGAACATTATTGTAAATTGTTACCCTATTAACATATTTAAATATATATTCGAAATTCTAATGTTAATATAATATATATAAAAATATTTAAATATTACAATTAATATAATACAAAATCATATATTATAATCAATGTATAATTAAAAAATATATAATACATAATATTAACTATTATCTAAAATCTATATACGCCTATGGAGAGTTCCCGTAAACCACAAATACAAGTATGTGTGTGTGTGTGTGTGTGTGTGTGTGTGTATAAATGAACATAATTCAATATTGATAATCACTCACAGGCTTCTGGAAATAGATCTGGTAATCAAAGATCGGCATGGTCTTGAGTTTCTCCATTGGATTTGTTTTTGGATCCACAGGAAAAAGAGGTGTGTTGAGAGACGCCACGGCCCTGCATGTCAAAATAAAATGATTAACATGGGAAGAAAAAGTGTGCATTTCTGTGCACTGTGCATAACAGACATCAAACTAAACCAACACTCATGACATTCTTGAATCATTTTGTTAATGATTCTCTCTGAAATGCAATACCTCACTCTCTCAGGATGGAACTGTGCCATGTTCCACACCAGAGCACCGCCCCAGTCATGACCCACCAGAATCACCTGTGGGATGCCCTGCGGAGCAGAAAGACAAAACTATAAACTCATCTATGCAATAATGATCACACTACAACCAGGACATGTCATGACATGGGAAATCATATTTCAGTCCAAAATCAAAAGAAATCTCAGAAATAATTTATACTATTTTAGGATTAAGATTTTTTGTTTTTTACATAGTAACAAATGCATGTACTTTCATCATTATTCTTAATGAAGCTCTTATTTTCAATTGTTTTTCCTACATGACTCAAATTGCTGAAGGCAATAAACAAAAAAACCAAGGTATAAAACTACCTGAACTTCACAGGAACACTACATGACATAGAAATTACCGTATTGACCCGAATATAAGACGATGTTTTTTTCTTGGAAATACGTCTGAAAAAACGCGGTCGTCTTATATTCAGGGTCTAGACTTTGACATGTCAATAATACACCCACAACAATAGGTGGCGCCAAATACGCATACAACGAGTGTGCCATGAAATACGTAATGTAATGAGTGTTGTAAAGATCACGAGTAAAAACAAAAGAAAACCTTACAGCTGCATGAGTCGTGACTGTCACGTTAGCCTGATGGGACCAAACTCTCTTTGTGATTTTAAAACGTAAGACAGTACCCAGATTTGAAGACTACAGTAAGATTTAACTTCTACTGTTAATAACATTTTTGGTAGGCTACTATTAGATGGATAGCCTAAATGTCCTAATTCAGATGGGCTACCTGTTTTTTTTGTTTTTTTATGTTATATCAAAAAGTGTATATTTTTTAAATGTGATTGTTGGTACATTTTACCAGTTTTTACCATACTTTCAAAACAAAAATTAAAATAGGAAAAATATGCAATATGAAAATAATCGAAGACAAAATGTGTTTTACTGAGAAAAAACAAGATTTTGCTTTTAAAAAGCCTTTTTCCAAAAGGTACATCTGGAAAACGGGGGGTCGTCTTATATTCGGGCCAATACGGTATATTTCAGTACAAAATCAAAAGAAAACTATATATAGGCTACTACTTTTTCTGAATATGTTTTTCATTGTAACATTTGCATGTACTTTTATGATTCTTTTCAATTAAGCTCTTAATTTCACTTTTAAATAAACAAATCAAATTGCTGAAGGCGATAAACAAACAAACCAAGGTCCACAACAACTAGATTAAGTAAATAAAAGCTTTGAATATTCATCCTTTATCCTTTGCAAAATCCTGTCCCCTTAAGTTACCGTTGCTACGTTCGACAAGCCATGCCACTCTCACACCAAACATCATGTTCTCATGCAGTGAAATATACATATCGCGGAACAGTGACAGACAAGACAGAGCAGGTTTCTTTTGGTATGAGACAAAGTGATTTTGTCATTTTTTTAAAGAATTTCCAACAATAAAAAATACCATTTTGTGTCAGATCGCTGTAGCATCTCAGTTTAAGCGCATGTGAACCGATCATCTTTCCATATTTACTTAAAGCATGAAATAAACATGAATGAACATCAGAAGGTATCTTGTTTCAAATGCACACCATTTTTCAAGTTCAAGTCCACCGAGGTTAATCTACTCTCCTGTCTAGTTTGTTTGTCTGACAAAATGGCAGATCCGGCCTTATGATTGGTCAGATCGCCTGTCAATCAAACTCTCAGTGAAGGGTCAATTAACATCATTCTAAAACCAAGTCAAGGCAGTCTTGAAGAAACTGTACTGGCCCAGTATCTGTTTGTCTCAATCCCATACACAGTCAAAAATTACAGATCACTTCCTCTAGCACAATGATTCGTGTTTCTCTCTGCCTTATTTACATGATTAGACCACCAACTGTAGCAAGTAATTAGAGGATAATGACCTCTTTCACACCCACCCACCCCGTTATACTGCCTGATGGGAAATAAACTCAACGCCACACACTAGTACTCACATAAGATTCTCATGCCTTACACGTCACATTGTTAAATTCTTAATTATGATTGGTTGCAAGGAGTTGCCAGGTGAATATATGTAAAATAAGTCAAATATATGACCAAAAGCATTTCATTTATAATAATTTAATTGCTTCAAAACAGGACGAAATCTCACTGCATGTCATTGACAAAGAACATGCTGAAAGAGACTAGGCTTGCCGTGATAGACGGTGCTGACGGTGATGTTAAGCCGCAACACCGGTTACGTCACTTGCCCACCGCGGCACCGACCCCCACCGTCGTTTTGATTTTTTTATAGTAATAAAAATCATTTAGTTCAGTAAAAGAACATACACTACAATTAAAAACTGAACGTGGATGCTTCAAT
>NW_015536630.1:809258-809586 GCF_001515605.1 Sinocyclocheilus anshuiensis | reverse complement strand
CGCCCCGCCCCCGCGGTGATACCGGTATTACCGGTGTTGTCACACGTCGATTAACCGGTGGGTTTCCTCACCGTCACAACCCTAAAAGAAACACCCATCTTATACACTACCGGTCAAATGTTTGGGATCAGAATGATTTTTAAAGTTTTTTACAGGAGTTTCTTCTGCTCATCAAGGCTGCATTTATTTGATCAAAAATACAGGAAAAATGTAATATTGTGAAATATTACTATGATGTAAAATAAAGTTTTTCTATTTGAATATATTGTAAACTGTAATTTATTTCTGTGATCAAAGCTGTATTTTCAGCATCATTACTCTAGTCTTC
>NW_015536630.1:790548-809163 GCF_001515605.1 Sinocyclocheilus anshuiensis | reverse complement strand
ATTTTTATTCTTTCTTTTTTTGAAAGAAATTGAAACTTTTATTCAGCAAGGATGTGTTAAATTGTTAAGAAGTGATAGCAAAGATTTATATTGTTAGAAAAGATTTATACTTTTAATAAATGCTGTGCTTTTTAACTTTTTATTCATCAAAGAATCCTGAAAAAAGTATCGCAGTTTCCCAAAAAAAATATTTGGCAGCACAACTGTTGCCAGCATTGATAATTCTAATAATAAATCAGCATATTAGAATGATTTCTTAAGGATCATGTGACACTTTATACTGGAGTAATGGCTGATGGAAATTCATATTTTAAAGGAAATTATATTTTAAAGGATATTCAAATAGAAACCATTATTTTATATTATAACATTTTGCAAGATTACTGTTTTTTTTTCTGTATTTTTGATCAAATAAATGCAGCCTTGATGAGCATAAGAGACTTCTTTAAAAAACATTACAAATCTTACTGATCCCAAACTTTTGAACGCCAGTGTATATCTGCTGAGTTGAAGCACGTTTATCTAGTCTGGTCAAGACTGGTCATAACAAATGCATATATTTTGGAACAAATGCACTTAAATGTTGCACCACTCTTATATTTTACTCCACTAACCAAATGCAAATCATGTGTTATCTGCACTGCAGAATCTGCTGGTCTAACTGTGGACCAACTAAATATGGATTAACAGACTTTCAAAAACAGTCCCTCATCCGTTTGAGGTCTCGACCTGTCAGTTCTGTTGCCACACATGGTTTTGTGATGCTTTTAATGAATCTGGAAAATAATGTGCAACGCCACCTTAACACTTTTCTGTCTTCACCATTCATCCAAGCAGGAGTACCAATGAGAATCACAACAGATAAAACATTTTTATCATACAATCATTTGGCAAGTGATGTAGTATGTCCTGATAGCCTGAAAAAGGTCTGAAAAAACAAGAGCATTGTATTCTGATGAGATGGCTTGAAAAAGGGGAACTGCTCTCATTTTTTTCGATAGAATTTAGCTTCAGTACAGTGTGTCTGTTTAACATGTGGTACTATTTTGAGATGTGCAAAAGAGCAGAGAGAGATGGTTTGTCTGATAATGAACAACGCTGAAAATGTACGAAAAATATCTCTACATTCAGACAAGGCTAAACCTAATTAATACAACCGCCAGGGTTAAAACATAATGTGTCCTGAAAACACATGCACCAGCATTTGACAATATGGTTACATTGGAGGACCATAAAGTAAAGATTCTGATATAAATAAATCAAATGCTGAGTCATTCACTTTATTCAAAAGAATCGGCTCATTCTTTCACGAATCACTGTTAAGTTTGAATTCTTTCTAAATTCAGACTGCAAACTCATAACTCAGCTAAAATATCATTCCTTCTGCCACAGCGCTATAGATTTGGCACAAGAAACAGTATATTTTAGTTATTTGTTCTGTCTGCAATGCAAAAGCATGCAAATGCTCAAAAACTGCTAATGAAACATCATGGAAATCATTCGGTTGCAGTATTTCTTAAAGGGGTCATATGATGCGATTGTGTGTGTGTGTGAGGGGAACAGGGTCACATCACAGGAGAGTGAACTGCCTGTCAGAAATCATAGCACGTCAGCTGTCTTAACCTAAATGCTTGTGTACTGCATCATCACTGTGTCTGTCACGTGACTCTGTTGCCCTTTTGGGCTTGAACTGATGGTAAAACTAACGGCATTATTAACTGTCTTGATATTTACTTTGAAAGCTTGAAGCTCGCGATTATGGTAAGGGGCGTTACATTTCTGACTTGTTCGGCTTGTGGTGTTCGGCCAATCACAATGCACTGGGTCAGCTGGCCAATCAGAGCAGACTGCGCACGTCAAAGAAGGGGGCTTTGTTGAAAACGACGTGTTTGAGAGAGGCGGGGCATAGAGGACCTACAATAATATACAGTATTTGAAAAATAATGTGTTTTTTGAACATTAAAGCATGTCAACATATTCTGTTACACCAAATACACAAAATAATGATCTTTAAAATAGCATCATATGACCCCTTTAAAGTAAACCTGTTAATAATAAGAAACTGTTCTTGAGTCCCAACACTAATTATATGTCTAACAAGACGGAGGCTAAAATATTAGCAATGTATCTTATGTTTTTCAATATTATGCAATATCATAAATAAGCCGTTCAGTAATCCTGTAATTATATGCATGTGTGAAAGTAAAAAAACTGTACATACCATTTTATCCAAAAATGTCACCAGATCCTAAAAAGCCAAGAGAGGGATGACAAAATTGTATGCAACATTAATCAATTTTGCTATAAATTTACATGGATAAGTAAATTCACATGGATTAGTTTTAATTACCAGCATGATTTGTTCTTGAGAATACTCCTCAATCTCTGCATAAAAAGGTGGGAATAAAAGGTGCTTATTCTATGCTCTGTATCTTTTCATATGGCAATAATAACAAGATTTTTCAAATTATATACAGTATATGTATCAGCTTTAATGCACATATCAAAATAACATGTCAAATGTGTTTGTATAAATATTGTCAAATATTAAAAAATGTATAGTTTAACTTACAATTTGCAATAAGTTTAAATACTCCATTTATTGTTTCCACAAAATCTGCAATTTTCTGTCATTGTTTGAATGCAGTACACTCTTAAAAATAAAGGTGCTTCACGATGCCATAATATAACCTTTTTTGTCTAAATGGTTCCATAAAGAACCTTTAACATCTGAAGAACCTTTCTAGTTTCACAAAAGGTTCTTTGTGGCGAAAGAAGGTTCTTCAGATTATAAAAAGGTTAGAAAGAGATGGTTCTTTAAAGAACTTTTGATTGAATGGTTCGTTGTGGAACCAAAAATGGTTCTTCTATGGCATCGCTGTAAAGACCCATTTAAGCACCTTTATTTTTAAGAGTGTAAAGCATGATGTAGCAGAAAACATCTGGCTCTTGTTTGCATTTTCTTCTGTCACTGGTCATGATTCTAACCTTGAAAATAAAGATTAGGCTTAAAATAATGTCTTCAGAATCATTCATACATGTTAAAATCATTTGAAAATTGAACAAATAGCTGTAATCTGACTCAGAGGAAGACAGGAATCATGTCTTTGTGGCAGTTTTTCTGCTGATTAAGGGATAATACAAGAATTCTTACAATAACCACCTTACAAATGGTTGTCAAAAGCAAAAATGCTACAATGCATCATATTTTGTGAGAAAGTGTGATATGCTAGAAGAAATCAGGCACTATTTTTGGAGTCAGCAGCCCAATATTCATAAGAAACAAGTATTGGCTTTCATTCAGCAAATTTGATGCGGGCGGTTTAATAATAATAATAATAATAATAATAATAATAATAAACAGCAGTTATAAACCTTAATTAAAAGGTACTATATATTCGAGCATAAGGACATTTGATAAAACGTTTAATTAAAAAACCTTTAAAATGTCTTTAATTTTATTGCATTGTAATCATTTAAAGCAATAAGGCCTTGAGATCATGCTATATTGAAAATATATTCAAAATACAGCACAGCCTCTCATAACTTATTGTTGAAAACATGCACTGTCACTCCACACACAGTTCTTTATGTAAACTTCAAATCCCATCACAGAAGTGACCTGATGCACATGCTAAAGAGCAGTGTTTCTCATTTTCATTCTCAGCATGATGCCACAGCGATCACAGGGGAACTGGAGTGCCTGGAATCCTTTCGGGCATTTATTTCAGTTACCTGGAAATTCATGCTGCTTTTAAAGCTAAAGCATGACATTTGAGCAAGCAACGCACACACACGTTTAAAACAAACTCTCGGCAGCAGTTTTTAGGTCTCTCACTCATGCGTTGACTTGAGGATAATTCACAGATGTAATGGCTATTGAACAGGCTTTAATGCTATTGCAAACAAAGTCAAAGCATCCTGTTCTGCAAACTTACCAATAGTAATGAAAGTTACTGTTGGTCATCTTAAAAACGTAGCTGACGTCAAAGGAAAAAAAAACAAGCTGTTTTCAAAATATAACTAAAGGAACTATAAATGTTCCTTTAGTTGAAGTAACCTATTATACATACTGTAACTACTTATGTTTATAAGGCAATACAATTTCCAGACGGAATTTCTTATATAATGTATCTTAAGTGTCCTTGATCACAGGATGCAATTAAAAAAACCTTTAACACGTTACCTTGACAACTTCCTGGGAAAGACTATGTATTTTTAATTTACAATGAGCAAAAATGAAGTATCCATCTAAAAAACAACCTATGCACTGATTCTGTGGATTGCAATTAGTAGTTGTCATAGGTTAAGAATCTATCTTATGAAACACAACTAAGGGGTTTTTATATTTCACTTTGGGCTTTTTAATCCCAGGTTAAGGCCATTTTTAACCATGTGTTTAGCAATGCCATTTCATTTTTCATTTTGAAAGGGGAACTAACACTGCTTTTAACAAGTGCAGTATTTAAAGTCATGTTGAAACGCAAGTAGACAGATCTTTTCTGCCATATTGTGACGTACATCTGCGTATCACAAATGTATGGCCTGGACTTGGTTCTATGCATCAGTTGTCAATCAGATTTTAATATGTTGCCATTGCATTCAAAATTGGAGGTAGATGAACACAAGCTTGCAGGGGTGAGTTTTAATGACTAAATGACTGGAGACGTCCTGCATATGTCACCAGAGAGAAGTCTGCCATTTTCACTTAAAGGTCCAGTTATGACATTTTGATTAAACATTTTGAGGTATGTCAAAACATTTAAAAATGCAACATGCACAGATGAATTGTTCACAATAAGATCTATAGCGTGCATAGATAGAGTAGAATATAGCTGGTGTGAACAGAATGCATTAACACTCAAGTCACAGAGTAAGTGACACCTTCTTGTGCTTTCACAACAATGCAAAAAGCCACTCGCCAAAACCTTCACCCTCTCTGTTCCTCTCTGGTGGAACGAGCTGCCAACATCCACCCGAACTGCTGAAACAATCACATCTTTCAAGAAGCAGCTGAAGACCTCTTTTGTAACCACTCCACAATCTCGAACCAAAGCACTAATACGCTCACAAAAAATTCTCCTCTTCTCTAACTTGCTTCCTAATCTAGTTGTCAAACAAGCCTGGCATTGTATATTATGCATATTGTTGGCTTCTTGATGAAGTATGTTTGCTCCTCTTTGCTTTTGTTCCTCTTTAATTAATCGCTTTTGAATAAAAGCATGTAAATGTAATGTAAAAGAAAAAACAATACTGTATATAATTATAACTGACCTGGTGGAGCAGTGGAGTCACCGTAACCTTTCATGTCAAGAGCTAGAACCCTGAATCCAGCATTGGCCAAAGCCGGAATCTGATGAGAAACAATAAACAAAAACAATAACACCTGAAGGACATAGTACCTGAGTGGCACTTGTGTTCTAAGTGGTTGCCAGGGCATTGCTATGCGGTTGCTAATGTGTTCCGAGTGTTATTAATGCATTGCTACCAAGTTGATAGGATGTTAGGTTATTTCTTACTGACTCAAAGAAACCATCCCAAGGTCTCTATGATAGGTTTTGTTCAAACCCCTAATCCCAAGTGAGAGATATAATAATAATAAGCACTAAAGTGCCACAGAAGGGTGATTTAGAACGGTTAAAAAAACTCTTGCATTACACTATGGCATCTTTTCACATTTCCAGGGATCTCAGACGCACAAGTCCATCATAGTTGGGTAAACTTCACTACAATAAATTATTTTTTGCATTTCCATTTGCTCCAACAGCAAAAAAAAACAAAAAAACATGAATGTTTTTATGATTTTCCAAAAGAGTAAAAAATATAGAGAGATTGATTACGATGGTCAGAAGAGGAAAAAGATGTGAAATTTGCCATCACTAGAAACACTCACTCAGCAGCATTAACCAACTTTCTGTAATTTAATACCAAAGTAATAAAACACAGAGTACAGAGTTATAAATATACATTACATCTTTTAAAAATTAAACTACAAAAAAGTTGCTAGATTACATAATATAACTCATTGCGTCATCACAGTCTGTGAAAAGGGTCCATTCTTCTTTTCATTATCCAAAGCAACTTGCATTATTCCAATTCCCCTGGAGCCGTATTCAAAGGTATAATAGTGAAAGCTCATGAATCACCGCTTTTGGCGTTTAAACCCAACACCCGTGGGTTACCAGCCCTGATCTTTAACCACTAAGCTATGAGACTCACAATAATCCTTCAAAGGCCTGTATTCCACTTGCATCAGCTGAAAGATTTGAGGTTCCTCACCTGATACCTCCAGGAAAACCAACTCTCAGGGAAGCCATGGCACATGAGAACAGGCGGTCCGTCTCCCAAGTCCACATAGTGGATCCTCACGCCAGGCTGAAAAACAGAGGAACACACTTTTTATGACCCTTGCTAAAAATAACACACTTCCAGTGAACTTTGGCACAATTAAAACAGAGATAAGCATTTATAAATTACCTTAATATTCACATATCCATGAGAGACATTTTCAGGATCACAAGAGGGTGGCTGGAGATCACCGGTGACCTGTCAAGTTATCCATTAAAACCATTAAATGAAAAAGGTTATTTGTTTTTTTCCCACTGTAAATTATAAGATGACTTGTTCTTTTTAACTACCAAAAACTGTAAATTTAACAGTATTACAGTTACAGTTTTATTACCGTTATTATATATAATAAGGGAACCTGCTGTTAACCAATTAACAGTTTTTTACTGTAGCATTTTTGCAGTCTTTTACCATTATTTTTTTTTTTACAGTCTATCAATGGAATTACGAATTCCAGTAATTCCTCACCTCTATTTCTGTAAGCTTCTGGATTTCCTTAAGAGCCTCGGTGATGTCCTTGACTTGAACAGCTGTCATTCCCAAACTTTCAGCTGCCTTGATACTTTCTTCATCCACATCCAGCCAGACCGCCTTAAACAAGCAAATTATAAGAGCATTTGGTTACATCCTTAACTAGCAGCTTTCGAATCCGCTCTTTCCAATTGGAGAGCTTCTGAAATTATTTACTGCTCTTACTTCTTGAGGTTTAAGCGCAAGTTTTTCAAGGGCACTGGTAAAGATGTCTGGCTCTGGGATTCTGACACCGGCATAGCAAGATCTCACAACCAGGTTGAAATGGCTTTCCAATACGGAGAGAATCCTAGCGACGCCGTCTCTCTGATCAGTGTCATCCACCCAGATATTGGCCAGGACGCAGGTAGAGATGCCTTAAAGGAAAAGTTCACCCAAAAATTTTTATTTGCTGAGAATTTAGTCACCATCAGACCATCCCAGATCCCAGAAATGAGTTTGCTTCTTCACCGGAAAAAAAAAATTGGAGAAATGTAGCATTACATCGCTTGCTCACCAATGGATCCTCAGCAGTGAATGGGTGCCGTCAAAACGAGAGTTCAAACAACTGATAAAAACATCACAATAATCCACAAGTAATCCACACCACTCCAGTCCATTAATTAATGTCTTGTGAAGCAAAAAGCTGCGTGTTTGTAAGAAACAAATCCATCAAGACGTTTTTAACTTCAAACTATTGCCTCTGGCTAAAATACGAGTCCTCTATCCATAACACTGCTTTCTCCAGTGAAAAAGTAATCTAGTCTGAATCAGGAGAGAAATATGCACAGATCAAGCACAGTTAAAAACAAATATGTTGATGGATTTTGATGTGAGAGGACAACAGGAGATGGAGTTTTTCACTGGAGGAAGGGTAATTATTATGGATTATGAACTCACGGCTTTTCACTTCACAAGACATTAACTGATGGACTGGAGTGGTGTGGATTACTTGTGGATTACTGTGATATTTTTATTAGCTGTTTGGACTCTCAATCTGACGGCACCCATTCACTGCATTTGTCCAAATCTGTTCTGATGAAGAAACAAACCCATCTACATCTTGGATGGCCTGAGGGCGAGTAAACTTTTAGCTAATTTTTATTTTTGGGTGAACTATTTCTTTAAGAGATAAATCAACAATTCAATAGAAAAGGATAAATGGTTTATTCAAAACCTCGCAAAACAAACGCAACATACCATGACGACGGAGAACAGCTGCAGCATCAAGAACCGGCTTGTTGAATTCTACCTGCCCAATGTCACTGAAAAGCTTCTGAGCTGAGAATTGTGCAGGTAAAGAAAATCCCTGATCGGCCGCAACCTTCTGACACTCAGCTTCAAACTCAGGAATCATCTGATATGTGAAACCAGTTATGCAAGAGTAAATATTTTTGTTGCACTAAAGCAGAATGCATGCATGCTGTCATGTCATGTCATGTCATGTCATATGCATGAATACATTTATGAATGAATGAAAATAACCTGAGTTAGGGTGACTTTTCCTTTCTCCAAGCGATACAGTGCATTCTCACTACCAAGTTTTGCAATTACATTCTTTATGAAACCCCTACAGCAAAACAGCATTGGTAATGAAATATAATATTAAATGAAAAAAAAGCTAAGCATACAAATTATATATATATATAATAAACAAATGTATTACATTTTTATTTTACATAAAATAGAAATAATAAATATACATTTATAATAAATAAATTATTATTTTTATTTTATATAAAATATTTTATACTAAATAAATAAATAAAACAAACAAATAATAGTCACATACCTCGAAATACCAGTAGTTTCCTCAAACTTCTGAAACGTCTGGGCAAGATGGGGTGTAACAACACCACCCCACAAACTAAACAGCACTGCCTTCTTCATTGGAAACTAGTTTTATTTTATTTTATTCAAAACTAACAAGTCTCTGGGCAAAAAGGAAACACTGGCCAGAAAACATTACACGACTTGTAAGTTACTTGCTTGCCACTTCTGCCAGGACAAATACACATAATGTTTACAGTACAAAGTTCATTGCGCAATGCTGTCATAAAGTTGAATTCGGTGAACTTTTATGTTTACCTGATGTGCGGATTCTGATTTCTGGACGCAGGAAGATCGCTGTACAGTTACCGCAGTGCAATTAGCAACTTGTAAACTAATGCTGTAAGGACTGGCACTGCCAGAGTTTGAGCTTAAATACTACTACGAGTTCTACTATGACGGTAGGGCTGGGAATCGATTCAAAAAAGAATCGATTCCGAGGCGTTGGGAATCGAGAGTCGATTCCAAAGGTTGGAATCGATTCCATCAAGAGGAATCGACTCCTCATTCAGAGCCTTTTTCAGTTCAATAAAGCTTATCTATGGGTCCGTACTGAGATCATCTGAATTTTAGGATGCAGCCTTCCGTTTGAGAAGCACCATTCGCCTCCCTCATGCTCACTAAAAGCCGTAATTACGAGAGTTTTAATGAACCAGTTTAAAAAAAAACACGATTCAGAGGTTATTTTACGGTGGAACTGGCTTGTCCACATTTTTGAGCGCTGCACGACAGAATAAAATACTTTTTTTTTTTAACATTTCTATCAGCCAATGATAATTATAAAAGAGCATAGATCAGTGGCCGAGAGCGCATCTGATTGACGGATAAACCACGAGCTCTATCAGTTATTGTTAATGTTCTGGTTATTTAGTTTCAGTGTACAGCTTGTTAATTTTGTGCAAAGCATAGGCCTACAGTCAAAGTAAACTTCATCATTCAGCTGAACTGTGCACATTTATTAGACACTTCATGTCTTGTTCAATTCATGCGATAAACGCATGTCCCTGTTGAGCTGTGGGCTATGACTAACTTATTTAATAATTAATGTATCCTCATCGAAAAAGAATCGAAAACAACAGTGAGGAATCGATTCTTAAAGGGCGCGATGAACAGTTGGCGCGTTTACGAATCCTGCGTGTCTCATTAGAAGCTCCAGGAATGTTGCCAAGCAACGTCAACGAGACCTATTTAATATATTCATAAGCCAAGCCTTCACTCTAGTAGTTTAAAGAGCTCAAAAGTCAAGAAAGTTATGTCAATCTCAAACTTTATAAAACGTTTGTGAATACTAGTTATTTAATATAAAATGCCTTTTTTTTAACCATGCAATATGTCAAGTAAATATAAATGATTATTAAATATATCATATATTAAAGAAATATTAAACAATATATATAAAATATTCAAATATGACAAAAAAGACGTGTATTATAATGCACAAAACATTAATAAGTAAATAATTAAATGTACCAACTATTATTGTTGTTTCATAATATGCATTGTGTTTAGAAAATCATAACATCATAATCATAACAAAAATCTAAACAAAAAATCTGAAAATATTTTTTATTTACATTTAAATTTATTCATTTAGCAGACGCTTTTATCTAAAGCGACTTACAATTGGGGAATACATCAAGCGATTCATCTTAAAGAGGCAAATAGACACAGAAAGTGCTTTAGCAGACGCTTTTATCCGAAGCGACTTACAATTGCGGGATACATAAAGCGATTCTTCTTAAAGAGGCAAACCGACACATGGAAGTGCTTGTAATACCAAGTTTCAGGCATTGTTCAAATAAGTACAAGCTAGACTGGGGATTAAGTAAAGAGAAGCAAGAGTTTTTTGTTGTTGTTTGTTCCATTTAGTTTTTTTTTTTGCTGTTGTTGTTTTTTTATCATTCGGTCTTTGAAGGTCAGCTGGTCATCGAAGATTACACCAAGATTTCTTATGAGGTAACTGTTGATGAACCTAGCTGGATGGTGAAATCATGCTGTAGAGTTGGAGTGGCGGGGAAGACAAGGAGCTCAGTCTTTGCTAGGTTGAGCTGTAGGTGATGTACTTTCATCCATGCAGAGATGTCCACCAAGCAGCCTAAGATCTGTGCAGCTCTATCATCACTGTCATCAACTGTATCATCAGCATAGCAGTGGTAGGAGAAACCATGTGCCTGTATGTTTGGACCCAGTGATGTAGTGTATATAGAGAAGAGGAGGGGTCCAAGAACTGATCCCTGAGGAACCCCAGTGACCAGCTGATGTGCTTTGGATACCTCCCCTCCCCAAACCACGCTGAAGACCTACCTGTGAGATAGGATTCAAACCAACAAAGTGGAATCCCTGTGATGCTGAGAGAGTGGACATGAGGATCTTATGATTCACAGTGTCAAAAGCGGCAGATAGATCCAGCAGATATATAAGAATTTTAGATTTATAATATTAATATTGTATAAGTATAATAAAAAAAAATACATTTAGTAGATAAGTTATGTAAATTAAGTAAATTATATAATTAAATGTACTGATTTACTTTTCAGTATTTAAATTTATAGACAACAATTATTATTTTATAACATGCATTTTCACACTAGTAATATGTCTAAACACTAGTAATATGCTTAAAAAAATCATAACATCACAACAAAAATCATAACAAAAAATCTAAATGTTTTTATATATAAGAATGTAATATTTTATATTATAAATAAATATAATAGAAATACATTTATTATATGTAATGCATAAATTATTTACTGTAATAAGTCATTAATTAATTGTACCGATTCATTTAGCTATATGTGATGAATTGAATTCAAAGTAGGTGGTGCTTTTTCGCTGATTGGCTAATCCTAAAACAAATTGTGTCATGCAAATATTTATTTATAATTAATAAAAAAATAATAATTAAAGTTTTGAGTATTTGGTCCTTTATAGTACCAAACTGAAGACTTATTTCACAATGTAAACCCCTCCCACTGATCCTCTATGGAGACGCACAGCATCATCATTGGCTCACAGTCCGTCAGACCCGCTCAGTGAGTCTGATGCTGATCCAGCAGCACTATCATAACCACTGCATGATCAGCACATACAGCAATCATGACAGGCCGTTTCACACGCTTCTAGACTTTTGCGGATGGACATGGAGCAAAATCATTTCAAATTATTTTTGAAGAATCTGCCGCTGTTCTTCCTTTTTGTGGAACACGTTAAACCTGGTAAGTGCACAGTTCTTTTTAATTAGTGAAATTATATTTTATGGAATGATTATTCAGTTCATTTGCATGTTTCAAATCATATTTGTGAATGAAACACTTACAGTATCATGCAAAGTGTAATCAAAAGATTTTAGACGAAGTATTGAGTGTTAATGTCTTATTCTCTTCATATAGCCTATCAGTGGATCAGGTACTTAAAATCCATATTAATAACATTTTAACCACGATTTTCCTTCAGAAAATCGACGTGTATCATTTTTAATGTTATAGCCTATTAAGTCCACTGGCAATATTTTAAGCTAAAAATTCAGTGGGATCTAAAAGTCTCAGACCACATTGCATTAAACCTCATTAATTGGAACATTCTTAAATCAAGTGGGCATTCTGAAATTACTATTCATTTTTAAATTCAACACAAAAGAGTAATTGAGAAACACGCTTTAAATGTAGTTCTGTTCCCTACATAGTGTTTATTTAACAAATATGCCTTGTATTACTAATAAAATTCTTATTTTTAATTAGAATTTAAAATTTCTTTAAAAATCTAAAACACAAACAAAATTTATGGAATAATTGCAACAGCTTTTTCCCGTGGCGGAAACAAACTCCCATCTCACAATTCTGACTTTTTTCTAGCAATTCGGAGAAAAAAAAGGCAGAATTATAATTATAATAGCAAGGGGAAAAGTAATTTTAAAATTCAGAGTTGCAAGAAAAAAGTCTTACATTTTTATTTATAAATTACATTTTTTATTTATTATTATTTTTTATTCCGTAGTGGAAACAAACTTCCATAAAAACTATATGTTAAATAAAAGCAATTTTCCTTTCTTTCTTTCTTTTATTTCTTTATTTTTTATTATTTTCCATTATTTTTCTTCGCGTATAAAAGTTCAAATAATAGGACTCTAAATAAAATAGCTTAGAGAACATGGAAGTTGAAAGAAAATAATTAGTGGCTGAAAACTGCTAAAACAACTTTTACTATGCCTAATATAAATGCAAATCTGAGCAAATAATACAAAAAAAAAATGCATAAATTACACCGACCGACCGACTCCATGACTCTAAGACTGAAAAGCTTATTGTGTATCATATTGCACAAGGTTTAACATTTATACAGACAAATCAAACTGTAGAAGATAATTGTCACTGAAAGTTGCAATGGCACGGAGTAAAATAAAGTTGCATGATCAAGACCTGTCAGAAACTCTCTATGAATATCTCTTGCAGCATTATCAGATGGTTGGATCCATGCACATGCAGAAGACAAACTCTTTAAAAAACTCTTCATCGGTTACAATAAGTGGTCCAGACCTGTGCGGAATATCAGCGATGTTGTTATTGTCAAATTTGGCCTCTCGATCGCCCAGCTTATTGATGTGGTAAGTTGATATTTTGCATGTTTTTGATGCTTGCCTTGATAACGTTACAAGAAAGAGTCCTGGGGCCTGTATCATAAAACAAGTTTACCAAATAAGCCAGGTTTATTTCAGTTAGTCTGACTTATTGATTTGGTTCAAAATAAGTCAGACTAACTGAAATAAGCCTGGCTTATTTGGTAAACTTGTTTTATGAAACAGGCCCCAGGTTATAACTGAGTGGAAAACAATGCAAATTAAATGCATCAGTATAACCATCATGAGTGCATTTGATCAGAGAACTGAAGAATTGTAAATGCTAACATGATTTTTACATTTCTGATGAAAATATGAGTGGTGCTTCAGCTTCAGTCGCTTCTCCAGTGTAAGTCTGTGGGATTTATTCATCTACCAGACCAAATTTATATATTTTTCATGCTTATTTCTTGCTCTGATATTCTACAGGACGAGAAGAATCAAATGATGACAACAAATGTTTGGCTGAAACAGGTGACAGTCTTAATATTTAACTGTTTTAATTAATAATTAATAATTTATATTGTGGTCAAAGCTCAACTGATAGAATTCACGAACCCTTTAGATAATCATATAGTAAAAACAAATGCAATAATTATGTTCTATATATTATAAAAAGCCCATTAAACCTCAAGAGTAACTTCAGCAGCACTTACGTACACCAGATTTATTCCTAACTATATTCTAAAGATTTTTACACAGGGTTTTGTTCATATATCATTTACCTGATGTTATACATCATTTTATATATTTTTTCATTTGGCTATATATAATTAATATATCCATATGTGACTGTTTGACCTATGCAGGAATGGAACGATTATAAACTGCGCTGGAATCCATCTGAATTTGATAATGTGACGTCTATTAGAGTCCCATCAGAGATGATTTGGGTGCCTGACATTGTTTTATACAATAAGTAAGTATCGAAATAAAAGGTAGTAGCACACACAACATATGCAGTAATATTTGGTCAAGGTGGTCCTGGCTATTTGGACATTAAAGGTTATGATTAAACTAACACAGTGTCCTGTTAAAATTATGGAAGAAAGAGGACGGTCCAAGTCCTAATGGCTCTATTAATATCTGCAGGCCGTAGATCTGACGCTCTGGTGTTTCTGTAACATTAATATGTGAAATCAACCAGACATGGCGTGAAATAAGACGTTAAGCACTGCTGTAGTTGATTAAAAAAAGGTGCATGTTTTAATCTCCTAATAAAATGTCAAATGACTCGTCTATTTTCAGAAACACCAGGTCTGTTTTTATCTAGGAGGCATATTTGATCTCGACAAATGAGAAATTGAGGTCCTCTTGCATCATCAGATACCTGGAGCAAAAAACGGAAAGTTCTGTAGATATTTGAAGTAATTAATGCAATTGTCATGGAACATCTTCCTAGAGGCATAAAGAAAGTTTGTAGCCCAGATACATCAAAGACACTTCCTATAATTCATCCATATTTTACAGAAAGCACTTTTTAAAAGGGTCATACTTTATGAGATCCAGTTAAAATGTTAGTAATTTTTTTGTGCATTAAAAAATAAATAATTAAGTTTTTTATGGCCCTTAGAATTTTGTCTGCTATCCCTTTAAGACTTGCATCATTGCTTTTATTAAAAAACAAATAGAAGTACAACTGATTTTAACACTGATAATAATTTAAAAAAAGTTTATTTTCATTTAGTTTATTATCTATTAAGTTTAAATAATCATATTACAATGATATCTTAAGGATGGAATAATGGCTACTGAAAATTCAGCTTTGCCATCACAGGAATAAAGCACATTTCAAATATATTTGGAGAAAAAAAAAAACAGTTATTTTAAATTCTAAAAATATTCCACAATATTGCTGTTTTTTTAATGATCAAATAAATGGCCATTTTCACCACATATGAAAACAATCCCGTAGTAAATTATAATTCAGATTTTAAAATGTTGCATTTATGACAAAGTTAAAATTCTAACATGCTAAGTCATAATTATGAGATAAAAATATTATTATTAAACAAAAGGGTGAAGTTATGACAAAGTCAAAATTATGAGATAAAGTCATATTTATGGCATACTAAGTGAAAACTATGAAATAAAAAGTCATTCTTACTAGAAAAAGGTCAAAATTATGACATTAAAAAGCTGAAATGAGATAAGTCAAAATTATGATTTACTAAATCATAATTGAGATAAAAAGTCATAACGACAAAGTAAATATGACATTAAAGTTTAAATAATGAGATAAAAAGTGAAAATGATATACTAAGTCAATTATGAGATTAAAAAGTCAAAATTATGATATACTAATTCATAACCAAGAAAAAAAGTCATAATGAAAAGTGAAAATTATGACATTAAAGTTTGAATAATTAGATAAAAAGTCAAAATTACGATAAACTAATTCATAACTGAGAAAAAAAAAGTCATAATAATGAAAGTCTAAATTATGACATTAAAGTTTCAATAATTAGATAATTAAATTATAAGTCAAAATTATGAAAAATGCAACCTTAGTGAGCATAAGAGACTTCTTACAGAGCCCAAACTATTGAATGGTGCTGTAACCTCATGTGGTTGTCTACAGTGCGGATGGTGAGTTTGCGGTGACCCACATGACCAAAGCCCACCTGTTCCACACTGGAAAGGTGAGTTGGGTTCCTCCAGCCATCTACAAGAGCTCCTGCAGCATTGACGTCACCTTCTTCCCGTTCGACCAACAAAACTGCAAGATGAAGTTCGGCTCCTGGACCTACGACAAGGCCAAGATTGATCTGGGGCAGATCGAGAGCACCGTGGACCTGAAGGACTACTGGGAGAGCGGCGAATGGGCCATCATCAATGCCGTGGGAACCTACAACACAAAGAAATACAACTGTTGTTATGAGATCTACCCGGACATCACCTACTTCTTCATCATCCGCCGTCTGCCTCTGTTCTACACCATCAATCTTATCATTCCCTGCTTGCTCATTTCTTGTTTGACTGTGCTGGTGTTCTACCTGCCATCAGACTGTGGAGAGAAGATCACGTTGTGTATTTCTGTCCTCCTTTCCCTCACCGTTTTCCTGTTGCTCATTACCGAAATCATTCCCTCAACGTCTCTGGTCATTCCACTGATTGGAGAGTACCTGCTCTTCACCATGATCTTTGTCACCCTCTCTATAGTCATTACTGTTTTTGTGCTTAACGTGCACCATCGTTCACCAAGCACCCATAAAATGCCCCGTTGGGTCCATTCGGTGTTCCTGGACCTCATTCCCCACTGGCTCTTCATGAGACGACCGGAACCCGATCAGAAACTCCACAATATGCCCAACCTCAGCACGTCCAAAAGCTGGCTTCAGCAGGAGACGGATGTGGACGGGCTGAACTGTCAGGACATGGAGTTCGGGTTAGGGATGGGAATATCCACGTCCATCTCGTCACCATCCGCCACGTCTCTGCATCTGTCCGACTCGGAGCCTTTGCTCCAGAAGTACGGGCTCCAACAGTTAGGACACGTGGTGAACTTGTGTCAGTGTTCAGCAAATCTTACAAATCTCGTGTCAGACCCCAGTCTGACCTTCTCACCGTGTGTCCTACGAGCTCTGGACGGGGTGCGCTACATCGCTGATCACCTGCGTGCTGAGGACGAAGACTTCTCAGTGAGTGACGCAAACATTCAACGCATTGTTTAGGGATTATAGAAGCCCAATTCCAATACATAAAATTATTGGTAAACCATAATTATGACATTAAAAAGTTGTAATTATGCCACAAATTCAAAATTATGGCAAAATTGTGACAAAAGTCAATTATTAGATACATCTAAATTTTGCATAAAACAAATTAAAAGTCAAAATTATGAGATAAATCAGATGGATGACATACTAAGTCATAATTATGAGATAAAAAGTGAATATGCAATAAAAAAAAAAAAAATTATGAGATACAAGTCAAAATTCTGACAAAAGGTTGAAATTCTGATATAGTTATATTTACAATATTAAAAAGTCAAAATGATATATTAAGTCATAAAAATGAGATAAAACGTACCTAGAGTGAGATTAAAAATTCAACTATGAGAGTCAAAATTATGACATAAAAAGGCAAAAAGGATGAAATTCTGACACTAAGTTGTCAAAATTCTGTTGTGTGAATACTGATGAGACTTAAGTCAAAATAATAAGCGTCAATAATAAGTCATAACTATGAGATAAAATGTACTTCAATCATGACAACTCTCTGAACATTTTAACATGGTGATGGATATGACAATGTTAATGCATTTGGTCTTGGCGGAACAGATCTGCTACGCTGCTGCTGAACTGCTGCTGCTGTTGGTTATTGCTGTAGTTGTAGATTATTGCTGCTGCTGCAAGCAAGTACAGGAACTTGCTACTGCCAATGCATATGGCGATACGGTGCCGTGAGTATTTAAGACATGCTGCTGTTGCACAAATAACATATAAAATAACCCCCCAACAAAGCTGGAAGAAGAAACAAAACATTTAAATATGTATGCTGCTGCTATACAATAATATGCTTAAAATCATCCCTATAAGGCAGAAGGAATATAAAAGATAAAACCCCTCAGAACAAGCAGATCTATTGCCAAGACATATGTACTGCTGCTGCTCCGGAGAGCTGTGAGACCGTGTGTTTGCTATCTACAGTATGTGAGCCTGGGCCGGCTTTGCCGAATGGCTTAACGCTAGTGAACTATTGCTGTGTGTACCTGATCGGTTGACCAGATAGCTTAAACTAGTGACCGGAGTTAAATGTGTTTCTGGGCTAATGGAGCCCAGATAAATTAACTAGTGGCTTAACAATGTGAACCTGGGTGCTGTACCCTTAGGTTTATTTAACTAATGACCTAAATAACCATGTGTGTCTGAGCCAATAACTCAAACTTACCTAGGTAGAAATGCGCATGTGCGAGCTGTTGCGGTTGTAATATTTAATCAGAATTTGCTAAGCATAATCTACTGCTGCTGCACGAAACCTGCTGTAAACCCTGTTGAATTAGCAAAGTAATAAATACCTATTGCACTTTAATGAGTTAATTTACCCTCCATGAGTTATCACTAAAATTGTATGCAACTAAAGCACTTTCTGCTGCCGCTGCTATATTACCTATAATAATGACTTGCTATGCATGCTGCTGCAAAAAATAATTTCTAACCTTGCATCTGAATTTGCTATGCATGCTATAAAATTTGCTAACATTGCGATCTGAATAACTATGCATACTGCTGCACAAAAGTACTTAGAATTACTACTGCCCATTTATTAAATAACCAAACAACCAAATAGTGGCTATTTCACGTTGAAGA
>NW_015536630.1:787614-790436 GCF_001515605.1 Sinocyclocheilus anshuiensis | reverse complement strand
GTTAACAAACAGGAATCACACTGTAGGCTGATAGATGAAGTAACCCCCAGCAACCACCTGACTCAGGCTCGGGTGGCCTGAGCAAATAGTTTTAAATTTGTCATTGAAGAGTTGTAAAAAAAAATTTTTTTCATTAACGTTCATCAACGTTACTGCATTGGAAATACTTACCTTTAACTTATTAATAAGCTAACAAAATATTTGGCGAAGGAAATCACTGCACACCCTGTAGTTGTGGTGTCATATGCCCAGGACTAATTCTGCCTCAGAAGCAGCTGCTCATTTATTTTGATAATTTAAAATATTTATATTGCATATTAAGAACAATAATGTTTGCATTGTATGAACACATCATTTGCTACTGCCCCTTTATTAAATAACCAAACAACCAAACAATGCCTATTTCGCTTTGAAGAGTTCTATAAACCCTGTTGAACTGAATAGCAAAGTAATAACATGCCTATTTCACCTAAAAAGTTCACTACCATCCAAGCGTTATATTATCACTGAAATTTCATGCAACTAAATGTACTTTATGCTGCCCCTGATATATTAGCAACAGTGATAATTGGATTGCCATGCAGACTGCTGCGGACTGCCATGCAGACAGCTGCTAATATTTCTAACATTGCATCTGAATTTTGCCATGCGTGCTGCTGCTATTAAAATTCACTAAACTAGTGATCTGAATAGTTATTCCATGCATAATGCTGCTATAGCTGCACAAAAGTACGTAGAATTGCTATAAGCGTCTTTATTAACAAGCAAACGCAATCAAATAATGCCTATTTTGCTTTGAAAAGTTCACAATCTACTGTAAGCCCTGTTAAAGAAGCAAATAAATAAAATGCCTATTTCACTTTAAAGAGTTACTTACCCCATGCGTTATCACTGAAATTTCAAGCAACTAAAGTACTTTCTGCTGCCGCTGCTATATTAGCAACAATAATTTGACTTCCTGCTGCTAATATTATTTCTAACATTGCATATGAAATTGCTATGCATGCTGCTGCTATTAAATTAGCTACATGCGACCTGAATACTATGCATACTGCTGCTACAGCTGCACAAAGGTACTTAGAATTGCTATAAGCCCCTTTTAAATAAACGAAATGCAAATGATGCCTACTCGCTTGAAGAGTTCACATACCATCCATTTTAAGTCACTGAAACTTCAGCAATTGTAAGTTGCTTTGGATAAAAGCGTCTGCAAAATTATTAAATAAGAATGTAAATGTAAACTACAGTCTACCTACTGCTGCCGCAACTAAATGCATCATTTGATTTGCTATGCATACTGAAATTAATAATTCGCTAATAACACAATCTGAAATTCTATGGATACTGCTGCTACACTCCGTAAAAGTACTAGAATTGCTGTAGCTCATCCATGCATTATCGCTGAAATTTCATGCATCTAAAGTACTTTCTGCTGACCTTGCTATATTAACAATAATAATTGGTTGCTATGCAGACTGCTGCTAATATTATTTCTAACATGCATCTGAATTTGCTATGCCATTCTGCTGCTATTAAATTCGCTAAAAATTGCGATCTGATTAGCTATGCATACTGCTGCTACAGCTGCACGAAAGTACTTAATATTACTATAAGTGTCTTTATTAAACAATGAAACGCAAACAAATAATGCCTATTTCGCTTTGAAGAGTTCACAAAATCCCTGTACGCCCTGGTAAATAAATGAAGTTATAAAAGCCTATTTCAATTTAAAAGAGTTACTTACCCCATGTGTTACCACTGAAATTTCATGCAAGTTGCAACTAGATACTTCCTGCTGCCGCTGCTATAAACAACAGTAATAATTTGACTTCCTTTGCTATGCATACTGCAATTAACAATTCGCTAATAACGTTATCTGAATTCTATAATACTGCTGCTACACTCCATGAAAGTACTATAATTGCTGTAAGCCCAACTGAATACACAAATAGTCAATTCCAGTTTAAGAGTGTCCTACTATCAGAGGCGGACAAAGTACTCAACTCCATTACTTGAGTGAAAGTACAGATACTGCTGGTCAAATATTACTCCATTACAAGTAAAAGTTGTAAAGACAGATTTTTACTTAAGTAAAAGTACAGAAGTACTTGCTTTTAAAAGTACTTAAGTAGCAAAAGTAAATTTCCTTTTTTAGGTCAATGCACTGTTTTATTGTTGTACGTAATACTTGCAATACTTCTGAAGCAACTTAGAATACATTACACCTACTGAATACACTGACTAGCTTGTAGTATCTCTGGAATAAAGAGCTTTTAGAATGTTAAAAACCTATGGGGAAAACAAAAAAAACAAAACAAAAATAAATAAATAAATATTTAACACCCCCACAAAAGCAGGATGGTAGTGATCTCACACAGCTCTGACAGTGTGCACACATCTATGTGTAGCCATTCATCCACATTTGAACAGAGTGGACAGTGAAATCCTGTAAATACAGAGTGATAAGGAAGAAAAAAAAAATCAAACCTGCTTTAAAACCCAGCAACACAACTGTAGCTGTATAACTTTACAACAGAAACACTGCTTTAACAAAAAAGCAAAACAGCAAGACTTATTTGACATCAAAACAAAAATTTTAAAAAAGCTGTCTAATCGCTCTTGTGGTATTTTTATGGAAAAAATAATACTCAAGTAAATGTACTTAGTTACTGTCCGCCTCTGCCTACTATTAACTACATTGTACATGGGCTACTGATTGGAAATGATTTATTAGTAGTACCTTTATATTTTAAACGAATTCATGATTAATTATCTTTAAACTATCACTAAACATGACTTTTATAATAAACTCTTCACTATTG
>NW_015536630.1:784904-786601 GCF_001515605.1 Sinocyclocheilus anshuiensis | reverse complement strand
TATTTGTTCAGCTGATTAAAAACTACCTTTTCAATAATCTTGCCTATAAAAGGAAGATTTGATATTGGTCTTTAATTGCTCAAAATGTTGTTATCAAGATTGCACTGAACCAAGGTAACGAGTGAAATAGAGGTGTGGCCCCTTTAAGAAGGAGCGCTCCCTCTTCCGACTAAATGCATTGTAATGCGGCACGAGGTACATGTATGAGCGGGTATATTATTTTCTGTTGCTCATTAAAATAGGTAAGGCTGTTGACAGTATGACGTTTATGAAAGACAGTTATACGGGTTCACCTTCACTTAAAACTGAACAACTGCGAAACGCCAACTGCAAACCAACCCCACTAGTGAGGTGTGCATCTGAAAGCAATCCGTTCGCGGTTAATGTAGAAATTAATGCCCACAGAAGATATTAAAAGCATTGGAGATTTCGGGCAAATAAGGTAATCCCCAATTCACTTTACTGTTCTAAAATCCGCGACGTTGTATTCTCACATACATGAACTAGGAAAAGTGCTTGCTGCTGCTGCTAATGGCACTGCTGTTATATGAACAATACATGCTTAGTAATTACTCATCACGTGAATAACCTGCACGTAGTTTTACAACTTGTATGTTTTCTAGTTTAAAAATGTACATCTGACGAATGCAACAATGCAGAGTGAAAACCGTTTACTTATCTAGCTGTTGAGTTTCAGAGAACTCTGAAAGCGCGCTGCAGGATTCTCAAGTGAATGCTAGCCAGCCATATAAATGCAAGGCAGTAAGCTCATTGGCTGCATATGCAGCATGAACCAATCTACATAGTAACGACTTTCTGCTTCGAGGACCTTGATAGAAATGTAGTGGAGTGAAAAGTACAATATTTGTATTTCAAATGTAGTTAAGTTAAAGTCATAAGTTCCCAGAAAAAATAATACTCAAGTAAATGTACTTAGTTACTGTCCGCCTCTGCCTACTATTAACTACATTGTACATGGGCTACTGATTGGAAATGATTTATTAGTAGTACCTTTATATTTTAAACGAATTCATGATTAATTATCTTTAAACTATCACTAAACATGACTTTTATAATAAACTCTTCACTATCGCTGAACCAAGGTAACGAGTGAAATAGAGGTGTGGCCCCTTTAAGAAGGAGCGCTCCCTCTTCCGACTAAATGCATTGTAATGCGGCACGAGGTACATGTATGAGCGGGTATATTATTTTCTGTTGCTCATTAAAATAGGTAAGGCTGTTGACAGTATGACATTTATGAAAGACAGTTATACAGGTTCACCTTGACTTAAAACTGTGAACAACTGTGAAACGCCACTGCGAACCAACCCCACTAGTGATGTGCATCTGAAAACAATCCGTTCGCGGTTAATGTAGAAATGAATGCCCAGAGAAGATATTAAACACATTGGAGATTTCGGGCAAATAAGGTAATCCCCAATTCACTTTACTGTTCTAAAATCCGCAACGCTTGACGTTGTATTCTCACATACATGAACTAGGAAAAGTGCTTGCTGCTGCTGCTAATGCTACTGCTGTTATATGAACAATACATCTGACGAACGCAATAATGCACAGAAAACAGAGTGAAAACCGTTTACTTATCTAGCTTTTGAGTTTCAGAGAACTCTGAAAGCGCGCTGCAGGAATCTCAAGTGAATGCTAGCCAGCTATATAAATGCAAGGCAGTAAGCTCA
>NW_015536630.1:766962-784829 GCF_001515605.1 Sinocyclocheilus anshuiensis | reverse complement strand
ATGCAAGGCATGCAAGGCAGTAAGCTCATTGGCTGCATATGCAGCATGAACCAATCAGCTTGTGCCAAGTCTTCTTCTTCTTCTTCTTGTACGATTTAATGGCGGTTGACAATCCAACTTATGGTGTATTACCGCCACCAACTGGACTGGAGTGTGAAGCATTAACGGGAAAGAGGGGAAAAAAAAAAAAACTTTCCATAAATAAACCAACCGGTACTATTATTATGAAATTTAAATTCTACTTTCTAATCCTGTTATCTTCAGATAAATAAGAATTTCTCTCATAATACTTGTCTGTCCTGAGGCACAACTTAAAAGATTTGATATAGTGAAATTAATTACTCCTATGTTTCTCAGTTTCTTAAATAACTCCTCTCTTTCTTTGGTATATACTGCACAATGTAAAAGTACATGCTCAATAGTCTCTGCTTCACTGCATGTAGTACACAATCCTGACTGATGTTTCCCTATTAGATAACGTTTTCTCATTCTTAACCATATATTGTAGATGAAAATCTACTTGAGGCATAGGAAGCAACCAAGGAGGAATATTCGGTATTACAACTGAAATTTCTGTAATACCTGTGCCAAGTCGTTTAACTCTCTGAATATCATCAGTTACGTTAACACCCTGTCAGAATGCGCCATCTAGAGTTTCATGACTGAACTATATATATATCATGAGATTAAAAATTCAATTATGAGATAGAAAGTCAAAATTATGACACTAAGTCATAATTATAAGATAAATTGAATTACTACATAAGTCAAATTATGAAATAAGTCAAAATAATGAGATAAAACAAATTTATGACACTACTGTACTGTAAGTCACAATTATGAGATAAAGTAGATATGCATTAAAAAGTTAAAATTATGAGATACAAGTTAAAATTATGACAAGTAATTATGTAAAAGTTAATACAAAAATGTCAAATTATGAGATATATACATACTGAGTCATAATTACGATTAAAAGGTAGAAATCGTAAGATAAAAGTTTGAAACTGAGATAAATGTCAAAACTGACATATAATCAAAATCATAAGGAAGTTGACATTGACATACCAAGTGAAAATTCTGAGATAAAAGACAAAATTATGACAAAAGCTTGCATTTTTGTCATATTTATCATTTACATCATAGTTATGCCTATGTATCTCATTTATCAAGTTGTAGTTGTGAAAAATAAAATTACAATGACTAGAGCACATAACAAAATTACTAAAAATTAAGCTAACATTGATTACTGAAAATATAAAAATACTAAAATAACCTGCCACGCAATGCAGTTGTAATAAATAAAGTTGCATGTATGCGAAATAAAGTAATAAAATAATAAAAAAAACGAGATACAAAGACATGATTTGTAGAAAACAAGTTGTAGTTAGAAATAACATTTCTAATAATTATCTATTCTTACAATTACCCTTTTAAAAAGAATAAAGTGGAAATTAAAGTGGCTGATTAATAAAATGCTAAACCCTTTGTTGTGAATATTATATCATGTTTCTTCTCTAACTAGACTGAAAGTCTACTATCCTGTTTCATTGTCACTGCCCTCATTATGCTGTTCACATGACATTTTCCACTCTAGTTTTCCTGCTCTTACCACTTTTGAATCGCACTGTGTGTTTGCTTTTGGACAGGTCAAGGTGGACTGGAAATACGTGGCAATGGTGATTGACCGTATCTTTCTGTGGATGTTCATCATCGTGTGCCTGCTGGGGACGGTCGGCCTCTTCTTACCTCCCTGGATATCAGGAATGATCTGAGAGCCGAGATACAGCCCGACATCAAGAGCTCCGATAAAGACTTCCCTGATGGAAGCCAAGGCCTTTTCCAGGGACCATTACAAACATTTGTCATATGAAAAAAGGTATTTTTATTTCATCTCTTCCTTTGATGAGAGATACCCGCTCGTTCAGGGATTATTTGAGAATGAGGTTCATTGTGAATTCATCAAATTGCGAATTGTTCCCTTGCAATTATAAGAAAAAAATTCTAAATGTATATCTTGCATTTATGACTTTTTTTTGTATTATATCATAATTAATTTTACAAATCTTTATTTAGTAATCCAAACTGACTGGACATGGTATTTCAGTGGTCAAATGGTGAACTCTCAATGAAATTTCAAAATATATTGAAAATTTGTTTTTTTTAATGTGCAAGATTCATAATTGATATAGGCTCTGAAAAAACTAAGCGTTTAAAAGTATTCTTGTGATTCTAAATCAGTTGTACTGTATAAAAATACAAATTATATTGATGTTGCATTCATTTTCTATAAAAACATACTTGTAAAGTTTAGAGAATTAAGTAAATTACTGCTCTGACATGACAAAACTGCAGAAAATGACATGACAAAACTGTATTTATTTCCTCCCACAAACTTTCCTGAGAATAAACATCTATGAAAACAATTACAAGCAAACACTTGTGAAAATACATCTGCAAACATTCAATGTCGAAAGCACTGCTTTCATTATCATCCAGAAGCATAAATAAAGCAAGTTGTACCAGTTCATTTAAAGTTCAATTCATCCTCCAGCTTTCTCACTGGATGAAACTGTCTGTCTGACGGCCAATCAGGGATCAGATCTAGGGTGTGGTGGGTTTGGCCACATTGGCCCGCACTCGGGCCTGGTCCACAGCGTCCAGCAGGTTTTTGGAGTCCATGGCCAGCGTGTGAGCGGCCGCCAGCATCTGTTTCTTACACTCGTCCTTCAGAGACGTGACGGCGTTCTGCTGAGCCAGACGCATCTTACTGATCAGCTCGGCCAGATCCTTATTCAGCAACTTCTGAGTTCCTTCAATCTGACGAGCAGAGAGCAGCCAGAACAACACTTTATACTTTCTAATGTATAGAAATATTATGGATTCTCTTCCATCCCAGAAAAAAAAAAAAGGCAATTATGACTTTTTATCTCACAATTCTTTTATCTTGCAATTCTGAGGGGAAAAAAAGTCAGAATTATGAGATGTTAACGAACGATCTAACAATTCTGACTTTTTCTTTCTTAAAAGATGTTAACTCACAATTGAGAGAAAAAGTCAAGCTAGTTTCTGGCATGGAATAAAACAATAAAAAAGGTAAATTGCGAGAAAAACAGTCACAGTTCTTAGACAAAAACTCGCAATTTACCTTTTCTAGTTTTGGAGACAACTCTTTTTCTTGCATTTCAAAGATAAAATTTCATCATTTATCATTTATTATTATCTAGGGCATAGGTTTGATTTTGACATTGGTGAGGACATAACAGCAGACAACACATCATTTTCGCATTTATGATCAACTTTTGACCACAGTTTCATGTCATCTAAAGTCTTTATTTATAGCTACGGTAGCTAACAAACTCATAATTCATAAACAGAGCTTTTTATGTTAGAATATTCATCAGAGAATAAATATACAATTTTCATTATGTAAAGCCAACAACATTACAGCAGCATTTTAAGATGTTTTCTTTGGATTGTTTAAATACTCAAACGAGAATACAGCAAAATATAATAATTAATTTGTGTTTTCTGCTAGCTAAATTTCACATATCTGGCTCTAAAATCTGCCTCTCTTTTTTTATTCAGAGTTGAGCTGGACAAGTATATGGAAAATATCCAAAGCTCTGTTCATCCTAAAAAACTGTATGCTATGTGTCCACTTAATGTGTAAATGTATTACTTTTTTTGTTAACCTGGTAACACATCCCTTACAAAAATTAACCATGGTTTTACTTAAAAAGGCCAATGGTTACTATAGTTACCATGGTGACCACAAATTAAAGGGGTCATATGATGCGATTTCAATTTTTCCTGTCTCTTTGGTGTGTTACAAGCTCTTGGTGCATAAAGAAGATCTGTAAAGTTGCAAAGACTAAAGTCTCAAATCCAAAGAGATATTCTTTATAAAAGTTAAGAGTCAGCCACGCCTACCTAAAACGGCTCGTTCTAACACGCCCCAACATACCTACGTCACTATGTGGGAAGATTTGCATAACGCCGCCCAAATGTTCACGCAAAGAAAGAAGGCGTAACTTTTAGTCTCACTGTAGTTTTGTTGATGCTGCAGCCATGTCATGAAGACGCTGTGTGCTTCGTTGTGAAAGCGAAACTACTTTGTTTGGTCTTCCAAAAGAGGACGATATCCGCTTCGTAATGCCTCGAGCTGATCTGTGCTGGTCGCTGAAGGAATACATCAACTTTCACCGTGGACAACCGCATAAACACATTTCATTACACCAAATACACAAAATAATGTTCCTTTTAGCAGCATCATATGACCCCTTTAACGATGGTTTTGCTACACTTACCATAGTTTAACCATGGTATTTGTAGTAAAAAATTGGGTTATAGGCTACAAGTGGTAATCTACACTACCACACTTTTACTATAATAAAATAAAAAATGTTTATCTGTGTATACTTACTTTATTTTTCTTTGTTTTGTTTTTATAACTGTACTGTTTTAATGGTTTGATGTTTTGTACTGTTTCATTAAGAAAGAAAGAAAGAAAGAAAGAAAGAAAAAAGATTCGCAATACACGCTCCGAAGTTCCAATCTCAATCAAATGATTTGCGCTCCGAAGTACCGATCTGAATCAAACGACTCGCGATAAGTGCTCCGAAGTGCCGATCTAACTCAAATGATTTGCAATACGTGCTTTGAAGTCACGATCTGAATCAAATGATCTGCGATCCGATTGGAGCACTTTGAAACAGTCAATCATTCTGTGATGCAATGTTTTTTAACTGATTTGGAGTTTCGAAAAGCTCTGTTTCACCCATTACTACGTGCTTTTTAAAATCATTAGAAGTGATTCTAATGAATGGTTTTAAAATGAATGGTTCTTCTGATCTGGTTTTTAAAAGTGAATGGAGTTTGAATCAATCGGAGCGGTTCCAGAGTAAATGACTCACTCAATTGAATCATTTTGTCTGTTCCTCTGTTTGTTTGTTTTTTTCGCCTTCAGCCATGTTTACATAACACTGTCAGTACTACTACTGGCTTATCTCACTAGTTTTATGAAATTAACTGAAATAAGTGTAAAAAGTATTATGTTTACAAATAAAATATCCAAATTTCCAACACAAATATGAACATATTCAGGTGAGGTAACCAGTATACTGCTAACTAGTAATTATTGCTAGGGACAATTTAGTAATTTCTGGATATTGTGAGACATGTCCCTAGCATCCCTACTAAATTCTACGCCCTTGATTGTCATCATTTATCTCACGATATGAGAAAATCGTACAATTTAACAATCTAATTTAAATAAAAAGTAACAGTTACACTTTTTTCATTTTTTGGAAAAAAGCTTTGAGAATTCATAGCTCAAGTTGAGTAGTTCACAATAGCTTTAGTTTCACGATGCTTTACCTCCATTCTGATGGACTCATGTAGAGTTGGGAGGATGTCGTCCACACTGCGGATCAGACTGCGCAACGTCATTCCTACCAACTGCCAAATAAGACAATAATGACCTTACTGAACACAGAAACACGACTCCATACATTAAGCATTAAGAAATACAATGTTCAGAGTCATCCTACCTTCACCACAGTGACGTACTCCGAGGCTGGTAACGTGTTGACATCATTCTTCAGCTGCATCACGACCTTCACCATCTCCATCACGTTATGATAGACCATGTCATCCGTGCGGTCCAGTTCTGCTGTCGGCGCCGGCTATGATGGACAGAACAGTCAGTGCTAATACATGCAGCAAATCATTGCATTAATGTTATGCATGGATTTTATTAGAACAAATGTGACCGTGGACCACAAAACCAGTCTTAAGTCTCTGGGGTATATTTGTAGCAATAGCCAAAAAAACATTGTATGGGTCAAAATTATCGATTTTTCTTTTATGCCAAAAATCATTAGGATATTAAGTAAAGATCATGTTCCATGAAGATATTTTGTAAATTTCCTACTGTAAGTATATCAAAACTTAATTTTTGATTAGTAATATGCATTGCTAAGGACTTCATCTGGACAACTTTAAAGGCGATTTTCTCAATATTTAGATTTTTTTGCACCCTCAGATTCCAGATTTTCAAATAGTTGTATCTCGGCCAGATATTGTCCTATCATAAACCATACATCAATGAAAAGCAAAGCTTATTTATTCAGCTTTCAAATGATGTATAAATCTAAATTTCAAAAAATTGAACCTTATGATTGGTTTTGTGGTCCAGGGTCACACATAATGAGAATCTTTCTTGTCTTGTGATTTAAATCATGCAAGTGTTGCTTCAGTATTAAGATAATTTTCTTAGTTTTTGTTGATATATAGAATTAGCTTTTATTTCTATACATACAGTTTTCATTTTAATTTTAGTTAACATTTTAGTCAGTTTGTTGTGTTTAAAAAATGTAAAAAATAAAATGTAAAGCTATAATTAAAAGCTACAATAGTACATAAATATGAATAAAATACTAACACTGTCTAACACATTTTCTTAAACTGAACGTGCATGGTCTGAAATCAGATTTTAGAGCTTTAGCAGTTTTTATTTTTATATTTTATAGTTAATGATTTAGTCATTTTGTTTTATCATTATTAAATATTTCTATTTAGCTTTTTTAGTTTTAGTAATTTTACTACTTCAATTTAGACTTATTTCAGTTAGTTGCCAAGACAACATTTCTCATTTTTGTTTTTTACGTTCAAGTTTTTTATCTAATATTTATATTTTATTTTATTTCAGCTGTGTTTTAATTAACACATTTTTAATATTTAAGTTTTAGTTTTAATTAATGATAACAACACTGGTGCAAGATGAAATGTTTTGGCCCATTCTCCTTTTTATAGGCTGTAAATGTATAAATAATTTCAATAATTCAAAGATAATCTCAACTTTTAGGAGTATTATTAGCATTTTAATGGCCTTAATTATAACAGACATGAAATTAAAGCTGTTTTTTATTATTATTTAAAAAAAAAAGTGTATAGCTGCTATGGGCTTTTTATTACATTTTAAATTATTTCATGACTTATTTCAGTTTTATTTTTATTTTTTTTAGAACTTAAACTTAAATGAAAATGAGAAATGTTGGCAACTAGCTGAAACAAAATAAGTTTACAATTTTTAGTATTTCACTTTTATTTTATTTCTAATGTTTATATTTAAAGTAAAAAAATATATATAATAACCCTGAACCATGTTGAACTTCTTTTAAAAATAAAAAAACAAACTCAGCAGTCTCTCAATTTTATTTATTCCCCAAAGCCATTTTTACTCTCATTTGGTGCTACTGACCAAAGCTACTATTAGCCACTGCATACAGCAGCTTGGAGACAGGAGATCAGTTTCATTTCAGCTCACCGAGGCTGAAGTCTGAAGATTGGTGTGGAGAGAATCTCAGAAAAAACCTCCCTCATCCTCGTTCTACTGATCCCATTATCAAGGTGAGCTCACAAGGCCCAAAGCTCATCAGGTTTTAGCCACAGAGCTCCCAGTAAAACCGCCGCTTTGATTGCTGCAATCTGCTCGTCTGGAAACTTCCAAAGGACGGCTGACACCTTTACTGAGCGGCTTCAAAAAGAGATCAGAAGTCTCTGCTGGCCTTCAGCCCGTCCCTAACCGCATTAAAACCACAATTACCTGAGCGGACACCCGCGGGGGCTTCTCCGGAGGAGCCTGGGAAGGAGCTGAGAGAAACAAAGTCAAAAGACAGCTGAAGATGGTATATGGAAGTGATCATTAAGATAACAATGGCTACTGACTGAAATAAGAAAGAGTAAAGGAATAGGTGCATCAATGCCAGTGTTGTTATTGTTAACTAAAACTACAATTTTCGGAAAAACTGAAATAAAATTGAAATTAAATAAAATGTCAATATGAGAGGAAAAACCAACTTTAAAAACGTAAATGAAAATGAAAATTGTTGTATTGGCAAGTAACTGAAATAAAATAAGTTTAATTTAAAATACTACAACTGAATAAATAAAAACATTATATATTATATTTAAAATAATTATAAAAATAAAAGAAATAATAAATCAAAGAAAACAAATTTTAATATAAAAAATACAATAAAAAATGACAAAAGCACATAAAATAATTAAAAGCTAAAAAATGTAAAAGATTAAAAATTAAAAGCTAAATCAAATCTATTATAGTACATAAATAATACTAATACTAATCAATGCTAAAAATAACAGCATACAGGTTTTATAGACGTAGGCGAGTAAATGACAACTATTGTAATTTTGGGTGAAATATTCCTTTAATCTGTTTATCGATCTTTGTTTATATAGTTTTAGGTATTTTTGTGTGTGTTAAAATGAACTGACCTTGGCTTGGCTCATTTTCTGACATCTAACATAAAAAAGAGAAAAGGATGTTAATGTTGTGTAATTATAGTGCATAACAGTGGAAGACAAAAGTCATGATGGGACAAGATAATAAAAATGAGACTTCTATTTAAATAGAAATATTTCATATATATAGAAGTATTTTACCACTTTAGCCTTTGTGTCGTCATTGGCAAATGGATCCTGAAAGAGAAACAGAGCAACATAAGGATGAGCATAAAGTCAACATGAAATGATGAAACCCATTTTACTTTCAGAATGTGACATATTTCAAGACGAACAAGATAAAATATAAGACAGAAATCCATAGGGAAAGGAAAAATCAGCCAAAAAGGAAAGTCATTTCAGTGGAGGAGCAAGTCATTACTTTTGGATCAAAGATTAGAAAGACTAATATTGTCTTCTTCTGAATAACATGCACTGATTAATTATGCATAATATAATCAGCAGCCTGCAAATAATATCAATTTGGACTTTATGCTAACTTTAATCTATTTTTATATAACAGTCTTTTCAAGCTCCAGTCGGCTGAGCAAATGCATTTTAATTGTTACTCTAAACTTAAACTCATTGTAATGATCCCAGTGAGGATTGCACATTGCCACAGTTTTAACGAGAGACGCTACTGATGACTAACCAGAAGCTTCTCTTCTTTCTCCAGCCACTTGTTGTCCTCCAGCATTTCCTGTTTCTGCCTCCTTAAAGTTTCCTGCACGCACTGCCTCTCCATTTCCCACAGCCGCTGAGCGTCTTCCTTACTGTTGGGCTCCAAGAAACCTCGTTCCTTCACAAACACACACACACACACATGCGCTGACATGTACTGCGGATGAGGAAAGCAATCAAACGAGGAAATAATGTGACATGAAAGTTTGGCAGCTTTTGTTTATGCTTGTCATCATTAAGTCCATATATATGCTAAGAGTATTTTTTAAATGTATGCATTTATACCCGACAATCTTTAGTAAGGAAACTGGGCCTAAAGCTAGCGTTGTTATCGTTAATTAAAACTTAAATCATTAAACATTTGTTAATTGAAATACAGCTGAAATAAAATATAATATAGATAAAAAGTTAACCTTAAAAACGTAATTAATAAAGACTATTATAGTAAATAAATAATACTAAAATTACACTGATCAACACACCAAGTAGTAAAATGACTAAAATGACTATAAATTAAAGCGAAATATAAATATTTAATAACAAAAGCACATAAAAAAAGTATTCAACTAAAATGAAAATGAAAACTACAAATATAAAAATAAAAATAAAAGCTAATTCAAAATATTAATAAAGACTATAATAGTAAATAAATAAACTAAAATAACACTGATCAATGCACCAATTATCAATTAAAGGGGTCATATGATGTTGCTAAAAAGAACATGATATGTGGGGGCGTGTTAGAACGAGCCGTTTTAGGTAGGTGTGGCTGACTCTTAACTTTTATAAAGAATATCTCTTTGGATTTGAGACTTTAGTCTTTGCAACTTTACAGATCTTCTTTATGCACCAAGAGCTTGTAACACTCCAAAGAGAAAGGAAAAATTGAAATCGCATCATATGACCCCTTTAAGAAGTAAAATTACTCAAATTAATATAAATTAAAGCTACACAGAAATATTTAATAACATAGTTACTAAACCTTCAACTAAAATTAAAATGAAAACTGAAAAGAAAAAAAAATTAAACTATGATAATAATTGAATATTGGCCTTTAGATGTGTTCAGGCCAGGGCTCTTATTGAACGTGTGAAGTTTGGGGCAAATCGGACATTGAATGGCTGAGTTACAACAACTTCCTTTTCCATGGTGAAACATCAAACTATGTCAGGCCGCCAAGGACACACCCTTTAACGAATACTCAAGATCTTCGCAATTTAACATGGCAAAGGCCTTTAGAGTAGACTGACCAAATATAATGCTGATGTCATTAAATCTCTAGGAGGAGTTCGTTAGGAAAAGAAGCCATGAATAGGTTGCAAAGGAAGTGGCTGAAATTCATTCATTGCGAAAGAGTCTTTTTTCGTCTGTGCACAAGCCGTCGTTGGTGGTTTTGACAGACTGTGATTTAAACTAATGGCACTTTGCTACTTAAAAAAAAATATGAGCCCTTTAATATGTACCCACTTGAACTTCTTGTTTCAACAAGAAATGCATTAACATAGGAAAGAAAACTCGTTAGGTATTTTTGGACAGTGTTTAGTCTGTGAGTGCAATGCATGTTTCATTGGCATTTTAAAGACTTATTTCAAGGAGTAGTTCACACAAAAATGTAAATTTGCTGAAAATTTACTCACCCATCCAAGGTGTAGATGAGTTTGTTTCTTCATGGAAACAGATTTGGAGAAATATAGCATTGCATCACTTGCTCACCAACAGATGCTCTGCAGTGAAGGGGTGCCGTCAGAATGAGAGTCCAAACAGCTGATAAAAACATCACAATAATCCACAAGTAATCCACACCACTCCAGTCCATCAATTACCATCTTGAGAAGCCAAAAGCTGTGTGTTTGTAAGAAACAAATCCATCATTTAGATGTGTTTAACTTCAACTGGTGCTTCCTTCCGGCTGAAATATGACTCCTCTATCCATAATATCGTCTCGTCTGAATCAGGAGAGAAATCTGCACAGATCAAGCACCGTTTACAAACAAAAACTGTTCTAAACAAATATGTGGGAGGATTTTGATGTGAGAGGACAATAGGAGATGGACATTTTACTGGAGGAAGCATTATTACGGATATTTTGGCCAAAAGCGACGGTTTAAAGATAAAACGCCTTGATGGATTTGTTTCTTACAAACATGCAGCTTTTCGCTTCACCAGATGTTAACTGATGGACTGCAGTGGTGTGGATTACTTGTGGATTATTGTGATGTTTGTATCATCTGTTTGGACTCTCATTATGACGGCACCCATTCACTGCAGAGGATCCACTGGTAAGCAAGTGATGTAGCATTACCTGTTCATTTGAAGAAACAAACTCATCTACATCTCGGATGCCTTAAGGGTGAGTAAACTGTCAGCAAATTGTAATTTTTGGGTGAACTACTCCTTTAAACACACAGGAGCGTGTTTGCAGTACTGTAGGCAGGTGGCGCTCTTACCATACTGCCACGGCGAGGGGACAGCGGCAGGGTCAGCGTGCAGCCGGACACAAGCACAGGGCGCCAGTCTGGCAGGCTGGCGAGGGCTGGCGAACTAAAGCGCAGAGACTCGGGCAGCTGGAAAGTTGGACGTGCAAGCAAAAACACACAGACAAACACAACTAAACCACATGCTAAAACATATTCACACAGTGACATGCATAACATGGCGGTTTTGAGCGCAAATGCAGAAAAGCAGGCAGAAACCACAGCTGCTGGAAATGGTGTGACTTGACCTAGATAGACGTGACCAACATGAAGCTGCTATCTAGTTTACAGTTACGGTCTACCAATTTTAAATGCATCACCCACTGAGTAAAACATATTGCTCAGAGGTTTCTCTTTCATTGCTCAGGAGACATAATAGAAGTTTCATTTAAATATCAACTTGTTTAATCTTGGGAAAATTTGATGAGAAAAGTTCATATTAGTTGATCTACTTATCACTACAAAGAAGCTGCATTTTGTGCAATTAAAACAACTACAGAATTAATAGGAGGAAAAATCACCTGGAGATGTAGACGTGGATTGAGAGTACTGAAACCTGATGGTTTCATTCTTGATGGCTTTTCACAAAACAAGAATGAAGATGAACAGAAAAGGAGTGAGTGTGATACACAGAACGAGAATAACAGCGTGAGAAAAACAGAGTGAAAAGACAGACACCTTCGGTGGAGCATCAGTAAACGGGGTTATATTTATGGAGCGAGTTCTGGCTCGCAGCTCCTCCACCTTCACTTCCTTCTCCATTTTATGAACATCACTGTGGGAAGCAAATAGAAACATTTCATGTTACAGTTTGTATTGTTTTTATTGTTATTTTTTTATGTTTTTTGTATTCTTAAAATTTTTATTTTGTAATATTTATTTGATTTTTTTTATTTTTACAATTTGATATAATTGATTTGAATTTTGTATTATTATTTACATTTTTATTCTTTTAATATTTTTAGATTTTTACCATTTTTATGATTGATTTGAGTTTTGTATTATTATTTATATATTTTATATTTATTTATATTGATTGTAGTTTTATTATATATTTAAAACAATTCTTATTTTTATGATTTACATTTTTATTTATTATTTTTTTAATATGAATCTTTCCACACAATGTCCACTTACAGTGTTAGCCAGTTTGTATTTATCATTGTTATTATTACGTATGTTTATTTTTTAAATATTTTTGTATTATTTACATCTTTACCTTTATTATTTTTAATATTAATTTTATTATTTTTTTTACATTTTAATATTTTTTTATATTCATTTGTTACATTTTGATTTTATTTTTCATATTCACCTTTCCCTCAAAATCCACTTACATTGTTAGTCAGTTTGCATTGTTATTTATTATTATTAACATATATGTTGTATGTTTTTATTATATTTACATTTTTATTTTATTATTTTTATTACATTTACATTTTTATTTTATGTTTAATATTTTTAATATTATTTATTTATATTATTTTTTACATTTTTTAAATTGTTTTTTGATTATCATTTACATTTTAAATTTACCAGTTTTAATGTTAATTTTTTCCACTTAATGTCCAATTACAGTATTAGTCAAGATCATAATTTGGGTTTTAGTAGTGCTGTCAAACGATTAAGCGGTCAAACGATTAATAGCATCCAAAATAAACGTTTTTGTTTACATAATATATGTGTGTGTACATGCATGTATATATTTAAGAAAAATATGTTATGTTTATATCTTAAATATATTTATATATAATATAAAATATAAGAATATAAATATATACATGTATACACGTAAATATTTTCAAAATATATACTGTATGTGTGTGTATTTATATATACATAATATAATTATATACACAGTACACACACATATATTATATAAACAAAAACGTTTATTTTAGATGCGATTAATCGCGATTAATCGTTTGACAGCACTAGTATTTAGTGATAAGTTTCTGATGAGTCAATAGGTACCGTTGATGCGTACTGTGGGTAATTTGCGAAAAAAAACCCAGAATAAGCAGTTTTAACAGCTTATTTTTAATAAAAGCTCTATTTTGGGTTAGGGTCTGCTTTGAGCTCTGAAATGCATACTTATGACTCGTTTAATGGTTCAAACTGACGACCCTTTACATCTTTGATGACTAGGGCAGCAGTGACGTACCTCAGCTTGCACACAAGCTCTGCGAAGCTGGGTCTCTCGACGGGGCTGTAGGCCCAGCAGCGGGTCATGAGGGAGTAGAGGGTCGGCGGGCAACGCTCAGGTTTGGGCAGACGGACGCCCTGCTCCAGCTGGTTTATCACATCCTTGTTCTCCAGCCAGAAGAACGGCTGCTGACCTCCACTCACGATCTCCCACATGCACACAGCTGAAAGGAGAAGCACAGGAAACCGCCAAGAATCAGGAACCATAAACTGCTTCAGAAATGCATTGCAAAACTTCAAGAAGCATGGCATTGGGAAAGATGTGGCTCTTCACAGGAACCGGCTTTGAATCAACAAGACTGACAACAGGAAATAGGAATTCACATCATGATGACGGCTTGAAAAATCCTCACGATTAGGTTGATCTGTTGCCTAATGTGGTCCGAACAGTGATTGAGCTTTGAAAAGACTGCATTACGCTTTGTGGAAGTGACATAACGCGTCGTGCATGTTTAAACGCATTGATCTCACGTCACGCTTCAAAGTCACTAACCAAACATCCAGACATCACTCGCCGAGGTAAAGCGTCTGAAGTTGATGGACTCCGGCGCCATCCATTTAATAGGTAATCGACTCACGGAGGCTTCAGAGAGAAAACAAACAGTGTCATTTGACAGCATTAGGCATAAGAAAAGAGAGTAAAATATTAGACTCAAACTGCATGACAAGGTTAAACAGACTAGTCAGTCTTAGTCTTGCCTTTGTAATACTCCTCCTCCTCTATGTATCGGGACAAGCCGAAGTCTCCTAGCTTCACACAGTCTGGTTTGGCAACCAGCACGTTTCTCACAGCAATGTCCCTGATGGAAAAACATTGAATTGAATAACTTGATTATGCACCACTAAAATAGATTCTGTACAACCACAGGCATGAGATACAGATGATTATCAAAAAGGGGATGTGAAGACACCAACAAGCAAATGCAGTTTAACTTTTAATGCATGTGTGTTGTAGGAGGGCAATTTATAATTGTGTCCTAAATTTAATATACAGCATGTGTGTGTATATTTTGGGGTCAATAAGATATTAAATTAATAATTTTATTCAGCAAAGGTGTTTATAATGTGATAAAAGATTTCTTTTTCAAATAAATGATGTCCTAACTTTCTATCAAAGAAATCCTGAAAAAAAAATCAGGGTCTCCTTAAAAATATTTGGCAGCACAACTGTTTTCAGCATTGACAATAAGAAATATTTCTCAAGCAGCAAAGCAGCATATTAGAATGATTTCTGAAGGATCATGTGACACTGAAGACTGGAGTAATGCTGCTGAAAATTCAGATTTGCATCACAGGAATAAATTATATTTTACAATATATTCACATAAAAAACATTTATTTTGAAATGTAATAACATTTAACAATTTTTAGTTTTTACTTTCTTGCTGAGCACAAGAGACGACTTTCAAAAAAAAAGATAAAACCTCAAGGTAAATATCATTCATTAACAGAACATTTAATGGTGTGTGTCATTTCCCCAAAGTGTGAAAAAAATTACACGCATTTAGTATGCCTAAAAGTTTAGCTACGAAATTTGCAAAACAAAGGCATCAGCCACTTTAATCCAAAAATATTTAAAATGCTATTAAACAACATACAATCTAAGATGAAGTGGAAATGCTCATGACGTTGCAGAAAAACAACAGATTTCTTCTGTCATCATGTACGTCCATTATTGCACATTGTTAGTGAACAAATAAAATTCGAGTCAAATGCTTCATAATTCAGATTATAATTTACAGCATACGTTTCTCTACAGGAACAAGATTCCCCATGAAGAAACACTAGACGTACAATGCAATATGAGCGGTTGTGCGGATGCCCCATATAATGTTCTCTACCTATGACCTTGATTTTTTACCTTCTGCTTCAGCTAAACTTTTACCCACAAGAGTGTCTGACACTCTTCTGAACCTGAGACGAAGTTAAAGTAAGCGAAGTCAAGAGGAAGAGATGTTTATAAGCAGCCTGTCTGCTTCTTCATACTTTTAAAGATATAACCAAACCAGACCAAATCCTTAAAATTTCAAACCAAACAGGTAATGATTATTCACAGTAATTGCATAAACTGTTGGTCACAAGGTGAATTGATGTACCTGTGCACCATGTTAATGCCCTCTAGGTAAGCAAGAGCTTTACTGATCTGAAGACTGTACAGGATCAGTGTGACAGTGGTTAATTTGTGCTTGTTCTCCAACAGGTAATTTCCTAGCTGAAGAAAAACAGAGAAACCAGGATGATAATAAAGTCTGATTAACAATATTGCATAATGTACTAATATGAGTCGGATTTACCCCTTATTGTGACATAGGCACATTGTTGAAGGAATAGTTCATCTAAAAATGATAATTAGCTAATAATGTACTCACCCTCGGGCCATCCAAGATGTAGAGTTTGTTTCTTCATCAGATTTGGAGCAATGTAGCATTGCATCATTTGCTCACCAGTGGATCCTCTGCAGTGAATGGGTGCCGTCAGAATGAGAGTCCAAACAGCTGATAAAAACATCACAATAATCCACAAGTACACCACAGTCCATCAATTAATGTCTTGTGAAGCCAAAAGCTGCATTTTTTGTAAGAAATAAATCCATCATTACTTAATTTAACTTTAAACTGATGCTTCAGTCTAAAATACTAGTCCTCTATCCATAATATTGCTTTCTTTAGTAAAAAAGTAATCTGGTCTGAATCAAGAGAGAAACATGCATAGGTCAAGCGTTGTTTATATGCAAAAACAGATCAAAGCAAATATGTGGGTGAATTTTGATGTGAGAGGACAACAGGGGATGGACTTTCAGTCTTTCACTGGAGGAAGCGTTATTATGGATTACAGACTAATACGTTAGTCGGAAGTGGCCGCTTGAAGTTAAAAACCTTAATGATGGTTCTGCTTGTTACAAACATGCAGCATTTCGCTTCACAAGATGTTAATTGATGGACGGATTACTTGTGGATTATTGTGATGTTTTTATCAGCTGTTTGGACTCTCATTCTGACGGCACCCATTCACTGCAGAGGATCCACTGGTGAGCAAGTGATGCAATGCTACATTTCTCCAAATCTGATGAAGAAACCAACTCATCTACATCTGGGATTGCCTGAGGGTGAGTCCTTTAACAGACAAAAAAAAAAAAAAAACTATTCTTAATTCTTCAGTAGTTTTGTCTGATTTTCCTTGCTACCAATTTTCTTGAACAAACCTAAACAAGCTTGAAATCATTCAAATGAATGAATCTCACCTCTCCATACTGGTAAAGCTCCATGACAATCCACACGGGATCTTCCTCGATAATTCCTACAAGTCTCACAATGTGCAGATGGTCCAGTTTCTTCATGATCACTGCATGAAAACAATGATTTTGATCATTCTATTCAGGCATGTATTGGATTCTACAGGTGGAAGATTGAAACATCTTACAAGCTTCACTCATGAACTTCTCCTTCACATCAGCTGAGCAGTCCTTGCATGTCTTCACAGCCACATTCACTCGCTCTCCTGTCTGGAGGAAGACACAAGATCCATGAGGTTTCTGTCCTGAAAGCTGAGCTTGAAATAAGTTTCTAGTGATTTCTACTAAATCCTTGTGATCTGTTTCGCTGAATATTTGGGCCCGTAGGTGTGTGACTGATGCACTAACCTTGCTTTTATAGATCCCATCATGCACCTCACCAAAGAAACCTTCACCCAGAATCCGGCCGAGGACAACGTCGTTTCGTAAGATGCTGAATTTACATGCTGGAAAACAAGTGTTTGAGATCAAAATGTCAAATAAATTGATAAACGACAATTAATATGTCTCTTAAAATATTATTTGGTTCTTACTCGGAACTGGTGTATCTTCTGGTATCTCTGCATAAATATCTGAATCTGTGGGGGAAAAAACACAGTGGAATAACATTATATTGATTAACCTATCTTTTATAAAACATTTGCATATTATAGGCAGTATTTTTGCAATATATATTTTGCTTTACATACTTTTGCTTTCCCTGTCAGATCTGGTGGTTTCCATACTGTTTTGTAATATAAGATCAGACAGGGTCAATAAGACAGAACCGTCTTAATTATCATATATGTATATATGTGTGTGTATAAGTTATAATCATATATTATATTTATTAAAAATTATATATAAAATGATATAAAAAAATAAAATACAAAAATTATAACTTTTATATATCATTTTAACATATTAAA
>NW_015536630.1:704413-766931 GCF_001515605.1 Sinocyclocheilus anshuiensis | reverse complement strand
TATATATAAACATCAGTGCTCACCTGCTGGGTAAAAGAGGGAGAGAGATCCTAGATTCTCTGTCTGGTAAACATAAGCAGTAGTTTGTTATTAGTATGGTGGCAATCACAGCGCACACTGTGTTTCTACACTAGTAATGGTCAAGCACTGATTAGGCAAGTCAAAAACCATTTAGGCAGAGGAAGTACTTGAACTGGTTTCATTAGTGGATAATTAATTGGATTAGTGGATCTCAATTTAAGATACATGATCTTAAATAGAGTTTCATGACCTAGTAATACAAAATAATAAAACCCACACACCTTTGTGTACTATTAAAGTTGTCTCATTTCCATGCTCCAAACGACAGTAACCATCAATTAAATACATCATGTTCTCTGCGATGGCCAGAGAGGCTATGCTGATGGACAAAGGCTGAAAATGACAACAGAACGATCAAATCTTTTAACATGCATCATTATAATCTTCATGAGAAAAGGTTAACTGATGTTATATAGTAATCAAGCATTCATTTCAAGAAGACGTGTGGATCCATTTACCTGTTTAGCTCCTGCTATATCTATATGTAGCAGCGTCTTTCCGTCATTCTGAGGTGTGCATTTAATACTTCGAATTTGTGCAAATGTGGCTAGACAGACCGGCTAATGAGGACATATAAAAAAAAACAACAACATGTTAATATACATGAGCACATAACAGGGTTATTATATTTAAGTATATATATATATATATATATGGTATATATATATATGTATGCACACACACACACACACACATACAAATATAACTGGTTTCAGCTACACTGAACAAATATAGTTGTTGAAAAAGTTTTTTACTCAGAAATAGCTAGTAAATTTCACAATTAATTACAAAGAAACAGCCAATAACACATTAAATGTGAAATTTTGATGTGGAAAGATATTTTCTTGAAGAAAATGTATTTTCATGTAAAACACTCCAACATTCTTAGTTTACTGTCGCTTAATGTACTAAAATAACCAACACTAAAACTGGAATAAAAATGAATAAACACTATATAGACATATTAAAAACACTGAAAATAAAAAATACTAACAATTAAATTAAAATGAAAACAGAATATATAAGAATAGATACTAATTCTAAATATTAATAAAAACTATAATGTATCTCAATAGTATTAGTATCCCAATGATACTAAAATAACACTATTGATTTCTCACCAACGACTATTGGCAGATGCAAAATTTTTCCATCGTGGTTAACTGACAAAATAGAAGTGGTTATTGAGTGCTGCGTTTTAGAGAATAGGTCAAGCAGTGGGATGAACGTATGTGAGGGGATCTTCTTACCACAGAGCTTTTGTCTGTATGCTGCCGAATACCTTTGGGCCCGATGACCAGATCCACAGAGATGCTCCAACCTTGCTACAGAAGAATATACTGTTACACTGAGCAACAACTGCAGCTTTTACACAACAACTGCTGCTTGATGAACATCTGTAGTACACACATTCATATCAATGTCACGCATTAGATAACAAAATAGCAGAGCAACATGCTATCTGTGCTGCAGAACGATAACACAGGAAGGAATTTCAAGTAAAACACTTTATAAAAGATGTTTGTTGGGTTTTATACAGTATGATGGAAAATAAACAGATATAGTACTGAAAATGAAGATGAAAAGTACTGAACTTGGACTTCATAGTCACTGGAAAAGTTTTTGCAGGATTTAATTGCTAATGACAGTTGCTTTAAAACTCTTATCTAATGCAGTGACTTTCACACGATTGTATACATGCCCACAGTGTCTAAAGACATTTTGGGACCACTGAATTTATCTGTCCAACCACAACTAGTTCTCACACTACTTCAGAGATTAAACGACACACATCACTGAAGGAATAGTTCACCCAAAATGGCAAATTTGCTGAAAATATGTGAATGGGTGCCGTCAAAAACAGCTAAAAACATCACAATAATCCACACGACCTCAGTCCATCAGTTAACATCTTATAAAGCAAAAACCTGCATGTTTAAGAAACAAATCCATAATTAAGGCATTTTTTTGCCTTTTTTTAATAATTATAGTACAGTATAGAGATGACAGGAAGCGAAGTGGGAGAGAGAGGGGGGCAGGATCAGGAAAGGTCCTCAAGCTGGGATTCAAACACGGGACGCCCGTAGCACAACGGTGCTATATGTCGGCACACTGTCCACAAGGCCATTGGTGCAGACATAATTAAGGCATTTTTACTTTAAATCATCTCTTCCAGCCAAAATATGTGTCCATCATCCATAACAATGCTTCCTGCAGTGGAAAAAGTCCATTCACTGTTGTCTCTCACATCAAAATCCACCCACATATAAACTGTTTTGGACTGTTTTGACTTGTAAATGGTGCTTGATCTGTGCAGATTTCTCTCCTGATTCAGACGAGATGACTTCTTTGCTGGAAAAAGCTATTATGGATTTGTTTCTTGCAAACATGCAGCTTTGCATTTCACCAGATGATAACTGATGGACTGGAGTGGATTATTGTGATGATTTTATCAGCTGTTTGGACTCTCATTCTGACGGCACCCATTCACTGCAGAGCATCCACTGGTGAGCATGTGATCCTTAATTTCCTTCAAATCTGAAGAAACAAACTCATCTACATCTTTGATGGTCTGAAGGTACATTTTCAGCAACTTTTCATTTTTGGGTCAACTATTGCTTTAATATGGCTGTAACTTAAAAATACCATGATGGGATCTTACCACCAGCTCACAAGAAAAAACCTCTTCATCAAAACTGGAAAAGACAGATAATGTCTCAAAGAACTTGATGATGCACTGCTCTTCCTTCAGCAGCGCAAACTGCTGGAATGTTTGCTGGATCAGTTTCCGCAGCTGCTTCGGCTGTTTCACACCAGACATATATGAACAATATTTCATCATTATTAATCATAAATTACAAAAGCTGTTAGTGTGTATTGGATTGCTATGCTGCTTTATTCCAAAAGAGGTCAAGAAAATGTTTTCACCTTCATACTGTCGATTAATTCTTGAGGAAAGAACAAATCCAGACCAACATCTTTCCTGAAAGGAGCAGAAATGCCATCAATGCATTGTGTATATTCTTGAGTAAATCTATCTAAAGCACGATACAAAGTACTTACTCCAGCAGATCGAAGTTAGATTTTTTCTCCAGGCCGCTGGCATTCATGTCTTTATAAAACCTCCTGTCAGAACAGGAAAAATGAAAAGCATGTAATTTGAAAATAATTTTTGAAGCATTCTGTGTATTGTGTACATGCATATTATGTTGACTTTTATTATTATTTGGTTTGAATTTAAATTTTTTGTCATGCATTTAATGTGTACCACCTATTTTATCTTCTTTTACTATCATTATAAATTAGGTTTCCTTTTAAAGAAATCTAAGATGTAGCTAAGTTTGATTTACCGACAGATTTGGAGAAATTTTGCATTGCATCATTTGCTCACCAGTGGATCCTCTTGCAGTGAATGGGTGCCGTCAGAATGAGAGTCCAAACAGCTGATAAAAACATCACAATAATCAACAAGTAATCTACACAACTCTAGTCCATCAATTAACATCTTGTGAAGCCAAAAGCTGTGTGTTTGTAAGAAAAAAAAATCAATGAAGACATTTTTAACTTGTGGATTATTGTGATGTTTTTATCAGCTGTTTGGACCCGACGGCACCCATTCACTGCAGAGGATCCATTGGTGAGCAAGTGATGTAATGCTACATTTCTCCACAAATCTGTTCTGATGAAGAAACAAACTCATCTACATCTTGACGGCCTTAAGTAAATTTTCAGTACATTTTAATTTTTGGGTGAATAATGTCATTTTTACTTCATGTGAAGTACTTGGTGCTTACTGTAATGCTTTTTTTAATTATAAAGCAATTTCAGCTGCATTTCTTGTAAGGTGCTATACAAACAAATGTTATTATTATTATCAGTTCATCTGTATAAATATACCTAATCTCCAGACAGCCCAACTGCAGCGCCATCCCGTCACTAACTCTCCTCGCGCTGTGCTGCATGTAGTCACTGCGAACCTGCGTAACGACAGTAACAACACACCTTCATTCGCCTTTTAGATGTGCAAACCACCATTAACACTTCAGCGCTACATCAAACATCCACAACGCCTCAGTGCAAATGGCGTGACTCATGTTTCCTTCACTTTTCTGTGTGCAGTTTCAGGATATGGCGTGGTAAATGTGAAGAAACACTCCCTATGTGACAGGTACTGACCTGCTGGTAGAAGTAGAGCATTGTAGTTTTGTCATCCTTTAACTTCTCCAGGAAATCAGGAGGAATGTAACGGATCCTCAAGTCATATCTGATCATGACGGCAGAACAAAAACAGGATTAGGAACCTACACAAAATTGATTTCCAGCACTGTAAGAAGAACTCCATGAACTATAGGGCAAAATATTTCTTCGGGGCCAAATATAGTTCAAATGTGATATCTTCAAAAAGAAACCAAACATTTAACGGTAGCCGTAGTTTTTCAATGGCTACCGTCAACTTTTTAGTTACCAACATTGTACAAAATATCTTCTTTTGATCTCAACAGATTAAAGAAACTCATACAGGATTGGAAAAACTTCAGGGTAAGTAAATGATGACAGAATTTAAATTTGGGGGTAAATTATCCCTTTAAATATCAATTTTATTTTTACCTTCAAATGCCAAAGTATATTACAAAATGTACTTGAAGTGGCAATAATTAAAATGAATTTGGGATAATGCAAAATGCATTTAAAAAAAATATATTATAGACGATATACACTATCACTAACTTAGGATGCAGTTTCTTCATCCATATTAAGAAGCACAACTGTTTTTAACACTGATAATAAAGTTTCTTGAGCAGCAAATCAGCATATTAGAATAATTTCTGAAGGATCATGTGACACTGAAGACTGGAGTAATGATGCTGAAAATACAGCTTTGATCACAGAAATAAATTAGATTTTAGAATATTTTCAAATAGAAAACAGTTCTTTTAAATTGCAATAACATTTCGCAATTTTACTGTTTTTACTGTATTTTTGATTCCATAAATAGAGCCTTAGTGAGCAGAAGAGACTTCTTTGCCGATTCCAAACTTTTGAACGGTTGTGTTAATATATTTAGACTGAAAATATACTAAAAATGGCCAAAACTTAAGATGAAATATGAGCATAATGAAAATACATTATTGCAAATATAGTTTAAAATTAGCAATACGTTTTTTTAAAATATTTCTGCCATGTGGGACACGCACACACCTCCACTCTGCCTCGACGTGCTGCTGTTCATATTTCTGCTCCACCTCTGCTACGGTGAGGTTTGGGTGCAGCCAGTGAACCTCGTCTGATTTGAGGTGTTTGAGCAGCAGACCGTAGCATTCTGAGAACTTGATGTTGGGGCCGAGTCGTCCACTGTCCAGGATGGACTGAATAATTCTCTGCAAAATGAAATCATCATTTAAATCAAACATTTATACATTTGTGGATTTATTTCATATTTAAGACTATATGTTTAGAGCTTTTTTGCATTACTTTAATTTAATTATCATTGTCATGAAAGGAATGTCTTACTAATGAAAGAAAATAATTTTCTCCATTATGACATTTGGATTTTATTTAACATTCATCATGAAAACGATACAAAAAATCTTAATTCAAAGTGATCCTTCATTATAACAACAGCAAGTTGTGTTGATAACGTGCTTCATATTGCAGTCATGATAAATGTTTAACAATGCACGTTCATCTTCTCACCCTGATATTCCAGGAACTTTCACATTTGACCAGTTTGAAGTTCTTGCCCAGGTTGGAGCTGTTGCTGATGAAGCACACTTTGAGGATTTTCACTGGCCCCGTCCATTTATTCTCGATGGCACCGGCGGGCATCTGCAGTGGACCGGGAGGAGGCGGTTTCCATGATAACGTACTGGTGTCACCTGACATCTCTACATAGGCTGTCATGCGATGGATCTCCTCAACTGACTATTAGCTGTGTAGTGAGATGGAGGAGAAATAATACATTCGAGTTCAGGCAGGAACATTACCACAGCCAAAGGAAATCAATGAATGACTCAATAATAAACTATGAGAACATGAAAATTGTGAATTCTAGGGATGAATCCTTTCCTGATATATGGTAATCAAAGTCAGAGAACAGAATCCGGGAATTTTTTTGTTTTTGTTTTTACATTTACACTTGGAAATATTCAAAAAAAATAGGAGTTTGAATATTTTTAAAACAAAGAAATGTTATGAAGTAAAACTAAAAGTAATTTTAATGCTCAGCAGACTCTAAAATAAAATTAAAAAATATATAATAATAATAATGTGGGATTAATTATTATTATTATTATTATTATTATTATTATTAGACTGTGCTTGGCATTAAAATTAGAATTATAATGATATAGAACTATCTGACACTATGCTTAACTGTCTTAAAAACAGCTTAAATGTAGTTTTGTTAAAGATGTTAAAACAAAAAATTTATGAAAAAATTAAATAATAAATCATTATTATTATTCTTGTTGTTATTATTAATAATTATTATAAGAATTATATCAATCCTAGCACTGTCTGAAAGTAAGCGTGTCTTAAAACAGCTTAAAACAAATAAAAGTTAAGTAAATAAATTAGTAATACAATAACAACAACAACAACGTGCATTCAGTTATTATTATTAGTATTAGAGTCTGTTGATCACTTAAAAATTATTTAATTATATAACTTTATCTGACTGTAAGCATAACTGTCTTGGGAACAGCTTAAATGTAGTTTTATTCAAAAGATTCAGTGCTTTTATCAATTCTAAAATAGCATTCTGTCACATTTCATACATAAATTCTCATATTACAGACAGCAGTAGTAAAAGCACATGACGTTCATGACCAAACACACGTCAGCACATGCAACATGTCTAATGCAAGGCATCAACTAATGCAACATCCTACCTGGACGTGCTCCATGTCTGATGTGTGAACCAGTTTACTCCTGTGTTACCGTATGATCTCTGAGTCACAGGACAGAAAACATGACAGGTTAAAATAATGACAACATTCACAGCTTTTTTCAGTATCTAAAAGAAAATAGGAAGTGAAATGAAGCTTGGTTAAGCTTCGCTAAGAGAATTCTACAAGAAAATGTTGACTACTATACATTGACTATCAACTACTATATGTCTCTTAAATGCATCAAAACCATCTACCACAACTTTGGTTTCCTGTCATGTGGTATCAGGTTCAGAGATGTTACAGTATGTGTTGGAAATTCTGAAGGTGTTAAACATTCACACTTTGCCATGATAAAAAAAAATGTTTTGAAGAGGAAATAAGTGATGTTGAAGTTTCTTTTTAAAGGAAATGCATTGCGTTTTAATTCTGAGCATTGCTTTACTATTAAACTACTAAAAATTTTGTTTAAATCAAACAGCAAAATATTGTGGCCATGTTTTTACAGCATCAGCTCAATATTCATGAATCATGATTGATAACAACAATCATCCCACAACATCCATACAAACGCACCTCACCTGATATCAGACAATGCCTCATATTTCTGACTCTTTCTGCCCACACCACCATTAAAATAAAGTCAAATGAAAAATGGAAACATCTAATGATATTTGCACCACATCAGCATCCACTGAACTTCCTTTTTAATGCTACACACTGTGACTTCAAGGTTTGAAACGGTCAGAATCTCTAATTGAAATATGAAAATGTAAATGTGTCACAGACCTGAGCATGAGCTGATGTTCAGTGCAGATTTCTCTCGCTTTCACTCTCTGTCATCCGGTGTTTGTTTAATTCATACGAATCCAAACTGACAGAGTATGAGCTGAAGTCCTGACGTGAGTGTTTTGGACACACCCCACGCATGTCACTGACTTCCTCAAACTTCACACCACTTCATCAGAGCTGCTGCTGCTGTTGCAAAAACACACAGGCACAGATCACAGAAACTACATTACAAACACTATTTGTGAGGTCCTCCTCCTTCATTATGAATGTCCTTGAAAGTTGGTTTTCTACTATATTTTTGAGGATATGTTTCCTAATGAATTTCCTCAAAAGTTGGTTTTTGACATTTTACTATATTTTTAAGGATATTTTGTCCTCAGAAGTTGGTTTTCAACATTTTACTATAATTGTGAGGATATTTTGTCATGAATGTCCTCAGAAGTTGGTTTTCAACATTTTACTATATTTGTGATGACATTTTTCATTATGAATGTCCTCAAAAGTTGGTCTTCAACATTTTACTATAATTGTGAGGATATTTTTGTCATGAGGATATTTTTGTCATGAATGTCCTCAAAAGTTGTTTTCAACATTTTACTATAATTGTGAGGATATTTTTTTCCTCATAATGTCCTCAAAAGTTGGTTTTCAGTATTTTACTATAATTGTAAGAATATTTTTCTTCACAAATGTCCTCAAAAGTTGGTTTTCAACATTTTACTATAATTGTGAAGATATTTTTTTCCTCATGAAGTCCTCAAAAGTTAGTTTTCAGCATTTTACGATAATTGTAATAACATTTTTCTTCACGAAGGTCCTCAAAAGTTGTTTTTCAGCATTTTACTATAATTGTAAGAATATTTTTATTCACGAATGTCCTCAAAAGTTGGTTTTCAACATTTTACTATAATTGTGAGGATATTTTTTCCTCACGAATGTCCTCAAAAGTTGGTTTTCAACATTTTACTATAATTGTGAGGATATTTTTTCTCCTCACGAATGTCCTCAAAAGTAGGTTTTCAGCATTTTACTATAATTGTAAGAATATTTTTATTCACGAATGTCCTCAAAAGTTGGTTTTCAACATTTTACTAGAATGTCCTCAAAAGTTGTTTTCAACATTTTACTATAATTGTGAGGATATTTTTTTCCTCATGAATGTCCTCAGAAGTTGGTTTCCAACACTGTACTATATGTGTGAGTGTATGTTTTCCTCAGGAATGTCCTCAAAAGTTGGTTTTCAGCATTTTACTATAATTGTGAGGATATTTTTTTCCTCATGAAAGTCCTCAAAAGTTGGTTTTCAGCATTTTACAATAATTGTAATAATATTTTTCTTCACGAAGTTCCTCAAAAGTTGGTTTGCAGCATTTTACTATAATTGTGAGGATATTTTTTTCCTCATGAAAGTCCTCAAAAGTTGGTTTTCAACATTTTACTATAATTGTGAGGATATTTTTTCTCCTCACGAATGTCCTCAAAAGTAGGTTTTCAGCATTTTACTATAATTGTAAGAATATTTTTCTTCACAAATGTCCTCAAAAGTTGGTTTTCAGCATTTTACTATAATTGTGAGGATATTTTTTTCCTCATGAAAGTCCTCAAAAGTTGGTTTTCAGCATTTTACGATAATTGTAATATTTTTCTTCACGAAGGTCCTCAAAAGTTGGTTTTCAACATTTTACTATAATTGTGAGGATATTTTTTTCCTCATGAAAGTCCTGAAAAGTTGGTTTTCAGCATTTTACGATAATTGTAATAACATTTTTCTTCACGAAGGTCCTCAAAAGTTGGTTTTCAACATTTTACTATAATTGTGAGGATATTTTTTTCCTCATGAAAGTCCTGAAAAGTTGGTTTTCAGCATTTTACGATAATTGTAATAACATTTTTCTTCACGAAGGTCCTCAAAAGTTGGTTTTCAACATTTTACTATAATTGTGAGGATATTTTTTTCCTCATGAAAGTCCTGAAAAGTTGGTTTTCAGCATTTTACGATAATTGTAATAATATTTTTCTTCACGAAGGTCCTCAAAAGTTGGTTTTCAGCATTTTACTATAATTGTAAGAATATTTTTCTTCACAAATGTCCTCAAAAGTTGGTTTTGAACATTTTACTATAATTGTGAGGATATTTTTTACTCACGAATGTCCTCAAAAGTTGGTTTTCAGTATTTTACTATAATTGTAAGAATATTTTTCTTCACAAATGTCCTCAAAAGTTGGTTTTCAACATTTTACTATAATTGTGAAGATATTTTTTTCCTCATGAAGTCCTCAAAAGTTAGTTTTCAGCATTTTACGATAATTGTAATAACATTTTTCTTCACGAAGGTCCTCAAAAGTTGTTTTTCAGCATTTTACTATAATTGTAAGAATATTTTTATTCACGAATGTCCTCAAAAGATGGTTTTTAACATTTTACAATAATTGTGAGTATATTTTTTGTAATGAATGTCCTCAAAAGTTGGTTTTCAGCATTTTACTATAATTGTAAGAATATTTTTCTTCACAGATGTCCTCAAAAGTTGGTTTTCAACATTTTACTATAATTGTGAGGATATTTTTTCCTCACGAATGTCCTCAAACGTTGGGTTTCAGCATTTTACTATAATTGTAAGAACATTTTTCTTCACAAATGTCCTCAGAAGTTGGTTTTCAACATTTTACTATAATTGTGAGGATATTTTTTTCCTCATGAAAGTCCTCAAAAGTTGGTTTTCAGCATTTTACGATAATTGTAATAACATTTTTCTTCACGAAGGTCCTCAAAAGTTGGTTTTCAGCATTTTACGATAATTGTAATAACATTTTTCTTCACGAAGGTCCTCAAAAGTTGGTTTTCAGCATTTTACTATAATTGTAAGAATATTTTTCTTCACGAATGTCCCCAGAAGTTGTTTTTCAACATTTTACTGTAATTGTGAGGGTATTTTTTCCTCACAAATGTCCTCAAAAGTTGTTTTCCAACATTTTACAGTAATTGTGAGGGTATTTTGTCATGAATTTCCTTCAGAAGTTGGTCTTCAACTTTTTACTATAATTATGAGGATATATTTTCCTCATGAATGTCCTCAAAAGTTGGTTTCCAACACTGTACTATATGTGTGAGGGTATTTTTTTCCTCAGGAATGTCCTCAAACGTTGGTTTTCAACATTTCACTATATCTGTGAGAATATTTTGCCCTAATGAATGTCCTCAGAAGTTTGTCTTCAACATTTTACTATAATTGTAATAATATTTTTCTTCACGAAGGTCCTCAAAATTGGTTTTTAACATTTTACAATAATTGTGAGGATATTTTTTGTCATGAATGTCCTCAAAAGTTGGTTTTCAACATTTTACTATAATTGTGAGGATATTTTTTCCTCCATGAATGTCCCCAGAAGTTGTTTTTCAACATTTTACTGTAATTGTGAGGGTATTCTTTCCTCACAAATGTCCTCAAAAGTTGTTTTCCAACATTTTACAGTAATTGTGAGGGCATTTTGTCATGAATTTCCCTCAGAAGTTGGTCTTCAACTTTTTACTATAATTATGAGGATATATTTTCCTCATGAATGTCCTCAAAAGTTGGTTTCCAACATTTCACTATATCTGTGAGAATATTTTGCCCTAATGAATGTCCTCAGAAGTTGGTCTTCAACATTTGACTATAATTGTGAGGATATTTTTTCCTCAGGAGTGTCCTCAGAAGTTGATTTTCATAATTTGACCCCACTAAAGCTATGTCATAAACTTCTCTTCTCTTTAGAAAAAAAAAGTTTCTTTGACTGAAATCCTGAAACTTTTCATGAATGATTGAGTTACGTATTAGGAGGAAATCAATTAAAAAAACATAATATTATTAGTATGTTCATTATATTAATTTCTTCAATGTACATATTTTATACAGTTCTCACACAAAACACAAAATAATCATAATAAAAAATATGGTTTTAAAATTCTGTCACCTTATATTTTATAATATATATTTTTTTGTTTTGTATGAGAACTAAATGAAATATGCAAATTGAGGTAATGAATATAATGAGCATAATAATAATAATAATATATTTTATTATATGGATTTCCTCTATTATTATTATTATTATTATTTTGCTGAAAAGGGAAATAAAAACAACACTTCTTTTGTATAAAGTAAAAACAAACAAATAAACTCTTATGTTAAAGTTTGGTGGTTTTAATCAGAAAAGGTGTCAATGTGTCATAGTGAAACTGTGTTTAGAGGATGTTGATACGGAAGTGTGTTTTACAGCAGAGGGCACTGCTGACGTTCACTGCAGATCTCTTTACCGAATTACAGCTTTGCTTATGGATTTTAGCTCTTGGAAACTGAGCTACTATTTGGAAACAAAAAAAGTTTTTAGAGCTGATGGCAGCGAGTGTGTGAGTCATGTGATCATTGGATCCTTCACCTGAAAGATGAAGCATGAACTTTATTCAGAGCTTCATCATCTCTCCTTTCACTTTCTAAAAAGGTAAGTACTTTTCATTTCTAAAGCAGTTTTTGTAAACCTCAAACACTATATTTCATGATGCTCAAAAATGGAAGCAGGTTATGAAAGTATATTGATTTAAATATCCTTTAGGCTCATAAAAATATAATTTTATAACATTTGGTCTGATTAGAGTGTTCTGAAATAATTCTGCAAATTCTATTCCTTCCTTTAATTTAATATTATTAATTGACTATTTCCTATATTTAAACTTCTAATTTGCACTAAACTGCAGTAGTTTGTGTATTTAACTGCAGATAGAAACAGAAGTTTTCAGTTAACAGGTGCAACTTTATGATCAGATAAAATGTTGATGATGAAAACCCCACTGCAAGTAAAAAGTGTTTCATTATTTTGAAGTTGAAGACAATTGTTTTAATCAATGAGGCCTAGTTGTGGAATCTTAGGTAAGAAGTTTAAAAAGTTTGGTGCTGCACAATAAATAGATTTTTAATTCAAATCTAATTGAAAACATTGGAGGACATGACAAGACAGAAAATAGCTGAAAACTAATGACACTTTTAGCTAATTGTGAATTGAGCAGAGACCTTGTTTGCATGCACATAATTCACACATTATAGCAAACGGCTTGCTTACAAAACCATATTATGACCTAATTCTGATTAATATTGGAAAACTCTCGTGCATGCTAACACAGTCAGTGCCTGTTTAATTAATGCCACTTTTATTTATAACACAAATGGCTCTCGACCATATATAAATAAGAACGTGCGTGCAAGATCCCTGTGGCATCGCTTTTGCGATCAGTTACAGATGGATGTGGTGGGTATTTATCTAAAGATTTTATACTTGTATGCATTGTATATTTTTAACAGTGGTTTGATATGGAGATTAGTAAAACGGCACCGCAAGTCTTCTGTTCTCTGGACATCAACCAGTCTACAAGGAAGCACAAACGTAAGATAAAACAAATATAAACTTTATATTCAGTTATACATACATGATTTATTCACATTTAAAGCACACAGAATTCTTTAAATTAAAAGAATAGTTGATCCAACAATGAAAATTTGCTAACAATTTACTGCCATTCAAGAGTTTGCTTCTTCATCCGATTTGGAAAAATGTAGCATTCCATCACTTGCTCACCAACGGATCCTGCAGTGAATGGGTGCCGTCAGAATGAGAGCCCAAACATCACAATAATCCACACCACTCCAGTCCATCAGTTAATATTGTGAAGTGAAAAGCTGTGCGCTTGTAAGAAACTAATCCATCAAGATGTTTTAACTACTGTATAAACCATCGCTTCTGGCCAAAATATGAGTTCATAATCCATTATAACACTTCCTCCAGTTCATCCCCGTTGTCCACTCACATCACAATTCACCCACATATTTGTTTAGAACTGAGCTCTCCTGATTCAGACAAGACGAAAGAAATATTGGATAGAGAACTCATATTTTAGATGGAAGCAAGGGTTAAAATGAAAAACGTATTAATGATGGATTTCTTTCTTACAACCATGCAGTTTTTCGCTTCACAAGACGTTATTTGATGGACTGGAGTGGTGTGGATTACTTGAGTGGAGTGGTGTGGACTCTCATTCTGACGGCACCCATTCACTGCAGAGGATCCACTGGTGAGCAAGTGATGGAATGCTACATTTCTCTAAATTTGTTCCCATGAAGAAACAAACTCATCTACATCATGGATAGCCTGAGGGTGAGTTCATTTCAGCAAATCTTCATTTTTGTGTGAACTATTCCTTTAAAGGAGACTATGACTTCATATCATACATTCACTTCATATCATTAATTCGAAACTGTTGATGGCAGCAAATCTCTGCCAGTATGCGCTCACCACAGCACACATTCACAGAAACAGTGACCTTTCTTAACATGTGTGAACGAAAAATTGTGGCCAAGCTGACAATACACGCTAAAACAAGAATAAGGCAACCATAATTTACATTTGATAAGATTGAAAGACGCACAGTGCAGTATACCACGTACAACAACACTGTCATTATGGACCGTCATTACATCTGACGGTACTAATGTAGATTTCTATGCAAAATTACACTGAAAAACTCTCTTTTTATCCTCTTTCAGTTTACAGCTAACAAATGTATGAGACAAATAATAGCAGGTTGAGAAAATAGCTTGTGGTTAAACCCCGGAAGTCTCTCGGCTTAAAGAGAAAGATGACATTTCCTGAACTTCCTTGAACCCTCTCATGCCTTTAGACACTTGCTGTAGCTATAAGAGGACACAGGCATAATTCCTTAGTCAGCAGTATGAACTGAACTTACTTCCTATTTCTGATGTGCCTTTGAGTTATTGTTTTTTATCCGCGATGCAGTTTGACTCGTCTATGTTTGTTATGATATCCAGAGCGTCTTACATGGTATTCAGTGCATCTTGATGGGTCAGTTTGAGAGAGCGGCCTTTTCTAAAAAAGTACATTACGGACATAAAGAAATGAGAGAGGTAAGCATTACTATTTGTCATTATCACACTTTCAATCACAAAAATGCATGCAGCATGTGCATCTTCTAAAGATGTCAAGACCAATTTTAATACAGACAGCAAATTGAATAAAAAAGTCATACTGTCAGACTATAAGGTGTTGCATGCATTGACCTCAGCGGGGTTGCGGATTGATTTTGTTAAGCTTTGATTTGCATATGTACAGATACGGTTTAAAGAACTCAACCACTGCGCAGACTGACATGGTAACGAGTCTCTGTGGAGCCATATATGCAAGCTGCAGTTTCTAAAAATGGTTGTAACTGAAAACACATCACATGCATTTTTAATAGCCGACTGTACTGTTATGAACACTAGGTAAGCTTGGTTTACCTCAAGAGTGGATAAAGTTCAGACAGCTCATAAATGAAACCGTTGAGATGCAACTCAACATGTTGCTCAACTAATGTTGAAATGAACAAATAACAGTCATATATGTCATAAAAACAGGTATTATTTTTGTCATCTCATTTGTGCCTGGGCACACACAGGAATTGACGCAATTTAAATTTCATGCAAAGTATTCTTATATGAAAATGTCTAATTAAAAATGTTGTAAGTATTTGATTCTATTAATAATAATGCAGATGTCAGGATAAATGTGAAGAGTCACCCATAATTTTATGCTTAGAAAAAAGCAATGACAAATGTCACTTTTGAACTGTAATAATAAGTTGATACTGCTGTAGAATTTTCTTCATCGTGATAAATTCCAACATTCCACTACAACAATTTGACAGAGAACAAATTCCAACTGGACTCAAAACTAAAGACTAATTTTATAGACCAATTATAGGTTTGTAAACATTCAGGATGCGCGCGCATCATGGTTGCAGAAAACCCGGTAGAGATAGCCTTTACGGCTAGAGAATTTCACGGATACGGTACAAAATAGTTAGGTTTAAAAAGATGATAAATTATATTGATTAGATGTCATTTTCAAAATGTTCTCCACATATTACAAGAGCTTGTCTACCAACGATAAGCACTGTTATTCAACGAAATTGACGATAGAGAGTGCGATAGTCTTGCAGATCCGAAACAGGGATGATGTTTTTTGTGGGCGGAGCCTATCTGGAGGCAGAAAATGACGGTTTTCAAGCGGCAGTCTATGGAGCCATGGAATAAAAGAATTTTAAAAAGGTCAATTTGATTAAGTGTTTTTCTGCAACCACTATGCGCGCGCAGCTGCAAGTGACGTAACTGTGACGTCTACTCTGAATTGGTCTATACTTGTTGATATTAGTGAATCAACTGTTGCAACTACTCTAACTGTGCCACAGTTAACATGAGATGCTGAATCCAAAAGAACTTCATAATGGACCCTATCATGCAATGAGGTTGAATGTGTTACACCAAGAAAAAAAAGGGAGAAGAAAGCATAAATAAATAAAATGGAAAAAAATGTAAATAATAAAATGAAAATATAAAATTTTTATTAAATTAAAAATAAAATAAAATAACCTTCATTTGCAAGTGAATATCCTCATTTGGACAAAAGCCTCTGCTAAATGAATAAATGCAAATGTAAATGTAATTGGCACTAACTCAAAGGCTGATTAGCTAATCGTTAAAAAAAACAGATGAGGGTTGAGTTGATGTTGTGCCTCAGTAGTGTCATTTTTCGAGATGGTACAGATCTTTGTTTGTTGCTACATACACGCATTGCTTTTAAGTTTATTTTTAAAGGTCTAACAGTCGCCTTGTTCCACTCACTGGTCAGAGTCTGACGGCTTCACACACTGATACACAGTAAACAGACTAAAGTGAAGATGGAAACTTTCGAAACCACAAAGCGCACTTGAGCCTCTGACACTGAGATGCTGTGTTGATTCAGAGAGGTGAACCAATGATCTATCTGCAGACTTTTTTCAAACAACACACTCAACACTTGGCCTTTCTAAAGCGCACATGGGTAAAAGTACATGCATGTGTTATTCTATGCATTTTTGCATACTGTTTTGGAAAACAAACCTCAGATTGGGAATACTTTAGAGGTGGAAAATGTTTTTGCAAGTACATTTTTAAGGTATTTAAACGTCATAGTTTTGCTTTGAGGTATATTAAATTCACCCGGCGATGAATTTATGAGAAAATGCTGAATACATGAAAATGATTTTTAGGACAGCAGCATCTTTCAAAGAGCTTAGATACTGATCAAACTGCCGTCCTATGCTCTAGGCAGACCATGTGACAGGAAGTGATAAGATGGTGTCTGAACTTCATATTCTAGATGTGAGAGGAAGCCTCAGACTGAGTCATGGTGTGAATTTACTGTATCTGCTGTGGGTGGAAAAATAAGATATTATTAGTTTGCTAAAGACCGATTCCTTTCTGTATGAAAAATGAACAAATTAATCTTAAAACACGATCTAGATTTTGACAACTGCTTGAAAAAAATTTAATTGCAATAAACTGTGAACAATTTATTTTAAAGTGAACATAAAATACACATTTACGCTTAAACGTTTGGGGTTGGTAAGATTTTTAAAATGATTTTGAAAGAAGTCTTTTGTGCTCACCAAGGTTGCATTTATTTGATAAAAAATACAGTATAAAAGGCAATATCGTGAAATATTATTGGAATTTAAAATAACTGTTTTCTATTGTAATATACTGTAAAATTGAATTTATTCATGTGATGCAAAGCTGAATTTTCAGCATCATTACTCCAGTCTTCAATGTCACATGATCCTTCAGAAATCATTCTAATGTGCTGATTTGCTGCTCAAGAAACATTTCACTGTAAAAAAAAATCCGTAAAATATACGGTAAAAAAACGGCAGCTGTGGTTGTCGGAATTTTACCATAAAAAATATGGTAGCAAAGTTTTAGGTTTTACGGTTTTAACTTAAATTTACAGTTAAATACCGTTATTTCATTAACTGATATAATGTTAATATACCAACCTATTGAAGTACTGAAATCTGTTTTGTACCTTTGTAATACACTGATAACCACCAAATGCAGGTGGTGATGAGAAAGTCACATGATGAACAAAAAACAATAACATTTGAAATGTAATGCAGGGAATTCTGGGAATGTCAATTTACGGTTATTCACTGTAAATTATACGGTCTTTTTTCACTTAGAAAAACAGTATACTACCGTAAAATTAATGTCCAATACAGTTTTTCACCGTATATAGTAGGGGAATTTACTATTAACCATTTAACAGGTTTTTACTGTAGCATTTTTACAGTCTTTAACCGTTAAATTCACGGCCATTTTTTACAGTGTGATTATTATCAGTTTTGAAAACAGTCATTTATATTATCAATGATTAAAATAGTCATGCTGCTTAACATTTTTTTGTCAAAACAGTAATAATTTTTTAGAACCAATAGGAGCATTTATTTGAAATAGAAATCTTTTTTAACATTATAAATGTATTTGCTGTCACCTTTGATCAATTTAATGCACCCTTGCTGGATAAAACTATTAATATCTTTAAAAAATATCTTACAAACCTCAAAATTTTGAATGACAGCATACATCTTAACACAGGTTTCTAGTCTTATTGTGCACATTTAAATGGTGCAGGTTGTCTTTAAAAATCAGCAAAGTATAACAACTTGTTCTCTCATTTTACAGGAAAACCTATTCTTGAAATCAGCCGAACAATTTGAGAGACTCAACAACGAATGACGGAAAAAGCATTCCACTCTTTTATAGTGACGTTCAAACCAGTATGTAATCACGTTCCCTCAAGCCATTAGTTTAACAATACAGAAGTGGCATTTTAATCTTTCTGAAGATGACAGAAAACTTGTATGAGACGAATCATTTCACAGACCACACCAACGGGACCTATTTGTTCCAGCACAGCCCGAGTACACTGGGTGCACCTCACTATGGTGTACCAAACATAAACTCGATCCAATCATCTCCAATGTCTCCTCGACTCAACCACGAGCCGCTAACATCTCCTGGCACTCCAGGACATGAACCTTCTCCAATGCTTGAGATGCCAAACAGTGGCGGGACTTGGGAATATAATCCGTTTGGAAGGACATCATCATGGGGATCTTCTCCGCACGAAGAACTACCGGAGACGTCTCGAATCTATCCGTTTAACATCACGTGTCAGAACAACTCATCAATGACCTGCAAAGACAACGGCAGTGTTTCTCATCCTCAAAGGCTGGACTCGTTCTCAAAGGCCTTCCCTACAAAAAACATTCAACTTCCCTTTGGCGATAGCAACAGGACAAATGATAATGATTCAGGGGTTTTGCACATGCCTCAATGTCTCCTAGAAGGATCGGACAGGCAACATTTGGAGTCTCCGGTTTTTAACCCAATGGTCATTCAAGGTCAATGCGATCAGACCGGCTTCCATCCATCAGAAAGCCAAAACTCAATGCACGGCCTTTACCAAAACTATGGATACCAGCAACACAAACAGAAATTAAACAACACGGAGCAGATAAACAGGAGTCTCCAAAAACCACAGAACTCTTGGCATGGCTATCAAAGCCACCCAATGCCATATCCGATGGCCTTGAATGAACAACAAAGAGGGATTTTTGCACACAAAACTCACCTGGACTCTCAAGAACCTGCTCAATCGCCAACCTATGACCACCGTCAAGACTTCAAAGTCCCAGAGCAGCAGATCTTCCATTACCAAGAGCAACAACATCTTCGTTCGCTTTCCCAACCCGGCAAGCCTTACCTTGCGCAAGATCACGTCCAATCGATCCCTGCAAAGCAAAACAACATGTTTAGCGATGCTCGTCACTCGGCACCCAACACACCCGTGTTCTCGAGTCCCAAAGAAGATCAATCTGGTTTCAACTTCCCTCACCGAAGTGAAGACCTCTGCAGTTCGCTCTACCAAAACAAGAGCTCAGGGGTCTGTAAAACTCTTCAACAGATGACTATGAGGGGGGATATTTTTCATCATCTCACCGCACATGCTCCTCAGTGGTCACAGGTACTGTATTTTTTATTTTATTACTTCATTATAGACTCATTTGCATTTAAGTTAAAGGTTTCTCATGAATACCTTGCAGGCACCTTCACCAAATATTCAGGAAGAGGCCATTTCACCTCATTTCAGGTTTGACTCCAACCCTACTTCTATCCATTTAGTCAAATCAAATTCATTTGTATAGAGCGTGTTCTAAATACACATTTCAAAGCAGCTTTACAGAAAGTCGTGATGTTAATGTTGATAATGTCAGTACATTAATGCCTTATAATCACATTTAGCAGGTTAGAGCTGGGTGATAATATAGTTTACATTTTGCAGCAATTACACAACGATTTTTCTATATAGAATGTATAGCCCTATGTGACATATATATACCCTACTTTATATAAAGAGCTGGATATTAATATAGTTAAATTTTGCGACAAAAAGTTGGATATAATATATAAGGTAATGTAAAGTTTGGGTATACTTAAAGCAAATGTGGTAACACTTTACTTAAAGCCTTTACGTATAATGCATTATAAAGTGTTATTAAAGAGTATAACGCATTATAATTATTCATAATGTGCATTGTAATACATTATATGTTGTCGTAACTAATTATTACCGAATTTAAAATGCATAGTGTAACAATTGAATTGATAAGTGTTATAATGTGGAACTATGGTTACAATTATTCATGCGATCGTAATGCATTATAATGTGCATTACAAGGCATAATTAATGCATTAAAACTACTTTTATAATGCATTATACATAAAGGCTTAAAGTGTTACCGTAATTGTATAATTCATTATTAATTTATAATTCGTTGATTATTATTAATTCGTCATCTGGTGATCTTGAGAATTATGAAAGCTTGTTATTCGATTCATAACAACTTGGTGTAGTGACAACCATAATTACTATTTGGTCATGTGTAGCACTGGATTATTGGAGTATGCTTAAGAAAATACTATTTCAGTTTTTCTGCTTCAAAATTTCACTAGTGTTACTTGATGTCCTTTGTATTTTTTATTTTTGTCAAATTTACTAGCAGTGTCTGAGTGAAAACTGTTTCTACACCCTTTTTTTTTGTGTAATACATAATATCACTAGTCCTCTAGTATGCAAGCAAAGGCAACTGTGGCAAAAAAACGAAAAACTCAATGCTCCACTCATATTATTGATATTTAATATAGTATGTGGATTTGGATTTCTGTAGAGCAGAACCAGGGTTGTCGAGAGAGGATAGATCTCATGCAAAGATGAGATGCACTGTTTGTCAGAGGGAGTTCAAAAGTCTCCCGGCTCTGAACGGTCACATGCGCTCACATGGAGGCCTGCGGACACACCCCACAACCCTCAAAATGGTATGAACCAGAGTCATTTTGATTATCAGTGGTTTGTGAAAACTTGCATGCTGATTTGCCCCATTGCTTGGTATTTCTTTCTTTGTTTGAATAGGCTGCTCAAAGCAACTCCATCCTCTTACCTGTGTCAGTACCTGTCAAGGACTACCAGACCCCAACCAAACTCACGCTCAGCCTTCTGTGCCAGCAGAAAGATGAGGAACAAAGCGGTTTAATTAAGTGTGGTGCACAGTCACCCCTCCCATCGGTACGAAACCACCCTTCCTGTGCGAGATTCTGGCATTCATATAGTTATTTTTAAAACCGTTTTAGAAAATTAAAAGCTTTAACAACGAGGTCTGAAACATCACTTCAACATCGTAAGAATTTATAGACTGCTGATGCTCAAAATATTTTTTAAATGTAAAACTTCATGCTTATGCTGACTTTTTGATTAAAAATTACAAGGGGCACATGAATGCTGCAATATACATGGATAAATAATTTACAATAAACAGCAATATTCCATAAAAAGAAAAAAAACAAGAACTGTAAATTGATTTCACTGTGAAAAATAATGCAATGAGCCCTTTAATATATCCTGCCCAGCTCTGTTTTAATAGGAAATGCATAATTAAAAGAAAGAAAAAATGGGATCATAAAGACTGTCCAGTTCGATTTGATTCATATTATTTGTGATCTACACAGCAAAGTTATATTTCTCTTCTAAATGTGATTTCTTTGCTTTCAGTTAATGTAAACCTCTAAAATATGCAATCTACCGGATTGAGTTAAGTAGGGCGAATGTGAACCAATCAAACAGCTGATAATTGTTTTTGATGTTGGCTGAAACTGTATGCTTTGCACAGGATTTAATGGAGAGAGTAGAATGGGTTACTTTAAATCAGATATGTTTAGGGTGTGAACATGTTTCTGTCAGACAGAATGAGAAGTTTACGAGGAAATCTACACATTAGAACATGACAGAATGTTGAAAAAGTAAAAAAAGATACGCATACATATGTGTTGGATGTCCTTTTGCAACGGTGCAGGAAACACTTTAGTTACACTTTGTTTTAAGGTGTCCTTGTTACGGTGTAATTATACATTTAAGTACTGAGTAATATTAATTAACTACATGCACTTACTATACGGTTAGGTTTAGGATTAGGGTTTGGCTAAGGGTTACTTGCTTATATTTATGCATAATTTATTGTTATTATAATAGTAGGTACATGTAACGTGTAACAAGGACACCTTAGTAGAATGTTGAAATTAAGTATTATTTTTAGTATTTTTGAACAAAATGACAACAGGAGAGTCTTGATAGTGTTTAAAGTTAAAATTCAATTATGTTGGGATTTAGAACCGTTTCAATTACAGTGGGTTACCATTGTGGTGAAGAATTGGAGCAGACTTAGCATTTAGCATGCTAAAATGTGCTATAGCTCGTTAACAATGTGCTAGCTAGCACTAGCTTATAATTCAGAGATATGACAATATATATATATATATATATATATATATATATATATATAATTAAATAACCTTAACTCTCATGCAAATTACTTTGAATTTACTTTATTTGGTCACTTCAAAACAACCTAACTCGATGATGTAGAAGTTCCAAATCATGTTTGTGTTTCTTAAAGGGATAGTTCACCCAAAAAAGAAAATCATCATTTACTCACCCTCCATAGCCATTGACTTTTATTAAAAAAAAAATGTCATACTATTGAAGCCAGTGGTTACCAACTTTCCTTTTTCATTTTCATTTTTGGGTGAAGTATCCCTTTAACTGATCTGACAGATTTTAAGGTCAACTAAACCTCACCCCCCACATAACACATTCTAGATAAAGAGATCTGTCTCAGATGGAGAATGTGCACCAAAGCAGGTGAAAAAGAGGTACCGCCACTGTCTGGTCCCATTGATGATTCCTCCGCCCAGCGCCGGTCAGGAGTCCAGAGGCGCAGTGCTCTTCCGCAGTCAGCTCAGGACGGCGAGCAGCTTGGGGGACGACGTGCCGTACACCCCTCCACCTATGCTCAGCCCCGTACGCCTGGGATCAGGCCTCTTCAGCGCCATCAATGGAAGAGGCAAGAGCAGCGGGGTCGAATCTGCTGCAGATGGGGCTGGTTAGTTAATGCAGTCAAAGTCATTGGCATGACAACAGCGAAGATTAAAGAGTTGTTTTTACTGAATTATTTTAGATGCATTGTAACAGTAGCTGTATTTTTCTAATTATAATATGCATTATCCATGTTTGTCTATAACAGGTGATATGGATGACTGTGGTGAGACTGCAAGGGAGAAAGTGGTTAATGTAACACCGTAAGCATTTTAATGTTTTTACTCAAAGATACAGTATGTGTGTAAATTCAATGTCACTAGCAAAAACTAATTACAAGTTACATTTTCTCAAGAAAAAAATGTGGTCTGTTGCCAGGGCGTTGCTATGCAGTTGTTATGGTGTTGATCCTGTAGGTAGTTGTTTATTGGCAAAATATTGAAAATAATCATATTGAAAAAAATATGAAATGGAATAAAAATGTATATTTGGATGCTTTTGTTCTCCCGAGAAAGTTTGCATTTGCTTGAAAAATGTTGTGTTCTAACAATACTTTTACCAATGAATGCAGTTTTTCGGAGACAACCAATTTTTTTCCAGCAAATGGAAAAGCTTTGAAATACCATTTTCCCTCTCGTTTCATTTTTTAAAAGTGAGTTTATTCACTCAAGTAATATCACACTTCCTCTCAATAAAACCGCATGATCTGAGGTTTCATTTTCACAAAAGTGTTTCGAAACATTACACTCTTCACCTTTAAGCTACACCAGCAAAACAATGTGTTATTGCACATCATTTTACTGTCAATTGCCTACTTGATTTATTAAATAATTAAATAATGTTTAAATATACAATAAATTAATAATCAATAACTGTATATGTTCTTTGTAGATTAATGCTGCTTACTTGATTTATTAAATAATTGATAATGTTCAAATATAAAATGAATAATCAATAACTGTTTATGTTCTTTATAGTCGGATAAATGTTGGCGAGGAATTTCAAGCAAAGATCGCAGACATTAAGAGTCAAACCCTCAAAGAGGAAGATTCCCATAATGCTGTTCTTTTGTGGTCGCCCACCCAAGACCTGGATGCCCCTGATAACCAGCAGAAAGGTAACTAAAATCACTTTCAACAAAAATCACATTGAGTTAAATGCAGCAACTAGGAGACATGCGGTGATTTTATAATGCAGAACAGACATTTTAAGGCATGATGCAAAGCAAAACATTCTAAAATCATACTTCAGCCAAGTAATTAAGTTCACTACACTGGAAAAAATGGTTTTCGAAAAATTATATAAGTACGTTTTGCAAGAAAATGACATTTCATTCTTTTTACTTCAAAATTTCACACTCTTCTGAGTGAAATTTCTTCACTCTAAATTGTTTCCACAACAGTTGTTTTCAGTGCAGGCTAACAATGATATGCAAGTTTTTAGAGTCTAAAATATCCATTTTTAAATGGTTCATTTATTTTTGTGCATATTAAGGAAAAAGAAAGCACCAATATCTGATTACTGTTGACTTTTTACCCCTTTTAGTGGACAATCTTTTGAAAATGGCTTGCTCTAGTGTGCTACCAGGTGGCGGAGCAAACACAGAATATGTCCTGCACTGTCTTTCTGAGTGCAGAGGAGATATTATGGTTAGTATTTTGCGTATTATCGCTTCCTGGCACTAAAACTCGTTCTCTAAAAAGCCTTAAAATAACTATCATGTTCCAGAATACCCTTGAAAAACTTCTCCTGCCAACGCCGCTGAAAAACACATCCAGCCCCAAAACAGGCTATCATTACGCAGGTGCGTAAGATTTTGTGCCCTCAAAAAATACTATTTTCGTCTCTCCTTTTACTGTGGTATTCTTATATGCAAGTATTCCTTCCTGAGGAAATATTTAATTATGTATAGAAGACTACAAATTAAGGGCCAGATTTACTAACAGCTTGCACAAGCGCAAACCCTCTTTTGGCATTAAACAACTACTGTCAGGATTTTCTAAAGACGCTCTGTGAAAGATTAGCGCTGAAAAGATGTGGACACAGTCATTTTTGTGGCTGATCTTATCGCATATGCATTTGTAGGAGTTTCTCTTTCAGATGCAAAATTCATGGGAGGAAAGTATCTAAATGAATCACACAAAGTGATTTACTAATGTTTGCGCCAGTCAATTTACTGGTATTTGCGCTATTGTTTCCAGCCCAAAAAAGCATGTCTTAAACCAGACACTAATTCGAGCTGTTCTTGGTAGATTGCATTGGTCATTATAGAACAGATCTGTGTCTTGTCTGTGTTCTTTAATCTGCGTACTGTCAGTAGATCAACCGCAGAACTTTCCACTCCTATCGGTGCTTTTATATGTTTGCGCTCTCACGCTATAACTTGACCCGTTTAGTAAATCTGGCCCTAAATACTTGAATCACTGAATGCACCACATTACAGCTTTTCTTCTCCTCTTCTCATCAACTAGGATCAGACAGATGGACGCTTCAGGAAAAACGCCAACTGAACAAAGCACTTTTAAGTCATCACAAAGATTTCTATCTTGTCCAGAAAATGGTATTTGTGGTCAATTAATATTAAAAGGTTTGTGCAGGTTTTATGAAGGTACGTTTAAGACTTTTTCAAGACCAAGTAAAGAAAATGTAAGGAATAAATTGAATGGACTGTACTGTATGTTCTCTAAATGTAAATGTCTTGTATTAGCAACACTTCAAAACAAATCTCTATTACGTTTTCATTCATTTTACAAAGAAATACGGTACCACTTTATTTTAAGGTGTCCTTGTTACACGTAGCATGTACTTACTATTATATTAACAATTAATTATGCATAATTACATTCATGTAACCCTAAGCCAAACCCTAATCCTAACCCTAACCATGCATATAGTAAGTACATGTAGTTAATTAATATTACTCAGCACTTAAGTGTATAATTACACTGTAACAAGGACACCTTAAAATAAAGTGCAACCAGAAATACCTTAAGTCTTGAATAGCTCTGCTAATCCACTGGAATATGGAAATATCTCTTACCGATCACAGAGCAAAAAAAAAAAAAAAACATTATCTTGTTTTCCAGTGCAAAAGATTCTTAAATCAAGATACATTTACTTGTCAACTACTCATCAAAATAAAGTGAGTTGATTATTAAAATAACAAGAATCTGCCAATGGGCTCAGAAAAATCAACTTAATTCAAAAGGGAAACATTTTCATACCCCCGTCAGAAATTTGTTCTTTTTTTAAGCATAAACCCACTTAATTGTTACATTTCCAACATTTCTAACATTGCATCTCAAGTAAATGTTTCTAGATTTAAGGATGTTTAGATATAGGAAAACAAAACAATATTGAGGAAGATATTTACATTTTGGCGTTGCATTTGGGTGATGATTTTCTGCTCTGAATTATGTTTTTTTTAAGGCCTTAATTTGTGGAAGGACGAATTAAGACTTTTTAAGACCTGCAGAAACCCTGTATTAATTTAATCTTTTGTTCTCCATTAATATATTAGCATTAATTTGTGACCCTGTGGTGCAGTGACTGTGAGAATGTGTTATTTTATTATTTAGGTCAAGACAAAGTCTGTGTCTCAGTGCGTCGAGTACTATTACACATGGAAAAAGCGTTTGCGCGTGGGTACGAGAGTCAGTATGGCTCTGTCTACACCTGTTCAAGACCAGCGGGTGAGTTCCAGCACAGTTTTACTGGTCATACTCACCTAAATCTCATGTCACCGCGTTCGCCTGCCAGTATTTGGACAATTAAGACACTGCATTGCATTAGAAAAGAAAATATTATTTAAAAAAAATAAAAAAGAGTGCAAACGACACTCACTTTTATAAGTTATCTAATTTAATGACATTCAGGCATTTTTTGTTGTGATTTATTATTACATTATATTGTGACTTTCAAATATTTTTTCATGCATAGCCTATATATTTAATGAATTAGGGAGACTGGCCGATAAACACCACCACAGAACCAAATAAAGAAGCCAACAGCAAAACCAGGGAGCCTGAAATATCAGAAAACTCCAGTGCCGTGTTTGTCTGTGAAGTGTCAAACTCTGTATCTGTACACACTGAAACCTCTAGGTGCTTTCTCCACTTCCTGTCATTTACTAGTACGTTTTCTCTCAAATATGCTGTATACTGCCTCTGCGTTCCGTCAAATGTGTGCTGTATTAATCTAGATAGTGTGGTTGTGTAGTAATCTGTATATAGTAGCCGAATAATGTCTTTATTATTAAAAGCGACATGGTGCCATGAGTATTTAAGATATACTGCTGCTGCACAAATAGCATATAAAATAACCCGTAGCAGATCTATACAGGTAGAGTTGGGGAAGGGGGAGGGTTTCAGACAAACTCTGAAAGCGCGCTGCAGGAATCTCAAGTGAATGCTAGCCAGCTATATAAATGAAAGGCAGTAAACTCATTGGCTGCATATGCAGCATGAACCAATCAGCTTGTGCCAAGTCGTTTAACTCTCTGAATATCATCAGTTACGTTAACAACCCATCAGCCTGCACCATCTAGAGTTTCATGACTGAACTATATATACAATAGTTGATGTTCAGTTATAGGATTCAAACTCTTAAAAAACCCCGAAAAAACAAACAAAAACAAAAAATCTCCCTACATAAGATGATTTGACAATAATAATCCAAAATGACATCCTATCATTATTTATTATTTACTCACCTTCAAGCTGTTCCAAATCCGTATGCTGTTCTGTGGAGCACAAAATAAGACATTTTAAAGATTTTGTCACACAGGTCACTTCTTAAAAATAAGTGTGCTTACTTGTACTGGATGTAAACTTGTAGTGTACTTTAAACTTTCGAAGTATATTTATATTAACAAAAAAAACTGTACTTGCAGATGATATAAATGAAATAAAAGACCACTTGAGTGTACTTTAAGAGACACTTTCATAACTATGTTTCTTAACACACTTACGTACACTTTAAGAAGCGCACTTTATAACAATGTCAAATTAAACGTTAAACAAAGTACATTCCAAATTATTATGTTCTAATAATCTTTTGTCACTTGATTATAATTTAAACTTTAGTGCGTTATTTATATTACATTTAAAGTTAATACATTTTAATTGCAACTTGAAATTAAAGCATATTTTAATTTACCATAAATGCTTGTCAGTAACCATATATTAAAGACTAATGAATTAGTTATAAAAATTACAAACAAAGATGTACTTAAGTCCTACTTAAGTGTGTCAAAAAACACTCTTAATTTCAACTAATTGCATTTAATATCAATTTAAACTATAATAAATTTTCATTTATTGTAATTGCAAAAAACATGCCATTAAATGTCTGAACATTACATTCAGTTAAAGGCACAATATGTAATTTTCGCCGCTAGAGGGCGCGTATTCAAAATAAACAAATAGACAAAAGCGTAGTTAGATGGCGCCGTGACTGAGTGAGTGTGTTATCATGGGAGTTGTCGTCTTCATCCCCACAGCCGATGCAATCCGACGGGACTCGGGCAGAAATCATGTTCATGGATGAGCTAATGATTTATTAATGTAGTAGAATGAAGCAGTGTGAGGCTGAAAGCCGTCAAAGCGAAACGAGCGCAACACACGGCTCGAAAGCAGCGGAGCTTTTATTATGCCACAGTTGACCGCTTCCACTCCTTCCGGTCGTGCGTATGTGGGGTAAAGTAGCGCTGTTTTATCATACTAGATACATATGAAAGTTCTGTCATAATGCCTACTCTGTGCGGTCATCACCGGTCTATTAAAACGCACAACATATTAAAGCATCTTTGGTGGTTTCATGTTTTCTACAAAACAAAACCGGAAATCGAGGGGTTATGACGTCATTGGCAGGCGACACAATGACACTATAGACACGGTCCGTGTCACTAGTTAAAATTGCTTATTTCTCTGGATTTAAACATTCTTCGAAACATTTGGGATAATGTAAGTACACAAGTCAGCAAAATATATAACGCTGTTCTAGTGGTTTTTGAATATTTTAATAAAAAAATCTTACATATTGTGCCTTTAACACTCAAATGTAGCCTTTTAAAATATATTATTTCCATAACAAGTATTAATTTGGAAGGTATTCTAAAGTGTACTTTTCCATACAACGACTTCTGTCAATCTCCAAAAACATATTAAAACAAAAACACATTAAAAGCACTAGTTCCAACAGTTAATCTTTCAGGTTGAATTACAATTTTAGCCTGTAACTCAGACCAAGCTATCATATTACTTCAGAAGACTTGGAATATAGTACATGAGTTGCATGGATGTTAAGATTTAGGGTGTTTCCTTGGCCATTTTGCAACTTATTAACTGCTGTCTTGTGGAAAAACGGATTTGGAACAAGTAAGTAATTACAGAACATTTGTTTCTGGGTAAAATTACGATGTTTCTCACAGCAGATGAACAAAGAAACGTGGACCCAGACCAATCTCCGGCTGCTCTGTAGCTCTCCGGCCGAAAACAGAACGTCCACGCTGACCCTTCCTTTGGGTTCGGCTTCTGTGAGAAGTTCTCCCTCCAGCACCACCAGTGGAGACACTGATTCAGCCGTCGTCTTTCCCTGCAACGAGTGTGGAAAGTAAGCCTCGTCCTGAGTCAAACACAGAAACATCTTCATACAATTATGAATCACAGTGGTTGCGGTCTGATTCACGATTGCCTCATTTCATAGGGTGTTTTTAAAGGTGAAAAGTCGAAATGCCCACATGAAGACACACCGGCAGCAGGAGGACATACAGTTGTGGCAGTTCCCCAGGGTTCCTGAGCAAGATCGCGTGATGGTGACACCTGAATGTCCTGTTACACCACTAAAACCACCCATAAGCCTTCATTCTTTAACGTGACAGAACTGCGGAGGTGAAAACATCCATAAATGACATGTGCAATGAGTCAGTGCAGGAAATTAATTATCGTCTGAAGACACTTCCTGTCCTACAGAGTCCACTAGACTATATTCCAAGTTAGAAGATGAATAAGTAAATTCTTTGTAGACTATAATTGTCTCCTTCATGTAAATGGCACAGATTTATGTATATTAAAACTAAGGCTAAGGCACAATTTGTGTAAAAAGTATGTAATGTTCTTTGTTTTAGCTGTATCTGATATCCTGTTGTGTATTATCTGGTTTTGTATCATATTTCTTTTGTAATAAACCACTTGGTTTGTCAGTGATTATCAAACACTCAAACTCACAACAGATTAAATTCACAATGCAGTCGACTTTACAAAACCACTTTTCATAAGCGGTGTGACTCTACCCAGCTATCAACATGTTCTGAATGTTATGAAACTTTACTTCTGAATGTTCATTAAACGTTCAAAACATCCAGGATTAAAAATGTGTTTTCATGGTTATGAGAACGTTAAAGGGACAGTTCACCCAAAAATGAAAACGTTGTCATCATTTACTCACCCTCATCTTGTTCCACACTTGTATGAATTACTTTTTTTCTGTTGAAGACAAAAGAAGATACTTTGAAGAATGTTGGTAACCAAACAGTTGCTGGTAGCCATTAAATTACATAGTATTTTCCATGCTATGGAAGTCAATGTCTACCAGCAAACATTATGGGAATGTTACTTTTGAATGTTCTAAAACAAGCTGTAACATAAAAAAAACGTCCAACGTAAACAAAATAATAACATGAGGATAGAGGTGGAAAAACAAATACATCCTGACCCATTTTCAGCGAGGGCAAGTGTTTGGAAACATATTATCTTAATTATTGATCTTTTGTTATTATGGGAAGTGTAAAATATTTTTGATTTATTAGGAAGTTAATAGTTTATAGGAAACACTGATTTCTTAAGTCAGGACTACTCATACTATAGACAGGTGTGTTTTTGTATATAAAAAAAAAAAACTGGTGCGTTTGATGTCCAGTGCACAACAAAATTGATGAAAAATGGCGAATCGATTTTTAATAAAATCATGACCCCAAAAATCGATATGAATCGAAATGTGAGGTTTCCACCCCTACTACACAGTTGAGTGCATAAGTGCTTAGTGTACACAACTGCGTCATTTGGGATGCAACTATTGTTAAAGACCAGATAATTTTGAACAAACATTCTAATAATATGAAAACTTTGAGAGAACCTTGCCAGAACATTAGCCAAAGTTCTGAGAACATTCCGTTAACTGAGAAACCGCTGTGCTGCAGCATCCGGACGATCTGTCAACCATTCCGAAATATGCAAAGATTCCGAAAAGCAAAGCTGCAGCCAATCATCAAAGAGAGACTGATGACATTTGACCAATTACAGCACAGAGAACACTGCAAGCAAATTTGCATGTTTCCACTCCCATTACTGAGCAGTATGAGTTTGGCTTGTTTGGTTAAAGGGTTAGTTCACCCAAAAATGAAAATTCTGTCATTAATTACTCACCCTCATGTCGTTCCAAACCCATAAGACCTTCGTTCATCTTCGGAACACAAATTGAGATATTTTTGATGAAATCTGACACAAGGCATACACATTGCTGTCTATGGAGGGTCTGAGGGCTCTCGGATTTCATCAAAAATATCTTAATTTGTGTTCCGAAGATAAACAAAGGTCTTATGGGTTTGGAACGACATGAGGGTGAGCAATTAATGACAGAATTTTCATTTTTGGGCGAACGATCCCTAAATACATTTTACATTTACCTATCCCTTTAATTCAAGGCATTAATGTTTGCCTACAAAACCACCACTGGCTCTGCACCCCTTTACCTAAATTCATTACTTCAGACTTATGTGCCCTCTAGAAGCTTGTGTTCTGCAAGTGAACGTCGCTTTATTGTGCCATCCCAAAGAGGCACAAAATCACTTTCACAGACTTTTACATTAACTGTTCCCTCCTGGTGGAATGACCTGCACAACTCAATCCGAGCAGCTGAGTCCTTAGCCATCTTCATGAATCAGCTAAAAACACATCTCTTCCATCTTCACTTTGCCCTCTAACTTGAGCACTCTCTATTCTAATTATATTCTTTAAAAAAAAACTTGCCCCTTTTAAACCTGCATTATATTAATTTACTAACTGCTTGTTTTCTTAAAAAAAAAAAAATAACACTAGCTTCTCTATTCTTTTTGTATTCTATCTGTTTTATTTATTATACAAAAAGCAAAAAAAGGCCTCTAACACTAGCTTGCTCTATTCTTTTTCTATTCTGTTTTCTTTTTATTTATTATATAATTAAAAAAAACACAAACCTTGCTACGTGTACTGCTTTAAGCTAACTGAGACTTGTTATAGCACGTGCATATCATTGCTCTTTTGTTGATTTTGATTGCTTCCATTGTCCTCATTTGTAAATCGCTTTGGATTAAAGCGTCTGCTAAATGACTAAATGTAACGAGTGATTTTATCTAGTCTAACAACTACATTTTTAAAAATACTATGGAAACCTGTATGCAACAATTTTTTTTTTTCCAAGCAGAAATATCTGACACGTTTGTGAACTCACTGCGCCTGTTTAATGAGCACACTCAGTACGCATGCTGCGTGTTGCAAAAGCAGTATGCTGTTTCTTACCATATGCGAGAATTTTATGACTGTAAACTGAAAATATGAGCTTAACACAAGATCTAGTTGTTTAACCTGCACAAAAACGTAATGCTTGTCAGAAGTGGGATTCGAACCCACGCCTCCAGAGGAGACTGCGACCTGAACGCAGCGCCTTAGACCGCTCGGCCATCCTGACATGCTCTAAGCTAATTCCATGCTAGTTCTTTCATATTATTATCAGTGAGACAACATAACATTTAACGACATTTTACACATTTAAGCGTATGTATTGTGCTTTAGTGCATTGTATCAATGCTACAAACCTTTTCTGACACGATCGTCTTTGAACGCCCTGGTGAAAAAAACGTTAAACCACACTGCAACGTATTATTAGCAATTAGCATGAGACGCTCCAGTTAAAAAAAAGATCGACGTTTAGTAATGTTGTCAGGTACTACACGTCTAAAGATAGATTCCACTATTTTAGCTCGTCGAAGTCTTCCTGCGTCGTTTATCAGGTGTAAAGTATTTTCCAGACGGCAAAGTCTGAGACGTGGTAAACGTTACTTCACTCAGCGCTGGTCGAAATGGGCCAATCACAGTCGTTTATGATTAAAGTAAAAAGTACTTTATTTTGTCATTTTACAGAGATTATTGCGTCGATTTTTTTTATACATATCGACAGCAAGTAGATGCAATTAATATGTTTAAATCATTTAATTTTCAATGAAAAAGCTATTTCCACTAAGACAAAACACTCGCTCTGATTTCCCCGTGTTTCAATGGAAAATACGGGTTTATGGCCTTTGTGCGCCCTCTGGAGGAAGAGCTGCATGTAACACAGACTGCAGTGATTGGTTAGTATCGCGTGCCACCCAATGGTCAAACTCGACAGCTGCTTCAGTTCCGACTGAACTGCATGTACCGAACCGCCGTCTTCAGTTCCAGAGATCGAATTTATATCTGACATTTTATTAGCTACAATAATAATATATTAATGAATGCATGTGTATTTAGAGAAAAGGAGCAGTGTGTGGTTATCAGTGTGTTCACAAGAGAACCGTTTAGTGCTGATATGGACCACGTCGAGAAAACACTGAACTAAACAAGGTACAGACTACAGAGCAAATTACTTGTATTTGCAATCAATATGCTTGATTAATTTACCCCACACGCCTGTAGATGATACAGTGTAGACCACAAACATAATATAATGTTGTTTTATAATGAGTGATATTTTAGTATAATTCATATGCTATTAATTTTATTAATATTTTATGGTTTTTAAAGATTTTTTTGATATTGTATGTTTTTTATTTTAGTTAAAGTTTTAGTAATTGTGTTGTGTTTTGTAGTTTTTATTCGTTTTAGAATTTCAAGTTTCACATTTTAAAATATAAAACATTTTCATACATAGCTTCATATTTTATTTTAGTAAGTAACAGTTGTTTATTTCTTTATTTTTAATTGTTTTTTATTATATTCATAAACTTTAGTAGGCCTAAATATTAGACAGTTTTTCCGTAATGTTGCAGAAATGCTGTTGTTTACTGGTAAACAATGTTTTACTGTTACTCACAAATCAGAAAAACTATGGCTTCGGCACAACCTCCAAACTTCTCCTGGGTAGATCCTGGTAAGGTTGCAGGCCTGGCAATGCCCCGAATGACGGCCCACTATCAGTACCTGCTGAACAATGGCGTCAAGCATCTGGTGACCCTGAGCGAACGCAAACCTCCTTACCATGACACCTGTCCAGACCTGACCCTTCATCACATCAGGATTCACGACTTCTGCGCGCCAACGTTTGATCAAATCAACAGATTCCTGTCCATAGTGGAGGAGGCCAATGCAAAAGGACAGGTAAAACAGGCCAATTAATTATGCATATCTATGTTTTTCAAATATTGATTAAAGCTACATAATCACAGCTATCAAATATATGTTCTAATAATATTTTGCTAACTGTCCTGTTATGAAAACATTTATTGTGAATGTTTACATTTTTTTTTACATTTTTTTTTTCTTGGTTATGCAACCATTGAGGAACATTCCATTTGATCATTTAGCAAATTTGATGGGAATGTTCCATTTGAAAGTTCTCTAAACGTTCTGAAACAAGTAGTCAAATTTAAAAAATGTTAGGCAAATGTCCAACTAAAAAGTTTCAGTAAAAAAAAAAAAAATCCATGAACCGTGTATAAATAATGTTTTTGTCTTCAAAAAGGAACCAAATTTAAATAATGAGCGAGTACATCACAAAAAACATCGCCTTATCCTAAGTCACTATGGTAAGTTACACTACTTTTTAGAGTTGTCAGGATGGATTTCCCATGCTTTTATAATTCGTCTGCACATAATAACATCATTTCTGATGAATTCATGAAAGAATAATTATTAATTAAAGAAGGCCAGGCTAATACTCAAGGGCGTAGGTTGGATTTTGACATCGGTGGGGACATAACAGCAGACCTTCTCTTGCATTTATGATTGACTTTTGACCACAGTTGCATGTCATCTAAAGTCTTTATTTATAGTTATGGTAGCTAATATACTCTAATTCATAACGAGAGCTTTTAATGTTAGCATGTTCATCAGATAATAAATGCACAATTTTGATTATGTAAAACCAATATTACAGCAGCATTTTTAAGATGTTTTCGTTGGATTGTTTGAATACTCAAAAGAGAATACAGCAAAATATAATAATTCACTTGTGTGATCACAAAAATAGTGAGTATCTTCTTCAACCGACTGAACCTCGAACCGAAAGCAAAAAGTGAATGCCAGTTGCATGTTTGCATCACATTTTTTGTACACTGACTTCACACGTTGGTAACAAAGCAAATCTCTAAACCAGTTAGTAGGCTATAAATAGCCTTGGCAAGTTATAGTTCACATCGTTATCATTTGTAACCTTATTTTAAAATGACTGACCGAACAACAACAGCAAATAAGCTACTTACCTGATCATAAGACATAATTTAGTAGAGTTTTGATGTTGTTAGTGTGATATTCACTGACAAAACGATCATTTTCAGCCTGTACTTTTATGCTTCAACCGCTAGAGGGCCAAAAGTTACATAGTGGAGCTCTTGAAGCATGTGTGTATGCTGAAGTGTTTGTCTTCGACAGGCTGTTGCGGTGCACTGTTTGCATGGTTTTGGGCGGACGGGGACGATGCTCGCCTGTTACCTGGTGAAGAGCAGGAAAATCACTGGAATCGATGCCATTAATGAGATAAGAAGCATACGCCGAGGGTCCATTGAAACCAGAGAGCAGGAACAAATGGTGGTGCAGTTTTATCAACAAAATAAGGTGTAAAATAAGAAACATTTATGATGCAGATGTTTATGAATGTTATACAAAGCAATAAAGAATTATTCATTTCCAATGTATGTTTTTTATTTTTGAAGTGTTGAAGGATGCATAAGTTGCTATCACCTAAATATCTGGTAAAGTATACAACATCCCTCTTTCCAATATGAATAAATTCTTAGTTTATTTTTTAATGACACTATGTGAAAAATACTGGTGAATTCAGATAAAGCGGGTCATCTTTAGTCACAGAAATGAAAAAGTGGCTCAGTTACCTTATGTGTATACAATTTTACAGCTTGCATGCAGCGGTCTAGAAACACATCATGAAATATAAAACCTTGTTTATCTTGTTTAAGACACTATTGTCCGAATGACTGACAGTCTCTGAGGCTTGCCTTTTCATCAGGACACTTTGGCTTTACTTGAAGTGACCATTGCCAAAGAAAACAGCTGCTGGCGCTCCTTAAAGGTCAGATTCTCTGGGGATCGTCGTGTTTTGAAGCTTTTGTGATCTACCTCACTGTAAGAATATATATACGAAACAATCACCTGATTAGAATTAAATACTACAGGTTTCTCTAAACATCCAATATGTGAGGCTATGTATAAGGCTATGTTAGAGGAATAGTCATTTTAAAATAATGATCATTTAAATTATGATGAATGTTTGTGAATTCCGTTCTCCAGATCAAAATTCCAACACCATCATATATTATTTTTATAACTTGTGGGTAACAAGTAAACGCAACAAAACACCAACATACATTAAGACAACAGTGAGCAATATAATAAATATAAGACAGAATTTAACTAGGTTCTATAATAATATAATAATAATATTGCAGCAGCCCTGCAGCGTCGAACAAAGGAGGCAGAGGGTTTTTGACGGGTGCCTTCGATTTTTTTATATATATATATAAACATAAATTATCAAAATGTTACAATATAGAATTCATTACAGCATTTATTGCCCACTATTTATTGGCTAATCCATTAACCATTTTTGTGCTTCATAATTGCTTATGTAGTTAAATTGAGCTGAAAAGCCATTAAAATACCATTTAAAATAAACTTAGTATAGGTTGAAGTAAAAATGTGATGATAAACCCCACTCTTCCCTATTCTGGAGAGTTAAAAAACAGAATTGGTGTAAAGAATTATGCTTTCATAGTTGAGACTTACCCAGAACAGAACTTCTCAGATGACGTTTTGTCGTATCCTGTAGATTCACCTTTGACTCCATCTGCAGTTCCATAAATCAATGTTAGACAAATTTATCAAGTCTGAGATAATCAGCGATTGATTATGAAATATCATCCAGTACCTTTCAAACTGGCTTCTTTAGTAAAGGGGCTTTCCTTTTGCTGGTCAGCGGGCGTTTCAGTGTTTTCACAGTTCTGCTAGAATGACAAAATGATTTTTAAAAGCTCATGCATACAAGTGATCATTGTGATGTTTCAGTGCACACTTAACAACTCACCACTACATCACTTTCTGTCTGAAACCACTTCCGTCCGGCCCCCGAATCGCTCTCATAATCATCATCCTCTTCACCATTCTGCTGGAACTCCTCCAGTCTCTTCTGGAACTGCAGCTCTAGAGAGAGTCTGCGCAGACGTTCACTCTCCTCTATGCTGCGCTGCACTTTAGCCTGCAGCTGTTGTACTTCCTGTTGCAGCAGGTCTGCAGTCTGTTGCTTATCCTGAGCATCCCGCTTCCACGAATCTCCAACAGAGAGCTTTTTGATCTTATCGGGCCCTTTCTGCTGAGGGTTCGCACTTAGACATGAGGCTGAGCTGTTCTGCCATGTCTGCGCAGATGATTGGAAGACGACTGTTTTTTTCTTGAGAACCTGCTGTGGTCTTTGAGATGGTGATGCATTGTTCTGTTTTTGATACTGATGGTGTGCTGGAGACATACTTTGGGTCTCCACAGGCTGGCGGAACGTACTGAATGAAAGACTGTTGGCTTGTGGTGTATATGGGACGTCCATTCGTTTCGGCTGTGATAGAGGCACGAACTGGGTTGTTGTCGGGATCTTCCAGAGTCCGTTTCTGTGTCCCAGGCTGGATAAACTGGAATCCATTGGGCTTATGGTTGCAATACTGTTCCATTTGCTCAGATCTGGCTGCTTCTTGAAATAACTCGGTCTGTCCACTAGAGGACCTCCTTTCTCTTCACTCCAGAGATTGTCTTGAGAAAGTGCCTGTTTCTACATTAAAAAGAAAATGGATAAAGCCTTTTAATATATAATTTATATATTTTTTTAATATAAAACGTGATCTTAGTCTTATCCTAGATATAGTCAATAAGCTGTTAAAAATGCATTTCATTTAGTTAATTCACTTTAAACCATTATTTTCTGTATTTTACTGTTCATTTTATTTGAATTACACTGTTTGTACATTTATATTCTAAATTTAGACATTAAAATCTGAATGATTACATTCTTGTTCAAATATCCCCCCTCTGATTTTTTTTTTTTTAACAAATCGCACCCTGATAATAATAACTATTATTATAGTTAATCTGTTGGCAAAAAAAAAAATTGGATTATGTTTTTGTATATATCTCTTTACTACCATTTGCAGATTTTAAGGGCCAATAACAGTGGACGTGTTCACAAGCTTTTTTCTGTCAAGACTTAAATGTTTGTGTCTATACAGAAACCTTGAGAAATATACAGTGGAGTAAAATGTGTGACAACTAACCCCGGCTTCCCCTATGTGGCAGGTGATTCTGCTTTCAAACAAACTCATGCAAAGCTTATGGAAGCACAAATATCAAACACAGCAATAAAACAGACAGAACAAAGACAGGAAATGCAACACACAAATACCATAAAGTTGCTCTTTTGCTGATCCCTGGAGACTGGTGCAATATGTGGAGGATGTTTGGTGGTTCTTGGTGTTTTATTGCTGTGTGGTTTGGATGTTGGCAGGGTCAGATATTCTCTGTGAAAAGTCTCTGCATTTGAAAGAGTGTTTCTTTGTTTCCCCTGGGGTGACAAGTGAAATAATGAGGTCAATAGTAAAAAACATGGGACTGTTCATAAAGGTGATTATCTTAATAAACAAAAAACATGTATCTGTACTTACAGAATCCATGAGATTTTCAATGGAGAAGGATAATGTCATCTTTTCAGGAGGAACTGAATCAACAGGCATTTCCTGGTTATCTGATGGAGATTGAATTAAAAAGAGCTTAACAAACCAAAAACAAACAAAAAATGAGGTGTAAATATAAACACTCACATGCCAGGTTGGGACTGGAACGATAATCCAGTTTCTGCTTGAGCCATTTCTGGTTTTGTTTCGTGTTCTCTCTGCTGATTGTGTGCTGGTTTCTAAAGGTTTCTAATGGTCTTGATGGACCAGAAACAGACGGTTCAGCACTGTCATGAAGATCAGAGACACTGGATTTCTGCTTGGATGGTCCATCGTTATCATGATCTAACAAATGTGAAACAAGCATGCATATGATCAAAGCCATAGATTATATATTGGCTATACAAATATTGAGTGCATTTAAGTATTTCAAAAGGTTCACACTGCAAAATAGGATTTTCTTACTCAGTATTTTGTCTTGTTTTCCAGCACAAATATCTAAACATTCTAAAATCAAAATACATGACCTTAGATGGTTAGTTCATCAGTTGCAGTTCATCAGTCCAAAAGAAGTGAAATAAAGCACATGCATCCATAATAAAAAGTGCCTCACACGGCTCTGGAGGGAGAACAAAGTCCTCCTGTAGCAAATTGATGCGTTTTTGTAAGAAAAATAACCATATTTAAAACGTAATAATCAATTTAATCTAGCTTGCGCTCACTGTTGTGCACGGAAGCAGCTCCGGGCTGATGACGTAGGACGTCGGCGTTGCGCATGCGCCGGGCCTTTGTTCACCCCCCCCTCCCAAAGCCGTGTGAGACACTTTTTATTATGGATGGATTCTCTTTATTTCACTTCTTTTGGACTGATGAACTGCAACACCCACTGACTGCCATTAAACAGCTTGGAAGACCAAAGACAATTTTTTATATAACTCCGATTGGATTCATCTGAAAGAAGGAAGTCATATACGCCTAGGATGACTTGAGGGTGAGTAAATAATGGGCTAATTTTCATTTTAGGGTGAACTATCCCTTTAAGAAGCAAAATGACTTAAGGTATTAAGCTTTGTTTTCCAAAAATATATCAAAATGAAGTGAGTTTGAGCTTGAGCTTAAAACAAGATAAAAAATATCTGCCAGTGGGGTAAGAAAAATAAACTTAATTCAAATGGAAAACAAGTTTATTTTTCTTACTGCATTTGCAGTTATTTTAGCTGAATTTCACTTCATTTTTATCCTTTTTTTTAGAAAACAAGACTTACTATCTTGTCATTTTGCTTCTCAAGCTAATTTATCTTGATTTAAGAATAATTAGATATGTGTACTGTAAAACAAGGCAAAAATACTAAGTAAGAAAATCATTTTTGTAGTGCAGTGCAATGCGTATTGTAATGTTGTGTGCTCAGCATTCACTGCCTTTACATGTTGTTTGTGGCGACTGGGTAAATACTCCCTCAAAACCATAATATACAGCTGCTGACTTGACAATTTCCAGTGATACGATCGACCCAGTGTGCATCATTATCTCTGCAGCCCTGAATAGGATCATTAAAATCAGTTTTACTTCCAAACGTGCAACAGATCTAGTCATGCCTGCCACACAACATAAGAGGCTCAAAAACACTGAATGACTAAATTATATGAAGATTATTTCACCTTTCCTGTGACACACCCACAAGACTTTTGCCATCCACACTCAGTAACTGATCTCCTGGATTCAGTCTGCCGTCCTTCATCAAAACACAACAGTGTATATAATATGATGCAAACAGGCACATTATGACTTTTGTTATTTACGCAATGATACTGACCTCATTTGCTGCTTCTCCCTGGACGACAGATTTGATAAAAATGCCAAGCTTATCCTGTCCAGCCCCCTGAAAGATCATTCATTTTGATCACAGACAATTGCACAATAATTTCTGAAATTGAATTATGAAATTACACTAACACTTTACAACAAGGTCTAATTTGTTAATGTACTGTAAAAGCTAACATAAACTAAAAATGAGTGGTATATTTCTTGCAGCATTTATTCATCTTTGTTAATGTTAGTTAAAAATACAGTTGTTCATTATTTGTTTGATAGCTGACAGTGCATTAAACAATATTAAAACAACAAAAATGAATTAAATGCTGAAATTCCCATGAACTAAGACTACTAAATGCTGTAGAAGTATTCTTCAGTGTAAGTTCATGTTAACTAATGTAAATAAACAAAACCCACTTGGTCTTACCTTGGCAGCTACAATGCTCACTCCCATTCCACCATGCAAAGGTTTCTTTAGAGTTATTTTCATTGGTTCAGGTTTCTGTATTGACAAAATAAAATTACGGTTGTGTTCACTGTTAAAACATGTCTGCTTAATTATGAGTGTATAGAGAATTAATTCAGAAGAGCTTCAATAGTAAAATTAACAGCTCCTCCGTAGTCCAGATGGATGAGGATGAGTTTCATTACTACTTTATATAGTGTTAACTCTTGGCTGTTTTATGGGAATTAATCACTTTAATTTCATATGTAAATTAGCAACATACCCAAGCTGAACCCTTTGCGGAGTGATCCGATGGACTAAAGAAAATGGTCCAAGTCCCAACGCAGTTGGAATGGGGAATTAATTTACAAAGACCTAGAGAATTACACATATATGTATCTTTAACTATTGATTTTAAGTCTATATATTGACTTTACACTATCACAAGAGGAACAGATAATGCTATAGTACCTTTGCGACAGATGGGTTCTAAAAACTCCTGAAATCCCTTAGGAATGCCACGCATGGAATCACTTGAATATCCGTCCTCAGGCAACAGGAAAGGCAGGTGAAGGTCCAGTTCTTCTTCCAGTCGGATTTCTCCACCCTCTCGTCTCAGAACGTCTCTTGTGGTTTCTGCTAAAGCGGCTACACGCTCTATCAGTGCCTATGAATGACAAACTCTTTCAGTGGGGCTACAGAACAATTATGCCTACACTGCAAAATATGACTTTCTTCCTCGGTATTATTGTCGTTTTACAGCACAAATATCTAAACATTCTTAAATCAAGACACATTTACTTAAGAAACTATAGGATAGTATTAAGTCTTGTTCTCTGAAAAATGTATCAAAATGAAGTGAGTTAAGCTTAAATGAGAATAAAATATCTGAAAATGGGGTAAGAAAATAAACTTGATTCAAAGGGAAAACAAGTTTATTTTTCTGACCATATATTTCCTTTTTTTTTTTTTTTTTAAGGTAAAACGCTCTTGATTTTTATAAATTTTTCAGAAAACATGACTTTATCTTAAGTCATTTTGTTTCACAAGTTAATGTATGTAGATTTAAGAATGTTTAGATATTTGTACTGGAAAATAAGACAAAAACAGTTTAAACATTCTTAAATCAAGATACAGTTACTTAAGCAAAATGACATGCTTGTTTTCTAAAAAATGTAATGTGTTAAAACGTTTAAGCCTAAAACAAGAAAAAACATCTGCCAACGGGGTAAGAAAAATAGGAAAACCAGCAATTTTTTAAAGTTTAAACTCACTTAATTTTAGAAAACAATACTTTTTATCTTCATTAATACATTGCTTTTCAGGTTAATGTTTCTTGATTTTAGAATGTTCAGATATTTTTACTGGACAAAAGACATTAAAAATATTAAGTAAAATATTATGAAAAAAATGTGCAGTAAATTTAACTCAGGGAAAACCAGTTTATTTTTTGGAGCATAGTTTTATTTTTCTGACCATATCTATCATATTGTTTTCTTATTTTAATCTTAAACTCACTTAATTTTTATACATAAAAAAAAAAAACAAGACTTATGTCATTTTGCTTCTTAGTTTTAAGCATCTTTATGTAAGAATGTTTAGATATTTGTACTGGATAATAAGAAAAAAAATACTTTTTAAGAAAATACTTTGTAGCAGTTTTGATTTTGGTCATTTTTCTTCATGCACTTACGGCTGAAAAGTGGGGTTGATTTGGGCTGTAGTGATATTTGCTCATCAGTGCTCTCAGCTGTAGCGAGTTCAGCTTGTAGCATGTGGACTGAATCATCTGGGCGTTTCGTGTAGAGTAAGAGGTCATGGTTAGAAGCATCGTCGCCTGAAGGGAGCAACATTTTTAAGGAAATAACCACAGATGGGTCAGATCTTTTGATGTTGATAAAGATCTAAATAATATTGTTCAAAACAGCAGTTACATCATTTTGCATGCTGTATTCCTTATCATCTCTTTAAAAACACCACCTGGATTACACGACTGAGATGGCAGTCAACGGCCAGCTCCAGCCCTTGTCTTTCTGCCCAGGCCTCCACGTGCATCAGACGCTGCCGTAGAGTTTTGCCCCAGTAGTTCGAGCACAGCGTGGATCCCGGCACGGTGAGCCGGTTCAAGATCCAGGCCCCCATCAAGTGAAAGAGCTGAGAAAAAAGCTGGATGCTCAGAGCAGGGTTGACCCGACACCTTCGGAGCAAACTCATGGTCTTTACGAGAGTGTTCAAGACGCCTTCTAAGAAACAAATTCAGAACAGAACAGATTCTTTATTTGCAACACTACACACATCACCATCTTTAATTCAGATGTTTTATCATCTAAAGCAACTTACAGGAATAGTTCATGCAAAAATGAACATTTACTCACCCTCAGGCCATCCAAGATGTAGATGAGTTTGTTTCTTTAAGGAAACAGATTTGGAGAAATGTAGCATTACATCACTTGCTCACTTACATCACAATAAACCACAAGTAATCCACACCACTCCAGTCCATCAGTAAACATCTTGTGACAGCTGCATATTTGTTAGAAAGAAAATACATAATTACGACATTTTAACTTTAAATCATTGCTTTTATAAAGTATAAGAACATAACCTATATAAGGTGGAAGAAGTCCATCTCCAACATACTTGTATAGAACTGATTTGGACTATTTTCACTTGTAAACAGTGCTTGATCTGTGCAGATTTCTCTCCTGATTCAAAGTTTTTCACTGGAGAAAGCAATAATATGAATAGATGACTATCTTAGCCAGAATCAACGTCTTGAAGTTAAAAACGTCTTGATGGATTTATTTCTAATAAACGCAGCTTTTGTCTTCTCAAGATGTTAATTGATATACTGGAGTGGTGTGGATTACTTGTGGACTATTGTGATGTTTTTATCAGCTGTTTGGACTCTCATTCTGACGGCACCCATTCACTGCAGAGCATCCATTGGTGAGCAAGTGATGGAAGGTTTTTTTTTTTTGCTCAAATGCATAATGATAAAAGTTTACTGATCATCATTTGTGGGTTTGAACCTGTAGATCCAAACATAAAATCTGACCCATCTGCACTGCAAAAAAATATTTTCTTTCTTAGTATTTTAGTATTGTTCTCCAGTACAAACAAAAAAAAATCTAAAAAAACTAATTTAATGAGTATGCTTAAAACAAGAAGAAATCAGAAAAATCTGCCAATGGAGTAATAAAAGTAAACTTAATTCAAAGGGGAAACAATATTATTTTTCTGACCCCACTAGCCGATATTTTTTTTCTTATTTTATAATCTTACTTTTGATGCATCTTTCAGAAAGCAAGACCTGATATCTTGTCATTTTGCTTCTCAATTTAATATATATTGATTTAAGAATGTTTAGATATTTGTACTGGAAAACATGACAAAAATACTGAGTAAAAAAATCTTTTTTTTTGCAGTTAATGCTGACGTAATGAAATTATTTCTTTTCACATGCCATTTAATTCAGGTAAATCTGAATTAGATGTAGTAGATCATTAAAATGCATTCAAAATACCCCACAGCAGTCAATATGAACGGTTGTACAGAAACTTTACAGACATTTTTTTTTTTGTGATTACTAAACATTTTACCTATTTCTTTTTCCGTTTTTACATCAGCAAAGAATGCAGGTAATTGATTTTCAAGATCAACCTGAAGCCGATGTGACAGGTACCTGAGGAAACATTAACGCCTAATTAAACACTCAAAATACATCGCCCTTCCTGCAAACATCACAATGCAATCATGCTTTTATCATACCTGAAAGCCTGCTGCACAAGTTGAGTGAGAGTATTTTGAGCCTGTAGTGTGATGGGACACAGATCTCTGTCCCGTCTGGTGAAGTTCAGGAGCTCAGATGTGTTGGCCATCCAGAAGGCAAGAGCCAATGCGATGTTCCTCTGTTTCTAAATGGGAAACACAGGAGCCAAGGAAATTATCAGGGACTTAACTTGTGATTTCCAGGCCAAATATATCAAATCTTGAGGTCAGGTAGTTTATCACATTTTTCTAATTACAGTCTTCAATCTACCTGAATGACGCCTTGAATCAAGTGCACAATCTTGTCAAATACCATGCAGACTTTCTGTTCAGACTGCATAGGTTTATGGCTGGTTAAAAATCGCCCAACCAGATAAAACACATACGCAGGCGAGAGCTTAAAGTGAATCGTGGAGCTGTTAATGTCATTAACCACAGCAAGCAAGAAAGAATCCTCATCTGAAACAGAAATCAAAGACAAAATGTAAATGACCTAAGAGCAGAGAGAACTTAATTGTGCTGACTGAATGATTTTATTAAGCCAGGATCAACAACTGTACCTTTTTCCTTTAAAGAAATGCTGAGTGGGAGATTCCAGTTTACTTCCAAGTAGTCTTGTGTCACGCTGTAATCAGGAGAAAAATATACTTATTATTTACTAAATATTAAATACAAAACATATGTTATTGGTATACCTAATGTTGCTTTGTATAGCATGCATACATTTATATAATATTTTGGAAAGATTTACTGATTTCAGCAAATGCCAAATTTTGCCAAAAAAGCAGTCAACTATGAATGCATTAATTAGTTATGATTTTATATGACCTTCAACTATTACATGTTAAAGTGACAAATTACTTGTATTGTAATTTACAATAAGATGAAAAATGTCACTTTAATATGCTGTTATATTATGTTTTATTACATGCAGACACTTAATTTTTTTTACGATTATTTTACTTCCTTTTATGTAAAGCGCTTTGAATTATGAAATGTGCTATATAAATAAACTTACCTTCACTCTAAAAAATGCTGGGTTGTTTCAACCCAACTTTGGGTCAAATATGGACTAACCCAACTTTTGGGTAAAACATTTAATGTAAAAATTGAACCCAACGGTTGGGTTAGTCCATATTTGACCCAAAGTTGGGTTGAAACAACCCAGCATTAATTGCCTAAATATAGATTTTGTTTTTAAAAGATATTTCTGGTAATAGGGTTTTTTGAGAATCTTTTTTTCCTTGGAATTTGAGTTTTGCGTATATATTTTTCCTATTATATATATTTTAATTTTTATTTAAATACATCAGTTCCCAACCAATTCACATTGAAGTAAAAACAAAGGCTATGACATTTTCACTGGTGCCTACATAACTTTTGCTATAATATCTGCACACTCAAACATCAGATACCTGACTTTCTTTTTAAAATAGATTAGTGGTTTAAGTCACAATAAACCAATTAGGTTTTTATATATACACTCTAAAAATGCCAGGCTGTTTCAACCCAACTTTGGGTCAAATATGGACTAACCCAACTTTTGGGTTAAAAATTTAATTTAAAAATGTAACCCAACAGCTGGGTTAGTCCATATTTGACCCAAAGTTGGGTTGAAACAACCCAGCATTTTTTAGAGTGTAGCAGAACATTTAATTTTAACAGTTCTCCACCTCAAAAACCTCTCTTTAATGAATACAAGTCTTTCATCACAGGTTTCTCGGCACAAAAAAATCTCTTTTAGGTTAAGATTGTCATTCTATGTCCATTAAAAAAGTGATTACCTACCTGTTTGTTTTACTGCCAGAGACACTGTTCTCTAACATGTGACTGCTAGAAACTTTTTTCTTCTGTTTATTTTTCTTCTCTTTCTTTGATAATGTCCTCTTGAAATTTTCAATTACTCCAACTTTTTCCTTATTTTCCAAACAGCCATCCTAAAAAAAAGTTATTTTTCGTTCACTCCAAAATTCTTATATTTAACTTACATATTTAATATAACAACTCGTGGATTTAGTAGAATGACAGGGACGTCACACACCTGTAAAGTTACACAACTGTCATTCCTCAAGACAAATCTGCCATCTGTGTCTTTATTCCAGTTGAGTTGAACCACCAAGGGCTTTTCTGAACGGTCCAGTTTTCTTTCTTCTAAATGGCAAAAACACAGAACGTTAAGTCAACTCTGACAAGGACTGAGAACAGAAGTGTGCCTACAAACACAAGTTAAATTCAGTCCTGCTGTCACCTTGATTTTTTAAGACCTCATACAATGAATATGAGAAAGACTGTGAGGTCCCATCATGTTGAAACTTCTCCAGCAGCGTTTCAATGACTTCTTGTGTGTTAGAAGCGCTTGAGATACAAATGCATTTTGTGGCACAGTTCCCTGAAATATGGTCTTGGAGGTGGAAACGAATAACTCCATGAAATACAGAATCCTAAAGAATAAAAAAGATTATTACATTTATCTCAATTTATCCTACAAGATTAAATAGAAAATGTAAAATGCAAACTAAATAAAAAAAAAAAAAACATGAAATTTCTTTAATATCAAATTTTTTTGCTAGACAGCAATGAGATCAAATGGAAACATTAAATGCAAACTAAACTACATCAAAAATTAAAATCAAACATGACATTTCTTTAATATCTCACTTTTGAATCCTAGACAGCAATGAGATTAAATGGAAAATGTAAACAAAGCAAATTAAATAAAAAATAAGTATAAATAAATTGAATTTCTTTAATATCTCAATTTTTTTATACTAGCAGCAATAGGATGGAAAACATGAAACACAACCAAAATTAAATAAAAACAATTAATAAAGCATGCAATAAATTTCTGTAACATCTGTTGTTTATCTTAGAAAGCAATGAGATTCGATAGAAAAATGTGAAAATAAAAATAATCACAAATGGAATTTCTTTAATATTTTATTTATTCTAGACAGCAATTATATTAAATTAAAAAAAAAATCACAAATGAAATTTCTATATCTCAATTATTTATCCTAGACAGCAATACTAGTTCTCCTTTTTCTCAGATTTTTCTCCAAAGAAAAAGACCCCGGTAATCAAAATGTGCTCAGATTTGCCAAGAGACCAAAGTCTTTAGTCGAAAGTCATCAAAGAAGCATCAAATTCTTCAAATTCCAAATTATTTGATGCTATTCATTATTATTATTTTTTTACTTCTTTCTCCTAATGAACAGTCTGAACAATGTGAAAATGTAAAATTGTAGATCTAACATTACTAAACCTATTTGTAAAAGTCAATCTTTAAAAAGAGAAAAGTGTTCACCTCATCAGGTTCAGTGATCTCAAACAGGCTGAGTCGGTTTGAATTCCACTGTCGGATGTTTTCCTGAAGTCTCCTGCGCTCCTCTGGATTCATCTCAGCATCATGACCCGAATCAATTGCATTTCTTTGTTTTTGCTTCATTTCTTGATGAGCTTATCAGATATTGATTTTTTAAAAAAAAATCAAAATCAACCAACTTGGTATCAAAATGAAGCAGAGCTGCTGAGGCTCACTAAACTTCACGTTATTCTCCCGTCAAATGCCTGCATGGCACTGATTTTTTCCAGCCTGATTAACATTCAGACTGATGGTTGATTGTTTCAGTTTGTGTGACCCATTAACACACAGCAGTTGAAAGGCTAACCTCATTTCCCATGTTGTCCTAATGTATAGGGCTACAGTAACACTAAAGAATGAAATAGGGAGGGCCATAATTTGCCCATTCAAGCCTCATTTAAAGGAAATGCTCTACTTTTTAGTGCCCATTTGATTGTTTTTGTCCAATATGTTCAGTAAACTGACTAAATCTGCTCTGCTGATCTAGAATGACTAGATTGGGTGTTGGAATACAATGAATGTACCCTTCTGTTCAGACTCAGACACTAACGTATAACATAATAAAAGAGAATTTACAGGTCACCACACGTTAATTAACAAACTATTGTGTGTCAATAAAAGCATTTCATTAAAAGCGAGTTTCATGGATGGCTGGATGTGAGTTATGACCATGAATATAAAACAGGCTAGGCTACAACACCCAGAACGTGAACAATTAAAAAATATATAGGCACATTAGATATTAAATATGAAGAGACACATTTAATGAACAAAAGGAATATAGCCAGCAAATAAAGCATTTAAAGTGTAGAAATATGTCATTTAAAATGTCTAAAATCATCTGAATGCACCTATACTTTCATTTTTTCTTTTGGATGCATATTGCATATACGATATTACGCTAATATAACAGTACATGGTGATGCTATCAACCATAAATGTTCTGATTACATTTATTGTTTGCAAATGAAATAATTTCTAGGATGTTCTCTCAGTTGCTTTCATTGGAACAATGTTTATTTCAGGAAACTGAGGCCCATCTTTTTCCTTGTGTTTGCGCCTGCTAAAGAACATATGACATTATTAACAGACTAAATTAACAACTATATTATTTGTGAACTAAAAACCCCTACCTTCTCATATTTTCCACATCATCCACAGTTTCTGGCAGATCAACACCTCTCATTTCTGGTAAAAGGATCACAAGTCCACTGTACAGAACTGACATGGCCCCTGTATATGGGGACAGAGAGAAACATGAGTCGATAAGAAACACAAGGAAATTATTTGTGTTTCCACTTCTGAAATTGAAATGACTTCTCACCATAGACAAAGAGGGGAAGCTCTTGCCAAATACTAGCTAACCTGTACATAATAAACGGAGCAACAACTGCCCCAATGTCACTGGCTGAGGAGCACACAGATACGCCTAAGTTTCTGTAACACACAAGAAAATAAGTAAATTATACTTACAAAAAAAGAGAAACGTTTAATGCCTATTTAAAGAAATACTACCTAGATAAAGAAATACTAATCTAGAAAAGGAAGACAAACTTCAAGGCGATGCTCAATTGTTTTAAACATTAATATATAGATATAGATATAGGTGTTAAAAAATATGGTAACACTAGTTTAGGGGCCAATTCTCACTATTAACTAGTTGCTTATTTCCATGCATATTGCTAGCATATTGGCTAAATATTAGTACTTATGAAGCACATATTAAAGGGATACTCCACCCCAAAATGAAAATTTTGTCATTAATCACTTACCCCATGTCGTTCCAAACCCGTAAAAGCTTTGTTCGTCTTCGGAACACAATTTAAGATATTTTGGATGAAAACCGGGAGGCTTGTGACTGTCCCATTGACTGCCAAGTAAATGACACTGTCAAGGTCCAGAAAAGTATGAAAGGCATCGTCAGAATTATCCATCTGCCGTCAGTGGTTCAACCGTAACGTGAATACTTTTTGTACGCGAAGAAAACAAAAATAACTACTTTATTTAACAATTCGTCTCCTCTGTGTCTCTCCGCATCACCGTAGAATACGAGAATACACTAGTATATCCACTGAATGCAAGCAGCGTACGCTCTTCTGTGTCAGCCGAGCTGCAGGGATGCGCTGTTCTCGTTCAAATCAAAGCGTAAATACACGTAGAAAACGTATCCTTGTGTCACGGCTGACACAGAATAGCGTACGCTGCTTGCGTTCAGTGGTTATTCTCCACCGCGCTACGGTAATGCGGAGAGACACAGAGGAGACGAATTGTTGATTAAAGTAGTTATTTTCGTTTTCTTCGCGTACAAAAAGTATTCTCGTCGCTTCATAACGTTACCACTGATGGACTATTCTGACGATGTCTTTCATACTTTTCTGGACCTTGACAGTGTTATTTATTTGGCAGTCAATGGGACAGTCACAAGCCTCCCGGTTTTCAACCAAATTATCTTAAATTGTGTTCCGAAGACGAACAAAGCTTTTAGGGGTTTGGAACGACATGGGGTAAGTGATTAATGACAAAATTTTCATTTTGGGGTGGAGTATCTCTTTAATACCTTATTCTGCATGACCATATTTTAGATCCATTAATCCTATACCCATACCTAAACTTAACTACTACCTATTAATAAGCAGCAAAGTTAATTAATAGTGACAATTGGTCCCCAAACTAAAGTGTGATCAAAATACAAATATTTGGCTTTAATTTTGGTGGATTATGTGATTAAAAATAGCATTAACACACTTCTGTTTCACATTCATTGGTAAAAGACTGATAAATACCTGAGCGGTGTTGGATACAGTTCTGTATTAGCAAAATTCACAGTCTCGTTCCCAATAGCAATAGCCAGTCTTCCAATTATCGCAATGATTCTTTTCAGCCATGAAATATCTTGAAAAATAGATTGATGAACACTGTGAATTAAACATTTAAACATTTACAAAAAATGCCAAAACATGTCTGGGGGTGTCCTGTAGCTTACTCAGCGGAATAAATGGCACAGCCAAACAAGCAGCCCCTCCAAAAAATTGACTGTTGCCATGAGAGGGCGTCTGCCAATTCAGTCAACTAAGAAATAAAATATAATTCCAGTTGGAAGCTCCACCACAGCTGAAATGAGAAAATCCAGGAAACATTGTCTCCTGTGATTCCTAAACGTAACACCAAACCCTGGAACACTACCGCACCGGTAAACCTGCAGGAAGAGGATGCAACAAAAACAATAAACGTCACACTGAGGATATAGTGCATTTGATCGAATAAGGTAATAGTGGTTTTGATCATTTTGATACTGATACTGTTAAACAGTTGCATAAAAAGGTGTATTTAGGGACACATACAGAAAGCTCACCATGCATATATCAAGATGAGGGTGTGTTTCCTCATTTTAGGAGTCTTAAATAAATCTTTATATGAAGGGCGAACAATTTCCTCTTGTTTTTCTATCAGAAGATCCATCTAAAAAATCGATACAAAAGAGTTCCTTTTTAATAATAGTGTTTTTCGGAGTACTGGTGTAGAAGACTTATTTGAGACACATTGTTATACACAGACACAACAAGCACTAATCCCTGATGTGAACTAAAACAAATAGAGCAAAAAGGAAATTCCAGGTCATATGTACAGTATGGTTCCACCACAATGTTATTTTTTGTGGAAAAAATAGTGTAAAAAAGGATTCTCTTGAAGGCATTTCAAATACAGAATCATATGAGTCAAAATTAGATTTTAATTATGAATGTTGACTATAGAGTTTGGTTTGTACACATTTTGGCATACTGTTGATTTTCATTAAAAACACTACCAATTTAGTCTGTTTATAAAGCCACAAGTCTTGCACAACAAAACTACCTTTTGCAAACGTGTCTATGGCAGCATGGAAATTATAAAATTGATGATAAAATAAATATTTAAGCATTAATAACGCTTACTGCAAAAAACGTCATGCTTAATGTAACGAAAAACGTTTTATATATATAAAATATATTTATTTTATTTTATTCTATTTCTATTTAAATATTAATATAATAATGTCTAAATCTTGAATTCATATCATTTTGTAATTGACTTCAAAACTCATATGTAAGAACTTCCCAGAGGACTTATAGGCAGTAAAAACAAACAAACATTGGTTATACTACAGCAATGAGTTTGATAATTACCTCTTGAAAGTCTTCAGGAAGTGATCTTTTATTGCACTTGGCGATGCTCTCGACAATTTTTACAGCTTCTTTTGTCTTCCTTTGTGACAGTAACCATCTGGGAGACTCTGGAATAACCCTGTTACAACATTAATGTCTGCCATATCCAGCAAATGATATATGATAGAATCTTATATAAAGATACCAATAACTTATGTAGAATGACTAAAGAGAACCTTCATTTCAAATGTGATTAAAAATCAATCATAAATATGTTATTGTTCCATTGCAAGCAATTACCAGTGATAGATCAGAAAGATGAATGTTGGTAGAGTCATTGCCAGCTGTAGGTTTTTCCATGAAGGAATGTAATACGCCAGAGCAGGAAGGAGCACCAAACCCAACGAGTACACAGTACGGGACATAACGGAGACAAATTTCCTGTTGTTTGATCCAAAGAACTCGATAACTGTTTCGAAAAAGGAAAATATATCAAGAAAACACATTCCTGTAGCTCACACGGCAGAGCATGGTGCCTAGCAACTTCAAGATCATTAGTTCGGTTCCCAACGAATGCATGAACTGATAAAATGCATAACTTGTATGCAATGCAAGTTGCTTTGGATAAAAGTGTCTGGCAAATGCATGAATGCAATATACGTAACACAAGTTTGCAATCTTAAAGCTCTGGAGCTTAAAGCACTTGAACCTCAAAACTGGATTAGTGATGTTACAAGCAATGTATTTGCTTTTCAGATATAAATGACCAAGTAGTTATATTTAACTGATTTGGAGCTCTAGTCTGATGTTAATTCATGTACTCAACAAATAACAGCTATAGTATGGCATCTTATGTACCCACCCAATACATATGTGGAGGTCCATGCTCCTTTGGCGAAAAAGCCTTGCAAACATCGAAAGAACAGGAGGAGGGGGTAATATGGTGAAAAAATAATGCATATCCCAGAAACTGCAAGGCCAAATATCGACGCAATAAAACAAGATTTTCTCCCAAACCTGTAAAGAAAAATGTTATTATTGTCAAGCTCAAGTCTGGAATGTGTTTATATCATGATAGTAAATGCCACTCGATTTTTTGATGCACTTTGAATATAACATGCTGATACAGGAAAGATGAAAAATACCTGTCAGCTAGGTACCCAGTCACTAGGGCACCTATAAAAAACCCTCCAGCTAAGCATACCTGGTTCAGGTCTGCAAGCCAAGAGTCTTCACAAACCAATGAAAACTGGGATACACGAGCACAACATTCAGATCAGGGTAAGTAAACAATGCTCTGACTGCAAAACTAATTAAAAATGTGCACGAAATTATCTACATGTCACTACGCATAATCAAAGAGATTAATCTATATTTAGTCACTATATCAAGGAGTAGTGTCAAACGATTAGTCGCATCCAAAATAAAAGTTTTTGTTTATATATGTGTGTGTACTGTGTATATTTATTATGTGCATATAAATACACACATACGGTATATATTTTATACATATATTTAATACATAAAATTTTCATTTTTCTTAAATATATACATGCATGTGTGTATTTATCAGAATCAGAATCAGAAAGAGCTTTATTGCCAAGTATGTTTGCACATACAAGGAATTTGTTATAGTGTCACAAGCTTCCAGTACACGGGGACAAAAACAACACACAGATAATAAAAATAAGATGTGAATAATATACACATGCATAAATATAAACCACAAAAAAAGAATAAATTGTATGTACAGGTGTGCTATAGATAGAATAGGAATAGAATAAAATAAAATAAAGTTGTAGGGATGTACTAGGATTTAGGATGATAAATAAGTATAAGGTTAACACATTTCCGATATTTCGATATACATTACCAGTGTTTCCCATGTATCGATATCGGAATTATATCGTATCGACCGAAATTAAGAAATATATCGTGATATAAATTTTGGCCATATCGTCCAGCCCTAGTACACATACATATATTATGTAAACAAAAACTTTAATTTTGGATGTGATTAATGGTTTGACAGCACCAGAGCTGTGCTCAAGTTTAAACACTGATCAGTTACATTTTAAAGCCTGCAAACCCAAAGCAAGCAAGTGCATGTTAAAGGGGTCATATGATGCTTTTTTAAAGCTCATTATTTTGTGTATTTGGTGTAACAGAATATGTTGACATGCTTTAATGTTCAAAAAACACATGATTTTTCAAATACTGTACATTATTGTAGGTCCTCTATGCCCCGCCTCTCTCAAACGCTTCGTTTTCTACAAAGTCCCTCCTTCCGACAAGCGCAGTCTGCTCTGATTGGCCAGCTGACCCAGTGCATTGTGATTGGCCAAACACCGCAAGCACTCGTCGGAAATGTAACGGCCCTTACAATAATCGGGAGCTTCATCTTTCAAAATAAATGTAAAGACAGAGCCCGAAAGGGGAACAGAGTCGCGTGACAGACACAGTGATGAAGCTGGTATGTGTTTGCAGTACACAAGCCACGGTTAAGACAGCTGACTCCACTGTGATCTGAAAGCGCACTTCTCCTGGAGACCCGCGGTGTTACACCAGTGGTCTGGTGTGTATCCCAAGAATACAACTCCTATTAGCACAAATGCGAGTAGCAAAATAGGCAAAGACCCTAGGAGAGAGATTCTCTTCTGATACAACCCGAAGTCACCAGCGTGTTGCAGAAGTTCGTCAAAATTAGACATCTTTATGAGGGTTGGTGGAAGCGGTTTCTATAGTAAGCCCTGTTTTTATCATGCAGACTGTTGTTGACACTTCAGTTTGAACGTTTGGTGTGGTTTACCGCAGATACTTCAGATTAAGTCACGCATGAGCATGAGCAAAGGGCTGCGGAGGTGGAGTTATGAACCTATTCAAAGTTCCTCCGCGTCAGTCAGTCATTGTGAGGGAACCCTTACCAAAAAGTAGTATACTTCAAGTTTATTTTAGCAAGTATGCTTAAGTAAAGTTCAAGTATATTTTTAAGTATACTTTATGTAGTAAGTATACAAATATCAGTGTACTAGTAGTATACTTGTAAGTGTACTATTTCAATACTCCTTGGGACTAAATTGGCCCACATTCTAGTATATAAAAGTATACTTTTAAGTATGCTTTAAGTATAACAGTAGTAGGCTAAACTTTGAGTACTTGCCTATGGGATGTCCCCACTTTTCACAAAAACAAACCTGTGTGTGTGTGTGTGTGTGTGTGTGTGTCTCAATGTTGATCTGCTCCCCATGAGTCCTCATGTATTGCTGGAGGTCAGGGAGTGAGTGTCTCAAGATGTTATCCAGCAGCTCCTCTAGAACAGAAAGAAACTCTCCATTAGATCATGGGACACAGAGAATGAAGCTGAATATACTGTAGCCTGCTCAGAGAATTAGCTGCAAGGCCAGAGAACAAGGCATTACAATAAGCCAACCTAGTCGTAACGAAGGCATGTACAAGCCTTTCTGCATCAGCAAAAGTGAGAAGAGGTCCAAGTCGAGCAATGTTCCTAAGGTGATAGAAGGCAGTTTTAGAATGTGTTTTATATGTGCATCAAATGTCGATTGAGAATCAAAAATACCATGAAGTGAGAAATACCATGCTGGAATCAACAATCAAAACTAATCTGATCAGCCTTTTGAGTAACCACCACTGTACCAATCAGCATCACATCAGTTTTAGAGCCGTTCAGCCTCAGGAAGTTATTCTGTACAAGTACTGGTATCTAATAAACAAGAACTAGTATCTAAAGAATACGTGCTAGTATAATTAAAAAGAATCAGAAATCAGAAAGAGCTTTATTGCCAAGTATGCTTGCCCATACATAGAATTTGTTTTATTGTCATAAGCTTCCAGTACACAGAGACAACAACAACACATAGACAATAAAAATAAGATGAGAATAAAAAAAAAACACACATATATAAATATAAATAGACAAAAAATAGCAAAGTAATTGAAAAATAAAATAAATTGTACATACAGTTGTGCTATAGATGATAGAATAGGAATAGAATAGAATGAGATGCAGGGATGTTCTAGGATGTAGGTGGTAACAAATAAATATAGGGTTATTTCACATTTTTATTGCACAATGGGGGGAACATTAAACTGTTCATAAGGCAGATTGCCTTGGGGAAGAAACTGTTCTTGTGTCAGAAAAAGGATACGCTTACCTAAAGAATAAGCACTAGTAGCTAATCAAACAGATTCTAGTGTCTAAAACAATAAGTTCTAGTAGCATGTAAATAGATACTGGTCTGTTTTAAATATGAAAAGTTAAAGGTCTTGTCAAACCCACAGAGCATCACAGTGAGTGTGAGAGCAGCGCCACCCAGTGTCTTTTGTAAATTTTAATACTAGATATAAAATGTGCCTATTACCTGACAGAAATCAATCAAACAGTTGTCGTGAGGAAGCAGCTGATTCTGTGTTACGACCGTTACGACACACTCTGGATACAGAGCAGCGGCCCGCGTTTTTTAGCGAATCACAAGAACGCGTTCGCGTTTGCTGTGATCGGATTGGCTGGCATATATTTGGAGGCGGGGCTTTGGCATGTAATTGGCTGAAATTACTTATATAGCAGTGTTTAGGGACTGTAAAAAAATACATATAGCTAAAAATTGCCAAGACACTTTTGCGCTCTTGACCTCTTTTTAGACCAAATGTGCCACTCCCAAAAAAGCAATTAACAGGGTTCGTACTGTAATGAAAAACCTGGAAAAGTCATGGAATTTTAAAACACCAATTTCCAGGCCTGGAAAAGTTTTGGAAAAATAAATAAACCCAGAAAGTTTTGGAAAAGTCATTGAAATCTATTTCACAAAACTCTGTATAATAGAATTGTGTTTAATCAGGTCCTGAATTTCGGTGCGGGATTGCGCATAGGCTATATCGCATAGTTTTACTCATTCCCGCAGCTTTTGACTTTAAAATGATGGATATTCACACGTTTATTCAATAGCCTATAGCATGTAGGGTTGATGAGTAAATAATCAAACCTACAGACTGAGTCCAGCCCACACAGACTGATCAAATCAGTGATTCAGCTGTACGCGTCTTCTCTCTTTGACTTTCTCTTCAAACGGCTTCACACCGGCGCATCTTGTCTGCGCTTATAAAATGCTTTAAAAAACAATGTTAGTTTAAATGGTTAACCTAGTTAAATGTGTGCTATTAGGCGCGTATCCAATCTTGTGCAGAGAAGCTAAAGGGCGCTTTGCAGGACATGGAGTCGCCAGCACTATCACTTGCATTTTTTCTTATAACAGTGGAAACAACCGTCGGGTCATTGTTGCATCGTCAGAAAATTGTATTATTTATTTGCACGTCTTTTTAAGCCATTCGGTACTCGCGCGCTCCAGAGGCGGTGCGCAGTCACATCCAAAGTACGCTCGTGCATATAAAAGCCACCTTGCCAGTACCAAATTGAGTTTGCTACCAAATAAAGTCAGCAGAACCCTGCACGGGCCTCAAACATATGCCCTAGTCCGGCCCTTATCCGACAGATTATCAGAATTACTGGCCGAGTCCGACTGGAGCCCGTCTTTTTTCTCTTTCTCTCTTCCCCAATTACACAGCTGCTGTTGTAGCCATTAAAATAGTTCAGTTTCGTTTTTAATGGCAAAAGTGGTTATATATATTTTCGTTTCTTTATTACGTTAATTTAGAAATATGTTTGGAAAATGTTTGTGTTTGTTAAATTCAAGTTTTTGTTTTTTTTAAAGTAACGACCAAGCGGCCAGTGGCAGACAGTGAGTTAATCATAGCCTATGTTTGATCAATTTAGCCTTCTCAAATCATCACCACTTGACTAAAATAAAATCTATAGGCCTATATAAAATGCTTAAAAAAACAATGTTAGTTTAAATGGTTAACCTAGATAAATGTGTGCTATTAGGCGCGTATCCAATCGTTTGTGCAGAGAAGCTAAAGCGCGCTTTGCAGGACATGGAGTCGCCAGCACGATCACTTGCATTTTTTTCTTATAACAGTGGAAACAACCGTCATTTTTGCTCATAAAGGTAAGAGTAATACATCATTCGGGACTGTTAAGGGTCTACTTTTATTTGTCTGCACTCACAATATCAGCATACGTTGTGCTTTTTTAGAAAACAAACAGGATACGCTTTCTGCTGTCTCTGTCTTGAGCAGGAGCGCTTCACAAAAATGAACCGAAACCCTGTGAATATTCTATTTCGCCTGGGGCATTCATCATGGTAATTACTTGCTGGCGTTTTGCGGCAAGCTTTGCGTGCGCTTTAACATGGAACTCTTCCAGCACTCGCTGCTGCTGGACACTAAACACCGTCCGAGCCACTCTTGACAGTCGTGGTAGCACGGTCTCGTGTTGTTTCCACCAGCGCGGCAAATTTTTGTCATCACCATAATAATTGATGGATATCTAAAATATAAAAATAAGGAGGAAGCAAGCCTGATGCCTGGCCCGTGTCTGAGCTATGACGTGAAAATTGTCCCGAAGCCATAAATAAGTTGGGGCCGTTGGGCTCGGGCTGAAATGCAGGGCTCTAAAGCGCAGCTTGTTGCATTTAAGCAGCAAAAATACACACAAAATGACACCAAAATGGCCATCCTGGCCACACAGTTAAATAAATGATAATATTCAGTGATGTGAAATGTGAAATGTGGAGTAACGTCTGGCGCAGCTGCAGCTTGTACTTATTACTAAAACAAGAAAGCAAACGAGTAGCATTAATAGTCATTCATTTTAGTTAACATATGCTATGATAATTTGAACAGATTTTTATTCTTATTGTAAAATAATGGAACATTTAGGTCATGAATATTGTCTCAAAAGTCATGGAAAAGTCATGGAAATTTATTGGTAAAAATGTGTACGAACCCTGAATTAAGTAATCTTCCATAACAAAATGAAATGAGATAATTTAGGAATTTTGTAAATCCAGTTAAACAAATTAACAGTAGCCTACTTGTTTGTAGTTTCACCATACAGACCAACACCCACAATAATCACAATGAATAATTAATTCCTTGCATAACTGTCAAATCCTGAGGTAATTCTCCTGTTTTTACATAGTAGCTCCAACGTTCTTTAGATAGGCTATGAAAACAGTGAAATGAAGATTAATTCATTTAGAGAATGATTTAGAGTCTTTTTCTCTTTTTTCTATTTAAGACCTCTAAAATGATTTGACCAATTAAAAGTTTTATTCAAAATCAAAGCAACCCTATGTATGATCTATGATTTACAATTTTTGGATAATGTTTATACATCTGCTTTGGCCCTAATACTTTGTTGCTGGTTCTTGTAACATAATACGTAGGCTACTTTGCATTGGGTTTCTAATTATACTCACCAATGTTCATCCACAGGTTCTCATCTGCCAGCTCGAAAAACTATTTCACAAAAATATGAATGAAATTGGAAATAATTGGCTGTAGGCTTTAGCTTGAGTAATTAATACTATAGCAAAAATAAAAAGCAGATAAATGATTACGTATCTATTATTTCCAGCAGTTGCAATAAAGTTTCTCCAAATGTATGCACCGTATATAACCATTTTTTGTATAATATAATATCATAATAAAATACATAATACTACATGAATGCATGGTGTCAAAGTTCAAACAAGCGTGATACACATGGATGTATTTGTATAAAGTTTATTTGTGAATGTGACAAACTGACATTGAGATTAGTCTGTCTAATCAACCGCCTGCATGTCTTTGTCTCTGAGCTCTTGATGTTCTTCAGACATTGTGTCTGTGATGGTCTCCTCTGTGAAGTTGAACTCCGTGTCAACCTGTTGCTCACCCTGAGCGTCGTCTGCGCTCTCAACGCAGCTGTTTGAGTCCTCGTAGGCCTCTGGCGGCAGGTGGCGGTGGATGGTGAACGCTGTCGAGAGTTCCTGTAGCCGAGCTTTCTCTGCCTTCAGGTTGGCAAGCTCTTTGGTCAGCGGCGTCGCATCTGCGGGAGACTTACAGGTTGGTTCAATGGGGGTGTTTGCATCTTGACTGACCGCTTCTGTTGAGATTGTCACTTCCTCTGTAGTTTCCTCAGTAGTGACTGGCTCGGTAGCAGCCGAGTCTTCGGCTCCAGGCTCTTGGGACCCGTGGAGCTTCTGATACAGGGTTTTCCTCTCGTCCTGAAGCGCTCTACACAGATTCTCCAGTTTCTGGGTCTTCAGGGTGATGAGTTCAAACTCCTTCTCCTTCAGCGCTTTCTGCGTGAGAAAATCTTGATCATATTTAATCTGTATCTACTAGAAAGACTCAGCAGCACTATTTGGGTGAAGATTCATTCTCTTAATTCTCATAGATAGTGGATAAATTCTTAAAAATTAAGGTTCTTTGTTGGCATCTATGGTTCAATGAAGAACCTTTAACATCCATGGAGTTTCTTTACAGTGGAAAAAGTTTCTTTAGATTATTAAATGGTTAAAAAGGGTTCTTTTAAGAACTATTTACTAAAAGGTTCTTTGGAGAACCTGACATGGTTAACTGATTTCAACAATATTGATGTATGATTGATATATAACCTGAGCAACTTACATCTGCAACCATATCAATGAGAGCTTTATTGCAGCCATCAAAACGGGATTTCCAGGCCACTGTCTCCTTCTCCAACTTCTTCATCTTCTTTGCCATCTGTAAGACAAATCAACATCTTACCATGTACATCAGACAGCAAGCTGCTTAGTGTTTTTTTAGTATTTCTTATCAAGTCAAGTCACCTGTATAAATAAAGGTGACTTGACTTGACTGACTTGACTTTTAACAATACAGATTGTGTCAAAGCAGCTTTACAGTATTAAATAGGAAAAATAGTGTGTAATAATACAAAAGGACAACAGTAAACACTCAATTTCAGTTAAAGTCAGTTCATCTTCTTATGTAGTATTATATTTTCACATTTCACATCATATTTTTATTCATATATTGAACTGGCTTTTATTTTAAATTTCCAGTTTACTTTTTAATTTTAGGTTATAGTTTTAGGAAGTTTGTTGTGTGCTTTTGTCATATTATTGTTATTATTATTTTAAATATTACTGTTTAGGCTTAATTTAATTTTTAATTCAGTTATAGTTTAGTTTTAGTCTATTCATTTCCAGTTAGTAATTTTAGTGCTTCAGCTTAAACATAGGCAACATTTCTAATTTGTGACCCTGGACCACAAAACCAGTCATAAGGGTCAATTTTTCGAAATTGAGATTTATACATCATCTGAGCTGAATAAATAAGCTTTTTTTTCCAAATAAGTTTGTTAGGATAGGACAATATTTGGCCAAGATACAACTATTTGAAAATCTGGAATTCCTAATGATTTTTGGCATAAAAGAAAAATCAATAATTTTGACCCATACAATGTTTTTTGGCTATTGCTACAAATATACCCCAGCGACTTAAGACTGGTTTTGTGCTCCAGGGTCACATTTGTGTTTAGTTTTAAGTTTTTCACCTAATTAATTTCAGATTTATTTCAGTTTATTTATTTTAATTAACAGAATTCAGAATTTACATTTTTTAATTAACAGAAAGGGTTTTATTTTATTTTATTTTATTGTATTTTTATATATTACTATTTAGGTTTAATTTATTTCTATTTCAGTTTTAGTTTCAGTTTTAGATTTATTAATTTCCAGTTAGTAATTTTACTGCTTCAGCTTAAACTTATTTTAGTTAGTTGCCAATGCAACATTTCTCATTTTCCTTTAGTTTAAGATTTTCAGCAAATTTATTTTCAGATTTATTTAAATTAACAAAAATGTTTTTAATAGTGTAAGTCTTAGCCACCAATAATAACCCTGATTAAACAAGCTAGAAATTAACCCTAATGTTCTGTTCTGGGTCTGAGAGCCACACTAAACATTGATGCATTTAATGTGAGACTCTAAACAAGTTTCGACACATTTGAAAGGTTTTCCATATTGGACCTAACCACATTTCTGAAAAGT